>NW_026062086.1:0-307319 GCF_023897955.1 Schistocerca gregaria
ACACTAGATCGCGTGTTATTTTGCACTTCCTGTCGATCTCATTTTTTAGATGTTTGTATTCCTTTTTGCCTGCTTCATTTACTGCATTTTTATATTTTCTCCTTTCATCAATTAAAATCAATATTTCTTCTGTTACCCAAGGATTTCTAGCAACCCTCGTATTTTTACCTACTTTATCCTGTGCTGCCTTCACTACTTCATCCCTCAGAGCTACCCATTCTTCTTCAACTATGTTTCTTTCCCCCATTGCTGCCAATTGTTCCCTTATGATCTCCTTGAAACTCTGTACAACCTCTGGTTCTTTCAGCTTATCCAGATCCCATGTCCTTAAATTCCCACCTTTTTGCAGTTTCTTCAGTTTTAACCTACAGGTCATAACCAATAGATTGTGGTCAGAGTCCACATCTGCCCCTGGAAATGTCCTAGAATTTAAAACCTGATTCCTAAATCTCTGTCTTACCATTATATAATCTATCTGATACCTTTTAGTATCTCCAGGATACTTCCATGTATACAACCTTCTTTTATGATTCTTGAACCAAGTGTTAGCTATGATTAAGTTAAGCTCTGTGCAAAATTCTACCAGACGGCTTCCTCTTTCATTTCTTAGCCCCAATCCATAATCACCTACTATGTTTCCTTCTCTCCTTTGTCCTACTGACGAATTCCAGTCACCCATGACTATCAAATTTTCGTCTCCCTTCACTACCTGAATAATTTCTTTTATCTCATCATACATTTCATCAATTTCTTCATCATCTGCAGAGCTAGTTGGCATATAAACATGTACTACTGTCGTAGGCATGGGCTTTGTGTCTATCTTGGCCACAGTAATGCGTTCACTATGCTGTTTGTAGTAGCTTACCCGCATTCCTATTTTCCTATTCATTATTAAACCTATTCCTGCATTACCCCTATTTGATTTTGTATTTATAACCCTGTATTCACCTGACCAAAAGTCTTGTTTTTCCTGCCACCGAACTTCACTGATTCCCACTATATCTAACTTTAACCTATCCATTTCCGTTTTTAAATTTTCTAACCTACCTGCCCGATTAAGGGATCTAACATTCCACGCTCCGATCCGTAGAATGCCAGTTTTCTTTCTCCTGATAACGACGTCCTTTTGAGTAGTCCCCGCCCGGAGATCCGAATGGAGGACTATTTTACCTCCGGACTGTTTTCCCAAGAGGACGCCATCATCATTTAACCATACAGTAAAGCTGCATGCATTCGGGAAAAATTGCGGCTGCAATTTCCCCTTGCTTTCAGCCGTTCGCAGTACCAGCGCAGCAACGCCGTTTTGGTTAATGTTACAAGGCCAGATCAGTCAATCATCCAGACTGTTGCCCCTGCAACTACTCTTCAGGAACCACACGATTGTCTGGCCTGAAACGGTTACACTTATCGTTGGCAAAGCTATGTTGCGTGCTGCGGTATCCGGAGGCACTGAAAGCACCATAGTAGAACACAGACGAAGCTTCTAAGTTGATGTAATAGCCAGTAAGAAGCAGTACAATTCAAGCTTTAGTTATGGATTATCGAGTTTTAAGCCGGCTTTTGTGCCTTGGACATGAGCTAAGACCTTACGATTTTGCATCAAGGGAGGTCTACCAGCCACGTTGCACGGGAGAGCGTGAAAAGTGTTCATATGTAGTAAAAACCTGAGAAATCCGCCCGTTTTGGTCTTATGCTATCGAATCGACTTAAAGCCAGATCGTCTCTTTGTCCTCTCTTCTCTATGAAACAGTTTCACTTATCGTCTGCAAAACTATGTTGCGTGCTGCGGTATGCGGAAACACTAAAAGCACCATAGTAGAACACAGAAGAAGTTTCTAAGTTGATGTAATAGACTGTAAGAAGCAGTACAATTCAAGTAATCAGACACATTGAAATTAAGTAAGTCCAAATGTTCAGATTGGTTTTTTAGGTCCGATTTTCTCAACAACTTGGTGATCAAACCAATATATCAGTCCGGAACAAGGACAAAATATTTCCACACTTCTGGAACGAAGGCACAAACGTTTTGCCCAAAATAGTCATTTTTTGTTAACTTGCAAGTATGTGTGAAGGAAGGAATTGGTGTGTAGTCTAGTCAAGTAACCACTCCAATTTTACCTGAATGCTAGAATGAGATACTGTTATACAGTAGCTTCCAGAATTCAGAAGGTTACTGAAGTGTATCTAAAAAAAAAAAAAGAGGAACTATCCAATATTAAAAACTCTTGTGTCACGAATAATATATATAAAGCAATTGATTTAGTAACAGATGTTGATGAGAACTCAGAGCTTGTATGTATGAAACGTAAAAGGAGACCTCTGTAGGAAAAACAAATTAAGTTTTCGAAAAAACCAAGTGATTTTGTAAAGAAACGAAGACTTTCTCTTCTTATGATTCACTTCTGTTTTGACATTCGATGTACTAAGAGGAGGGTTGCCGAAATTCCTACGTCTTATTTTTTTTATGGAATAATAAGATTATCATTCATAAATATCGGTCTCTGCAGTTATTGTAGTGAACCTTTTAATACTACCGCACTGAACTACTTAAATGATTTTATACTTTTTAGGTAGATGTATCACGAAATTGTGGTCACGTTATTTGAAAGCAAGATGAACGACATACTTAAGCGGCACATTGCGATAAGCAATTATTCTCCATAGGTCGGACCTGAAGGCCTGTTTTCAGGAAGACCAGTAGATCATTGACAGCAGTGTCGTGCAGTCAACGAGCCTTAAAACAGCGGTTGACGATGGTGTTCAGTAACACCACGATCTCATACATTGAAATAATGTAACAGAGTTGGCATAGAGGGTAAATAATAGTAATGGTCCAGTAGATTACAAAGGTTAGTTATATATATATGCGCGTACGGATACTGCCACAGGAAGGACACGTTACAAATATGATGCCACGGTGGGGTTAAACTCATAATTATGCGCATATTATTTTTTTTTCATTTATTTGAATATTTCTCTCACTTTTAACTACCCATAAGGAAAGAAACGTTACAGTGGACGCTAGTGTGCCATCTTTCTTGCTGAAGTGGAATATCGCGTTTATTAAATTTCCTTGATAGCTTAACTGAAACTGTTTTCCCTATCCCAGCGAATTGCTGGAAAGTCCGCCCTGAGAGTTCTCTGTCGACTTGTAGATTGTGAGTCTGTCTAATATCCAGAAGTGATCCACGTCGATTGCTGGTACGGAGGGCGCTAGAGTAGATTACACGTGGTATCTGTCACACGATGTTACCCATTAACGCTCGTAACATTGAGTGCCGCACTTCGGGCTTGTGGCGTGAAGCTTTCTTTTCACCTTCGAGCGCTGGCGTCGCTACAGCTGTTGGAAGTGTCTGGAGTGTGTTTGTAAATATGGCTTCAAAGTTAGTTTCGTCGAATTTTTAAAAATAAAGTAGCTTGGGCTATGGGTGGGAGGGGGGGGGGGGGCAAGGGGCATAATGCATGCTATCATTTGTGTGTTGATGGGAGGTGGAATATACTGCACTCGACTTCATGTCCACAATCACAGCTACAGCCATCCATCCCTACATCTGGAAACATACATGCAGCAAACCGGAATAGAGGATGTGGTCACACTCAAAAATTCTTTCTTAGCTTTCCTTTCTACTTTGTCTGTTTTTAGATTCTGGATGCGACAAATTAAAAAGCGCTTCATCTGTTTCGAACTTTGTATTAATTTTGCCGTTGTGGTAACACTATTTAAAATTAAAAATTGTTCTTATAGTCCCCATAAAGTGTACTAAACGTTTATTTACCTTCACATATTCCACCTTCATCGGTTTATAAATCGCTTGACACGTTTCTGAAATTATTTTGTTTGATTACAATGTGATATTAATGTGCCGTGTCATAAACCAGAGTAGCTCTCATGTATCAAGAAATCGCAGTGACACAGTTTATTCTTAGAAATGCTGTATGTCCAGAAGACATTCTGTTTTGTAACATGAGAATCCACTTTACTGAGCAAATACTGAAATAATCTCATCCATTCATAAGTAATTTATATGTTAAGACTTGAATTCCTCCTCTTGTAGCTCTCGTAACAAATTTTGCTGAGTTCTTTTACTATCTTGACGTAATACCTAGGGCTTCATTCAAGTGTTTATTGTTTCTCTACCGCTTTTCTTCCAAATACACACACAATGCAATTGTGGTGTTTGCAAGAGTGTAAGAAAGAAAGCTGACGCAGTTTGTCTATCAAATTTTAGGGAAAATTTGTAAGAAGCTTTCAAACACAATAGTAAAATTCAAAACGGTGGTAAAGTGGCAGCGTTGTAAGGAACAACTTTTGTTCTTACTGTGTGTTATTTGGAATGGTTGACGGTTGATCGCGTAAGTGGGGACTAGGCGAAGAGGCATCAAAATTTTATTTCGAATGCTAAAAAGGACCAAGGTTCAATTTCACATGTTACAGCAACTGTTAAATACAATCAGCTAAGCACAGTAAGAATTGACCATGCTCTTTCACAAGCAGCACGATTGGAACATTGAAACACAACGAGAAGGTTACAGAAACAGAAGCGGAATAGATGCATTACGACTATCTGCTTTTCAGCATGGCAAAAGTTGTCTCCGAACTCGTGAGGAATCTGAGGCATGAGTGAATAAAATTTTTAGAACTTCTGAAATTCTTCGCTGGATACGAACACTCACGAAAGATTATTTAGCATCATGGAGTACTTGAAGCCACTTTCTGACAATCATTTAACAACTTGTATTATGGATGTTGTTAAAGAACAGATTTCAAGTGAAGTTAAAATAATCCTCTAGAGCAAGTTTCAAGTGAAATTAAGTCCTTTGTCAGTACAAGCAAACGAAATAACGGATGTCTGAAGTAAGCTATTAGTAATTTTTCGTTTTGCAAATAAGGAGAAATATGAGATGGATGTGGTTTTATGACTTAGCTAAAAACTGGAGTGCACAAGGCATAGCCACTGTTTAGCTGCAAGTGCTAAGCAGTTAGAATATTGATAAAAACAAACTAGTATCGCAAACATAAGACGGCTGTAGTGCAATAACACGGAAAAATTGTGTACATCCTATAGTGAAAGAGGCACACCCTCGTGCAGTCTGTATCCACTGCTGTGCACATCAGTTGGACCATCCTCTGTGCTTCTAAAAATTACGCAATTAAAATTTTTTATAGCAAACCAGTATTTCACGAATCTTAGCCGTTGCGGTAAAACAAGTTAACTTCAGGGGGAAGGGGGATTTAAATTATAAGGTCCTTGCGAAACAAGGTATTTTCATTCACACGCTGTTAAAACCATTTTTCTTCACTACACGGACATGAGCAGCATTGAATGTGAAATACAAGCAAGACTGGGATTATATTTCTTTACATCGACCAATTGGGCTAAATTGTATACTTGATCACCAGACTTCTCTTTTTCTACTGCAGGTGTACAAATAGATTTTCCAGCATACCAGTATCTTGTTCGACATTTTGCAAAGTAAATCTGTAAGCCTGAAATAGAAAACTGCATTAAGGCTAGTGAGAGACTAATATGTATGAAACGCAAAGTGGAAGGTAAGAAAGAGCTTTACAATTTCAGCAGGAGTATTTGAACTAGTGTAACGAAACAGAAATATGTATTTAGAAATGGAGAAGGCTAGTATTAGAGGTAATCGACACAGTAATAGTAAACACGGAAACTAGATTCCAGGACTACCGTGAAACAATTTCCCTATACGTAATGTTGAAAAGCTACTTAAAATGTATCTTTTGACAATGAGAAACTGAAGAGAAGAAACTTTATTTACAGCAGTGAGGATAAATGTCTGGAGCTTCATGACATCCTTCAGTCCATTGTAAACAATTGATTTAAAAAACGTGTTCTCCGGAGGAGTGTAATGACTGTCGTTGCTTCTTGCAATTCCACGAACCACCGTGTCTTGCAAAACAAGCGTGAGTACGTTGAAACGCGTTAAAGCCTACTTTCACAACACAATGACAAATGACACTGTCAAGCATCACTGTGTTGGCTGTAGAGAAGAGAACTCCGAAATCAAATCGACAGGATTCCATATCTCTCGTCACCGGTCTACGCCCAGGAAAAAGGGCTGCAGGATAGAACTTTATAAAAAGGTGTGAGGGTGTATTAATAAGTATTATATCCTGATGAATGTATAGCTGTTAAATAATTTTTGCATTTGTTTATAACAATTGCTGTAGTAATTTGTCTTACGAAGTATGTAAGTTACTTTCGCATTGTTTATTGGAATTGATAACGTTTATGTCAACGTCTTTTATTTTGCTTAACCGTGCTGTACTTCTTCAGTCATGTATAAATCGCTTTGCAGGGAAATGAATCATTTTAGTCAATTGTGGGGATACAACAGCCCTGAATTTGAGGTGCGCTCAAACCCTACCATTGGCTAGAAATCGTAATGTAGCGAGATGTTTCTCCTCGGAGCTTACAACCTATGATGAATTCATTTTTGGTTAAAAACGGTTTGATGCTCAGCAGTTCTTAAATAATTACGAATATCATTAGCTACCGTCTAAGTAACAACGTAGTTAAATTTCATTCCTGCAATTAGTCGCATCTTTGCCTTGGCTTTGAGTAACAAGGCCAGAAAATCCTAGATAAATGCTGGCAAACTCCAGTTTCTTTTCCTTTGTAAAACCAACCGGAATCGCGTAGATATTTATCATACGAACAAATCACATGAGGCACCGTGATTGCGTTGTGCAAGCGGTTACGAAATTGGTCCGTTGGTCGGTCGGCCGACAGATATAATAGTGCGTGTGGAGGGGCCTTAGCAGAACGATTTTCAGTGCAGCCCAGTCCCGTTCGCGCCATATTTACACACCTTTAGTCGTAGTTAGCAGACTAAGCATAAAAACCAAAACTTCGAGGTAAATGGAGACCCCCCCCCACTACAGGTCCAGGGGTTGGAATAGACCCGAGGTATTTCCGCCTGTCGTAAGAGGCGACTAAAAGGAGTCTCACGTTTTGGCCTATATGTGGTGGTCCCCTCTATGAATTGACCTTAATTTTTCAAAATTTTCCCGAAGAGCGAGTCAATTTAGGAAGGACGCCTTACATGGAGTATAGCATTCATGTGCTCAGACTTACCGCATCCTTTGTCGACGTGGATCTGCACTTCTGCTCATTCTCCTACTGTTGGGCGAGGCCACCCTCCTGGGTGCGTATTTTTCCATAAACGGTGCAGTATCGTTTTCTATACCGACGATTATAATGGACTTGTTCGCTTGGTTGCACCTGACATCCAGCACGGTAGCTTGCCCATTGTAGTGGGGCCGCTATGTACCCTGTCAGTTGTAGCCCTCTGACCACACCCCCTGATGCCTGTGCCATTAACTCCCCATGTATGCCCAGTCAAGGTATTTACTCGCTTATGACAAGCTGGGGATGTTTCTGTAACCACAAGAACTTACATATGGTCGAGGGTATCATATTTCACAGGGACCTTATTTTGCAGTCTGACGATGAGCTGCGCGCAAATTTGGAGCGGCGCGGTGTTCATTTCGTCCAGCGTGTCCACTGGGGTCCGAGGTATAATCAGGTTGCCACCGCTGCTTTCGTCTTGGCCTTCGAGGGTGATACATTGACAGAGAAGGTCAACGTGACGGTCTAATACTGTGTTGTAAAGCCCAATGTTCCTCACACGATGCGGTGCGTTAAGAGCTGCAAGTTAGGACATATACAGCTGTACATCCAGCGTCACATGTCAAGATTCTGGATGCCCTTCACATCCCAATACTACATGTGCCCCGCCTCCAATCTGTCAAACTGTGGAGAGCACCATTCGCCTTGCTCACTACACTGCAGGATTCTCCAGAAAGAAAGGAAAATCATGGACTAAAACACACTGGACAGAATGACCTACACTGGGGCGAAGAGAAAATTTGAATGCCTGCATCCTGTGCCTGTGACATTGTACCACGACTGTTGTAACATCGGCGTAATACGATCAGCTCTGCCAATCATAGCCACCTCTCAGTGCCGAAAGATGTTCCTTGATGGTGGAGGGCATTTCCCTCCCTATTGCTCCTGCACCACCTACTTTGGAAGCAACACTCCTCCAACCATCGGGGACATATGCTTCTCCATCTTGGAAGGGAACAGAAGTCTTCCTCGCTTCTCTCGCTAGGAAGGGGTCCCCTTCCCAGGTTTCTCCTAGTGGGAAATTTGACACCTGCCAGTGACTGAAGAGCCCAAAAGCAGCTTGTAGAAGGGCTTCACGCTCATTCTCAGTCCTGGAGACTGAATCAGTGAAGTTCTCCCAGCCAGGAAAACCCAAGGTGCAGTGAGAGAAATCCAAAAATAAAACCACTAGGACCAAGCTGTGTGTGTGTGTGTGTGTGTGTGTGTGTGTGTGTGTGTGTGTGTGTGTGTGTGTGTGTGTGTGTGTGTGTGAGGGTCTGGCGGGATATAGGTCCTCAGTAAATGCATAAATCACCATCCCATGCACACACACACACACACACACACACACACACACACACACACACACACACACACACACACACACACACACACACACACACACAGACATGACGGTTATAGACTGCTCAGAGTCACATGCTGCCACCGGCTTATTGCCTGAGGCATAAACCACTTCATTGAATGTTCCATGCCTTCACAGTGTCACGATGACGTCATTCTATAGTGGAATTACAGACCTTATTCCACCACCTGGATGAGCTACGGCAACAGTTGGGCTTTACACCTGCTATCTGTATTGCCCTCCAGGAAAGCTGGTTTTTGACAGTGCGGACCCTCTGCCCTCCATGGCTAAACAGATATTACAGTAACTGTAGCGGCTATAATAGGGTGTCAGGTGGAGTTTTCGTTTATGTCCTAAACTGTCTGTAGTGAACCTGTGCCCCTTCAAATCCCCCTTGAAGCTGTGGCTATCAGAATAAGGACGATGGAGGATCTTACTGTGCAATATATACCTTCCTCCAGATGGTGTCGAACCCCTAGATGTATTAGCTGCACTGATTGGTAAAATCTCCGAAAAGTGGCAAAGGTTTAGGGAGTTAATCAACCATAACCCCTTGTGGGTTGTCATTGTGCTTATTTGCCAAGACAGAGATGTCGAATCTTTGTCTCAGTTCGACCTCCGCCTCTTAAATACTGGGACTGCTACACATTTCAGTGTGGCTCGTGGTAGTTACTCAGCCATCGATTTGTCACTTCAAACCCCAAGACTTCTCCCATCAACCCACTGGAGAACACGTGACGACCTGTGTGGTAGTGACCACTTCCCCATCTTTCTGTCACTGCCCCAGTATCATGCTCATGGACGGCTGCCCAGATTGGCTTTAAACAAGGCGGAATGGGAATCTTTCACCTCTGCTGTCACCGTTTAATTTCCCCCACACAGTTACATTTAAGTGATGGTAGAGCAAGTTACTACAGCAATTGTTTCTGCAGTAGAAAACTCAATCCCTCGTTCTTCATGGTGCTCAAGGCGTAAGGCAGTCCCTTGGTGGTCGCCGGAAGATGCTGAAGTAATTAAGGAGCGCCGGAGATCTCTACAGTGGCATAAGCAGCACCCTGCCATGGAGCACCTCATACAGTAGCCTTTAAATAGCTCTGTGCCCGCGTTCGGCAACTTATCAAGCGACGGAAGCAGGAAAGTTGGATGAGATACATCTCGACCATTAGACGCCATACGTCACCTTCCCACGTCTGGGCAAAGATCAATCATCTTTTTGGGTACCAGACCTTAACAAGTGTTACTGGTGTTAGCGTAAATGGCGTGTTATCTACAGACACAAACGCGATTGCCGAACACTCTGCCGAGCACTCTGCCGAGCACTCTGCCGAGCACTCTGCCGAGCACTCTGCCGAGCACTCTGCCGAGCACTCTGCCGAGCACTCTGCCGAGCACTCTGCCGAGCACTCTGCCGAGCACTCTGCCGAGCACTCTACCCTGGAAAATTACCCCCAGCCTTTCACACACTATAAATGCGGCGTTATAGGGTTCACTGTGGCGTGTATTGACTGAGGTGATGTTCTCGTCCAGCCGCAATTAAAGTGGGAGGTCCTCAGTGCAATTGCATATTGCTCTGACAGAGCTCCTGGACATGATCGGATCCACAGCCAGATACTTAAATGTCTCTCATCTGACTACAAGCGATATCATCTCGTCATGTTCAACCGGATCTCGAGCAGTGGCGTCTTTCCATTGCAATTGCAAGGAACAACATCATTCCGGTGCTCACACCCGGTAAAAACTCGCTTGACATGGTTAGCTGTCGGCCCATTAGCCTCACCAACGTTCTTCATAAGCTGCTGGAATGTATGGTATGTGGGCGGTTTTGTTGGGTCCCTTTAGTCACATGGCCTACTGGCTCCATGTCGGGGTGGTTTCTGCCAGGGTCGCTCTACCACTGCTAATCTTGTGTCCCTAGAGTTTACCATCCAAACGGCCTTCTCCAGACGCCAACGCCTGATTGCTGTCTCCATTGATTTACGAAAACCATATGACACGACCTGGCGATATCACATCCTTGTCACATTGTATGAGTAGTGTCTCTGGGGCCACTCTGGATGTTCATCGGAAACGTCTTGTCACTCCATGTCCGAGTTGGTGCCTTCCATAGTACGACCCATATCCAGGAGAATGGAGTTCCACAGTGCTCTGTATTGAGTGTCTCTATTTTTAGTGTCTCTATTTTTAGTGGCCTTTAACGATCTACGAGCAGCTGTTTGTTGGACTCTCCATCTCACCTTCCCTGAATGCAGACGACTTCTGCATTTAGTACTGCTGCTCCAGTACTGGTGTTGCTGAGCATCACCTACAGGGAGCCATCCTCAAGGTGCAGGCATGGGCTATAGCCCACAGCCTCCAGTTTCCAGACGCAAAGTCGTGTGTCATACACTTCTGTCGGCGTCGTACCATTCATCTGGACCCAGAACTTTACCTTCATGACGAACCACTCACTGTAGTGGAGACACACACATTCTTAGGACTGGTTTTCGTTGCTCGATTGACTTGGCTTCCTCATCTTCGTCAGCTTAAGCAGAAGTGCTGGCAGCACCTCAATGCCCGCCGACGCCTGAGCAACACCAACTGGGGTGCAGATAGATCTACGCTGCTGTGGCTCTACGGAGCCCTTGTCCAATCACGAATTGACTATGGGAGTGTGATTTAGGGTTCGGCAGTGCCCTCAGCGCTGAATTTACTCGACCCTGTGCACCACTGTGGGGTTCGATTAGCGACAGGAGCATGTAGGATGAGTCCGGTGACCAGTGTACTGGTGAAGGCTGGGATCCCTCCATTATAAATTAGACGTGCAAAATTGCTCGCCAGTTACATTGCACACATTTGTAGTTCTCCTGAGTATACAAATTACCTTCTCCACGGCATTCCAGCCCCCACAACAGCAACCCAGATCAGGGGGTTAATGATTACGGTTTGCATTCGATTGCTTCTGTCTGGAGTCCTTGCCTGTTCTACCTCTCCTCGAGGTCCATTCACGTACATCTCCATGTTGTAAGCCTCAGCCACAGCTTTGTCTAAACCTTTCACGTGGCCCTAACGACTCCATTAACCTTGCGGCTCTCCACTGTCACTTCATCTCTATTCTTGACACGTACTGAGGCGACAAATTGGTTTACGCTGATGGCTCGATGGCTGATGCTCTCGTCAGCGTCGCGTATGTCCATGGAGGACATAATGAACAGCATTCCTTCCCGATGGCTGCAGTTCTTCCACGGCGGAGCTGTTGGCTGTATCTTGTACTTTTGAGCTGATGTGTTCATGCTCTGGGGAGTCGTTTCTGTGTGCCAACTCCTTGAGCAGCCTACAAGGTATCGACCAGTGCTCTCCTCGTCATCCGTTGGTAGCGATCATCTAGGAGTTCATCTACGCCCTGGAACGGTTCGGTCGTTCATTGGTGTTTCTCTGGACCCCTGGTGACTTCGGAATCCCAGGCATCAAACTTGCTGAGAGATTGGCCAACAGGCTACGTGGAAACCACTCATGGAGATCGGCTTCTCTGCAACTGACAAGCTTGCTGTACTACGCCGCAAGGTTTTGCGGCTTGGGAGACGAAAAGGCATAACCTCAGCATGCACAACAAACTGCGTGCCACTAAGGAGACTTCGAATGTGTGGCAATCCTCCATGTGGGCCTCTCGTATGGACTCTGCGGTTCTCTGCCAGCTCCGCATTGGCCCCGCTTGTGTGACACATGGCTGCCTCCTGCACCGTGATTACCCACCTCAGTCAGTTTCGGTGTGGCGCCCGGCTGACGGTGGCCCATATCTTGGTGAGCTGTCCTCCTTTGGCTGCCCTGTGACGGACTCTTCAGCTACCGGACTAGTTGTGACTTCGTAGGCTTTCCCGGCGTAATAAGTCTTGAAAATCTCTTCGGGTTTGCTGCCGGACTAGTTGCCATTAATTTCAACTGAAAAAGCCTCATTGGCTAATTTAGGTTTAAGTTTTATTCGTGAGGGTGGGTTTTATCATTCTTTATAAGTTTCAGCTCTAAAGCTTGTGTGGTGGATGTTTTCATGTGTCGCAGAGTGGCTAGCTTTTTCCTTTTTGTTCTCGTGGTGGGTCAGCCACGATCATCTGCTCATGTTTTTATCTGTTCTATCTTGTTTCTTGCTCCTCTGTGGCTTTCTTTTCCTGTTTTGTCCATGGTAGTGTTGATTGTCCTGTTCTTCTCCTGGTTCCTCCATTCTCCTGTTACCGTGCTGTACATCTCTCTTATTTCCCTTGTGTAATAATTTTGTTGGGAACGAGAGACCGATGACCTCACAGTTTGGTCCCTTCCCCCCTCTTTCAAACCAACCAACCTAAATGGAGGAAACCTGTAGTAAGTGGTTGACAAGAATGAATATTTTTAGACCATTTGGATGTGTATTACGCTCTCGTATTATACACAAGCAACGGAAAATTTTATCCATATGTTACGCAAGTTTCATCGGAGTTCCTCGTCCGTGTAAAATCTGCAAATGTAGCACAGCATAGAGGTTAAATGAAAAGAACCGAAATTTTTTTAGCGTTTAGTGTTTCTGAAGTGTTTGCAGTAAGAGCTGATAGCGGAAAATGAAAGTATGACGTTGTTACGTAGGATTACATTGCTTTATTGTTAAAAACCATTTCATTGCTTGTAGTTTAGGTAGAGAATTTGTGTTCACATTGCCATCGAGGGCTTAGATGTAGGCTAATTGCTCTCGTGCCGTCGAAATCAAAAGAGACGCCTTTACAATATTAAAGGCTCAATAACTCGCGTTGAATATTTGTAGAGTTCAACTCATACTTAGTTGACACATATATCGTTCGGAGCTAGGTGGCCTCTCTTTACAGGTTGAAAGAATTCTCTTGCTTAACGTAAATTTCATTCCCGGAATATTTCCGAAATCCTCATTTTCAGGATGTTACCTTTAAACTTCCGTGCAAGCGCGCAGCCAGTGGTATCGGGTTTTCTGTATGAATCGTTGTCTTCACTGCTGCGTATTCCTTTGCTATTGTAATTTTGCAGAAGAAATTTTGTAACGCAGATGAAGTGACGTCTTTGATTTCACATTACGTGTATTAACGAAGCGCAAGTCAACAGTGTGGAAACATTTAGACGTAGAAATGTAATCGTAATTTGATGATGAATTAACCATTTTAGTCTGTTGTACTAAACTGATGATGAATTAGTGTTTTTCAAAGTAGAGCACAGCCAGAAAATATTATGTATGTTACAGAAGTTATTCCGAAGTACCGGTCGGTGCGCATTATTCTGCCGTCTTGGGAAAGGTGAAGTGTGCGCGGTGACAGTTGCTCGCCTGTGACATCCGCCTCTCGTGCTAAGACACGTTTCCTTGGGTGCAGAAACGTGTTGCAGCGTGCTGCGGAATACGGTTGCGTCATTCTGTGTGATGCTGGCTGCGTGGTCCTGCGTGAAACGTCTACCAAGGTGAGGGGGAAAAAAGAAAAAAAGTGGCGGCGCGTGTTGCTCTCACTGTCCTTTGGAGAACGTCCACCTACCTCTATAGTCTTCAGGTTTTCTGCACACTCACTGTGTGTTGGTAGATACTGGATTAGCCAACAGAAATAGCGTTGGCGAAAATTCGGCTAAGTGCCCACCACGAAAAAGCCACAACTCCAGTCCATGGGCAGAAACCGAAAGTTAAACTACCGAGCGTTCGGGTTTCTTGCATGTCTCGTTCAGGAGAGTCTAAAATTTCTTTCTAGTTGTTTTGTCTCCATAACACTGAAAATATCGGGTCGGAATAAATATCTTGGGCTGCTTTCAGGTGTGAACTTTTAACGGAAAATCAGCGATATGGCGTAAATAAAGTCCGGATATTAAATACGGGCTTGATGGCAGTTTTCTGAGTCCGAAAAAGTCGCTGACCCACGACTACTTGAGTCAATACATTGTGTTCAGTAGGCGTCTTATAGAGAAGTGGTCAACATAATGTGTAGCAATCTGCAAGAAACATGCCAAGCGGAATTCATGTTGAAAGGTTCGCACACGAATATCTCCTACATCAAGCCACTCACAAAACTCGAACTTCCACAAAATACTCAGCACTGCAGTCGCTTTTCGTCAGCAATGAGAGAACCGATCAACTGCGCGAATTTAATAATTTTCAACTACAAATTTGATTCTTGAGATTTAACAAACGTTAACCGGAATACGGCTCCAAGGCGACTATATCGTCTCCTAGATCTAAGGCGCAAAGCCTAATCAAAGGCGCGGCGAATACTGAATTCCTATTGGCGACGCAATCATTACAAGATGACAACTAGTAATAATTTGCTACGTTATAGTGGTATTTATAATTAGACGACTGTGCATGATAGCGATACGACAACTACTCTCTAACACCTTTTCTTAATTCATTTAAAATATGCTATGGAAATGCAGAAGCATTTAAGCTTTTAGGAGGAGTTGGTTTTTCTCGATACTCGCCGTTTACCACGTCTCGTCTCCTAACCTGTGTCGTACGACATACTTGTCTACTCAGCTTCAGTGGTACACGTCGATAACGTGAGGAAACATTTTGGCTAATAGCCAGTAACACTGAAGTACAAATTAATATAACATGACGAGGAATTTTAGGAAGCCAACATTCGAGATGTAGAGGTGGTGAAACTTTTACCTTTATACTTTTTGTGAGGGGGAGGTGCGGCGGTGAAGGGAGTAACAGTTTCGGAAAAGAATTAATTTATTTTTGCAATCCGTTGGAGGTCGGTGGGTGCCACAGTTTACCCTTTACTGGCGCGACGCGAGTTTCAGTGGGCTGTGATCAACAGTTTGCTTCTACACGCACGACAGCAGTAGCGGAAGCAGCTAAAGCAAAACATGCAGCTCTGTGATCGAGTGGAAAACCTGTTCGTTTTGGCAGTCAGAAAGTACATCGAAATTATGGAAGAGGAATACTGAATATTACCGGAAAGGGTATTCACAAGTGTTATGCAGCCAATGTTCATAAAACGTGAAGGACGGGGCATAACATTTCAGTAACAAAATTGCTCGACGATGCGGAGAGACAAAAGGTCCCACAACTTCACAACACAGACTTAGGTCGCTTTGAGTCGGTATCTACGGCAACAACGGTGTAAGACAGTGACAAATTCGAAAGATAAGGAAACCAGTTTAGAGAGCAAGAACAGCGTATCATCGGTCTCTGGGAATCGAACGAAATGAAATTCACTTACGTAGAGAACAGAAGGCGGAATGCTGATATTAGAAGGCAACAGCGGAAAAATACTGAAATTCGGACATCGTTCTAAGACTATTCGTTGTAACAAGGAACATGAACTTCCATCCTCCCTGTTAACAATTCTGGAACAAATGGAGAATCTGTTTTGTGTCGCAATACTTGGCTACCTTTGCTTGATAATGAACTCAGGCACTCGTGGAGAGCTGAACAAGTGCTACAAACTCTTCATAACAGTAAGTTATTTGTGGACATCGTCACCGATAAGAACAGGATGCGTTACACGACAGAGCGAACACACTTTGCCGAAGAGGTTATCAGAATAGTGTGTACAGCAGTCACGATTTGGAACAGACCGTTACAGGATCCGGGATCGATGCGGTGAAGTTTTCCAATCTTTCGTGGCCCTGCTGTGGATCGCCCGTTTGGTGCCCTGAAGAGTTGGTTTGCCAACTGAAACTCTAGTTCGTAAGTGAGTAAGTGGACAGATGTGAGCTCTGTTGACACTGTGCTGTTGGCTTTTGTGTCACTGGGGGTTTGAGTCACTGGGTCGACAGATTGACCATATTTCGTACTGACAGGATACCAAAATTCCCTTCTCGTGGGAGAGGGTCTGTGCAGCGATAGCAGCAACGAAGAGGAATCACGTAGACATGGCAACGAGCGCGTGGAAGTGCTAAGAGGCTAGAGGGAAGAGTGCCTTCAGTATGGAAAAAGATAATTTTACCAAATGGCAGAAAATGGGTCAGCAATATGGGAAGCTCGGTGGCCTGTATGCCTGCTAAAGACTTCGTGCAGTAAGACATTCCTGTAAGGCTGCGGTCACGTCGACGACGGTATCTGTGCATTTTACATCGACCGAAGATCTTTCCAAACCAGTAAGTCGCTACGTGCGCGGTCACAGGGTAGCCGATGTTACCGCCCGATCGTGCACATTTCGGATAATTGCTGAAATTCATATGTTTTTATTGGCATATCGGCCGACATTATACGAAGCAGACTGCAACAAACAGATCGGTAAAAGGCGTTTGTTCCATTTTGTGAATGAAAAGTCATCGGGATATATTTTGGTATCAATAGATTGAAATCTCAGCTTTGTCGGAAACCACCCGTAGGATAAATCATTATCGGGAATTGTAAGTGTAACTTTACTTTTTAACGTCAAAGAATCTGTTAGAGAGGGATGCTGCATCTCACGGTTAGTTGCTTTAGTGGATATGTCTTTGGCTGTGATAAGTGGACAAAAGTTGCATAGCTATTATTATTACTGCTACCAACTGGGGCTATGTCGGTAGTGTGATGGTAGCATGAAGGGGTTTCAGATGTGTGTGTTTCTTCATTTTTCAGTCTGTAGGTGAGCACAACATCAAATAAATTCGGCAAAACATTAACTGTAATCTTGCTGTTAAAGGTTACCACGAATCATCGAGAATATATTGTACCGAAGACTCGTACATGACTCACTTTCGGATAACGGAAGATGATTTTCAACACCAGCAGAGGTGTGATTAGGGTCTAATAAAATCCGACAATCTGAGGGTGCAGTTCTGGCTAACGTAAAACGGGAAATTACAAGACTGTATTTGCCATCTGGCGTTTACATCTTTTTAATACTGAGACCTATACGACGTTCTGACAAGTTCTTGTCACGTGTTGCATGCTATTCAGGCTACAATGCCCTGAAGATTAAAAAGCTACTTATTTCACTCCTGCGACCCACATAAAGTACGACTAAGGATTGCATTTCTTCCATACCGAATTTTGGAGCTACGCTTCGTTCAACCCCAGCGGGTTTGGGGTCAGAATAAGCCCAAGGTATTCCTGCCTGTCGTAAGAGGAGACTAAAAGGAGTCCCTCCCCCTCAAGGGGGTAGTTTGCGACTGTGTCCGGAGACGAACGGTTCAACGACTTACATTTGATGTCATTTTTGTTTTTGGATTATTCTGGTTTCTTCCTCCCTTTCTTTGTTTTTCTTTCATTTCTTTTTCCTTCCATTCCTTTTCATTCCTTTGTTTTCCTTCCTTTGTTTTTCCTTCCTTTGTCCTTCTCCCTCCATCACTGTATTCCTTCCTTTTTTCCTTGCATTCTCCTCCTCCTCCTCCTCCTCCTCCTCCTATTTCTCGCCTTCTCCTCCTTCTCCTCCTCATCATCACCTTCTCCTCCTCCTCCTCCTCCTCCTCCTCCTCCTCCTCCTCCTCCTCCTCCTCCTCCTCCTCTTCCTCGACTTGCCCTTCCCTTCCTCGACTTCTTCTCCTCCTCCTCTTCCTCATCCTCGACTTCTCCTCCCTCCCTGCCTCCTCCTTACCTTTTTGTCCGCCCTATTGTCTCCAGCTCAGCGTTTAAAACAGTCTGTCCTTTCTCTCCCTCTCTCCCTTTTTTCTATTCTTCTTTCCTCCCTGTGCGTGCCTGAAGGCCGACCCACGCATTCACACGCATAGCTGGTGACGGCGTAATGCGTAATTCCGCGCCCTGGGTAGGCACGTAAGGTTCATACGTACCCCCTGGTAAAGGCCAGGCCCGGGTAGGGATGATCGCCTGAGCTGACACCTTCTGACTATGCCGATTGTTCCCTCAGTCCGTTTCTCGGGAAGTGTGACCTGAGGTGTAAACATTCACCTAAGGCAGGAGCACCCTCTGGGAGGGTCCCAACAAGGAAGGAGCACGCCATCTGAAATGGTGGCAATCATAGGGGATTCATCCGCAATGAATTCTTCTTCTTCTCCTTCTCCTCGCTCGACTTCTGCCATAAAAACGGAAACATGACCGGCCACCAGTGACAAAAGTACTGCCGCCTGCCCCAAAGTTTCTCGTAGTTTCTAGATCTGATGATGGAAAAGATTTTTCATCTGTCAACCCCTTCGTTATTCATAATTGCGTAGATGTCATAGGTGGATCTGACAAGTCTTGCACCAGGATGCGTAACTGTACCTTGTTGTTGGAAACTGAGAGCGCCTTTCAGGCACAAAAACTCCTTCGCGACACACTCCTGTACACGTTCCCTGTCCAGGTGGGGGCTCACTGCACTTTGAATTCATCTCGTGGTGTGGTATCTACTAGATCACTTGATGGATTGATTGACGAGGAGATTCAGTCTTTCCTCGCTGAGCAGAGCGTGACAGCTGTCCATAGGGTCATGAAAAAGGTCGACTATGACCTTGTAATGACCCAGACAGTTTTCTTGCCCCCCTATGGGGTCCACAACTTTTTTGTGGATACGTGTGTGGCGAGCAAGGGGCCCTGAGCTATTGCAGCCTTCTTTCTCTCCAGGGCTGCATTTCCTTTCCCTTCCCCTCCTTTCCCCTCCTTGTTTCTTTCCCCTCGCCCTCTCCTCTCCCTCTCTTGGCGTCCTTGCTTAAGTTGGCCCCTGCTAACCTCCTGGTTCTGTTGGTTTTACAATTTGGCTTTGTTGCATAATCAGCTCCTCCTATTGGCATTCCCTGGTCCCCCTCTGGGGTTTGACCCCCATTCCTAAATTTTTGCTCCATAGTGTGAACCATTTGGGGAAGAGCACCTTACCTAGTGTCTCCTAGTACATTCCACCTTCTCTTTTACGTCGTTGTCTGATACTAGGTTGCATAGCCAGCACGGTAGCCAGCCCATGTGGTGGGGTCGCTATGTACCCTTTTGGTTGAGCCCCCTGAACACACAGGGATTACACTTCTGATACCTGAGCTGTGACCTCCTAATGCATGCCTTGGAGTGGTTGCTCGTCATGCTGGAGCATCGGAACTCCTGGCAATGTCGGCCATGCCAGACGGCCCTTGCTGTGGTTAGGTGGCACCTGTGAGGAGAGCCCCTGATCTGAGTTGGTGGTATCAGGGCGGACGCTATGCAAATGAAATGCATATGGGTCCAGAACTCTGGCTGTTCTTCTGCAGCTGTCTCTCAGCGTAGAACTGATTCTTAAAGTGCTTCTTCTCTTGCCCCCTTCGGCCTTCCTTCCATGACTACCCCCTGGGAAGAGGGTCAGGCCCGTTGGCTACTGGCGACGCACTTCCCCCGTTATCCAGTTTGCACCAGGACTGATGGGGATACTTTCACCAATACCAACTTTATTTTTTGTGTAACACATGGAAGACAATTTTGGTGAAGTGGACTCCCTGATCAAGATGAGGTCGGGTTTGTTGCTGATCAAAATTGCTTCACTTGCCCAATCTATGGCCCTTTGTGCCTGTACCCATCTTGGATCAATGTGTATTTTTCACATGATCCTCATCCTTCAAACTGATGAGGAACTTCGGGACAATCTCGGATGGCGGGGTGTTCAGATTGTTCGGCGTGTTCAGAAGGGTTCTAAAGACAGTCGTATTGATACTGGTGCCTTTATCTTGGACCCTGAAGGGGATACCCTGCCTGCAAAAGTTAAGATTATGTTTTATCGATGTGATGTGAAGCCGTACTTCCCACCACCTATGAGCTTGCGTTTTGGACACGTCTTCCTGCTGTTCACAGGCCCCTCTCTGTGGTGACTGTGGACGTCCACTCCATGTGTTCCCCCTCCTGTGTGTGTAAATTGTCATGGTAGTCATTCTCCACGTTCACCCGATTGCCCAGTATATAAGAAGGAAAAGATGATACAGGAGTATAAGTCCCTCGATTGTTTAACCTACACAGAGGCCCGTAAGAAGTATCCAGGTCTTCAGCCAGTGTCCATGACATCTAGTTATGCTTTGGTTTCATCTTCACCCCTTCCTCACCCCCATCTCGGACCCCTCGCCTCCCCCCTCCCCTGCAGCTCCAGCACTTTCTTCTCTGGGCGGTGCTCCCCTCTCCAGCCGGAAAAGTGTCCCACTCCTTCGGCGTCTGCCGGTCAAGGGCGCCTATTCAGGATGCCCCTTCCCAGCACCTTCCAGGCCAAAGGTCTGCTGCATCGTGACGACCGCGAGAGCCGCGGTCTGTCGGCCCCAGGTTGCCCGGTCTTTCTGTTCGCGATATTGCAGCAGCTTGCTCCTTTATGCCACACGGCCCTCCTAGCTCTCAAAGAGAAAAGAAGAAACAAAAGTCCGAGACAAAGAGCCTCTGGTGTCAGCAGAGGTCCTCGTGTTGAGTTTTATTCGGGGGGGGGGGGGGGTTTATCGTATGATTTGAGTGTTTGTCCTTTTCTTTCCTGTATTGACTTGGGCCTTTCGCCTGTGGTTTTAAACTGTGGGTTTTAATGTCATTTGGTGGTTGGCTTTTCCTTATTTTCATGGTCGGCCAACCACCTTCACACTCGGTGTGATTTTAGTTCCGTTTGTCTGGTCTTTGTCTGTCTTTCTCATATTGTGTCGTCCCTTGTCTCAGTTCTCCGTTTTTAACGACTGACAGTTTTTATTTCGTGTGGTTTTATCGTGGAACAAGGGACCGATGACCTTAGCAGTCTGGTCCCTTCAATCCCACACCCAACCAACCAATCAGCAGAGGTCCCATCCGGATTCTGTCGTTCATGGATGTCGCCCCCTCCTTGTCGGTGACAGATGGTGACTGGGTGGTATGACTGGCTTTAGCCTGTTCAACCTCCATTGAAATCATTGTTCAGTGGTTATCCAATGGAACTGTAATGGATACTACCATCACCTTCAAGAATTGAAATCCCTTATTTCGTCTTACTCTGCACCTTGTGTGGTTCTACAGGAATCTCATTTTACTGATGATCACTCACAGACCCTCTGTCGGTTCAGTGTTTTCTGTCGAAATCGGGTCGGACCCTCACGGGCTTCTGGTGGCGTTTGTACGTTGGTCCATACAGACATTGCTAGCAGGTGGATTCCTCTTCAATCTATATTGGAAGCTGTTGCCGTTAGGGTACACCTAGACTCTGAGGTCACGGTTTCCAATCTTTACCTCCCTCCTGACAGGACTCTTACATCTGCTGCCTTAACTGCCCTCCTTCAGCAACATCGTCTTCCCTTCTTCCTTTTTGGGGATTTTAATGCTCATCATCCCTTGTGAGGCAGTGCCTTTCCATCTAGACGAGGTCTTCTCATAGACCAGTTTATTGCAGACCACGACTTGTGCCTTCTTGATGATGGCTCTCCTACTCATGTCAGTGCCGGTCATGATACCTTTTATGCCATTGATCTTTCTCTTTTCTTTGCACTCTCTCCTCCATTCATTTCACTGGTCGCCAAACGACGACCTTTGTGATAGTGACCATTTCCAGTTGATTATCTCTCTCCCTTCCCGCTCCCCAAATGACACGTTACCTTGTTGGTGTTTCCAACGCACCGATTGGCCTCTATAAACTAAACAGGTCTTGTTTTCTCCCTCTTTGTCGGGTTGTATTGATGACATCCTACATGACGTGTCTGACGCGATTGTTCGCGCTGCTAGCCCTGCTGTCCCGCGTTCATCTGGGCTATTAAGTCGCCGGCAAGTCCCATGGTGGAGTACAGCCATTGCCATTGCAATCCGTGATCGCTGTCGAGCTTTGCAACACCTTAAGGGGCACCCATCCGTAGCCAGACTTACTACCTTTAAACGCCTCTGCGCTAAAGCACGTTATTGAATCAAACAGAGCAAGTGGATATGTTGGGAACGATTCGTTTCTTTCCTTGGTAGTACTGTCCCTCTGTTACGAGTATGGGCTACACTTCGCTCTCTCCAAGGTTGCCATTGGCAGTCCACCCTCACAGGCCTTCACCTCCCAGATGGCCTTTGTACGGACCCATTAGCTTGTGCAGACTACCTTGCGACCCATTTTGCACTGGCATCAGCCTCCTATCCAGCTGCTTTCCTTCACCAGAAACTGGTGGCTGAAGCTTTCATCTTATGTTTTACCCCTTGTGAGTCAGAATCTTAAAACAAACCTTTTACTGAATGGGAATTTCTTTCTGTTCTATCTTCTTCTCATGATACGGCCCCTGGCCCAGATTCCATTCATAACGAACTGCTTCAACATCTCAGTGCTCCACAATGACAACATCTTCTCCAGCTGTTTAACTGTATCCGCTCCAGGGCGACTTCCCTTCTCTGTGGAGGGATAGCATCGTGGTTCCTGCCCTTAAGCCTGTTAAGAACCCCCTATTTGTAGACAGCTATTGGCCAATTAGTCTGACCAATGTTGTTTGTAAGTTACTTTAATGGATGGTAGCCCGTCGGCTCAATTCGGTCCTCCAGTCTCGAGATCTATTGTCCCCTTACCAGTGTGGCTTCCAAGAGGGACGGTTTCCAATCATCCAATCATTTACTTCACTTGGAATCTGCAGTTCGGCAGGCTTTTTCCCAGCGCCACCATTTAGTTGCAGTGTTTTTTGACCTTCTAAAGGCCTATTACATGGCCTGGTGCCATCACATTTTGCTTACCCTTCATCAGAAGGGTCTTGGGGCCCACTACTGATTTTCATCCGCCAGTTCCTGTTCCATCGGTCATTCAGAGTTTGAGTTGGTACTGTTTTTAGTTCTCCACGGACCCAGGAGACAGGTATCCCACACGGTTCTGTCTTGAGTGTCCCTCTTTTCCTCATTGCTATCGATGGACGTGTGGCCTCAGTCAGTCATTTGGTTGCCCCTGCCCTGTATATGGATGGTTTCTGCATTTGGGTTAGTTCCTCCTCGATGGCATCTGCAGAACGGCAGCTCCAGGGAGCTACACGGAGTGCCTCTGCATGGACCCTCTCCCACGGGTTTCAATTTACTCCTCTACAATCGCAGGTGGTCCACTTCTGCCGCCGTACTATGATCCACCCCGATCCAGAGCCCTATCTTTATGCACAACGATTGCCAATGGTCCCACAGTTTCGTTTCCTTGGTTATCTTTTCCACAAAAACTCATTTGGCTGCCCCATATCAGACATCTGAGGGTAGGATGTTTCTGTAAACTCAATGTCCTTCACTTCCTTACCCACTCCTCTTCGGGTGCAGACCGTTCCCCCATCCTCCATTTTTATCATGCTCTAGTTCTGTCTCCCTTGGACTATTGTTGTCAAGTTTATGGTTCAGATGCTCCTTCCACACTGCACGTGCTGGATCCAGTCCACTATTGTGTTATCCATTTGGCCACCGGTGCCTTCCCTACTACCTCTGTTGATAGTCTCCTGGTTGAATCTGGGATTCCCCTCCCCCCTTTTCTGTTCGGCAGTCCCAGCTTCTGGTGTCTTAAGCACTCGCTGTCCCTCCCTCTCATCCTTCCTATTCTGTCCTGTTACGAGACCATGGACGTCGCCCACCCCATTCCATCCCTCGGGCGGGTTTACCGGTTGGGCTCTGCCTTGCGTCTCTTTGCTGTGATTTTCAGCTTTCTTCTTTGTCCTGTCTTCCTCGCTCTCTCCCTTCCACCCCCCCCCCCCCCCTTGGCTAGTTCCTCAGCCTCTAATTTGGATTGATCTCCTCCAACGTCCAAAAGATTCCATCCCCCCATTGGTGATCCATTCCTTTTTCCGCCTAACTTAATGGGAGTTTCGGGATGCTGTCGTTTTTACACTGATGACTCAAAATCTGCTGATCATGTGGGGTATGCTTTCACGTCCCCTGTTGGAACGAAAAATCACCTGCTGCCACCTACATGTGGGGTTTTTACTGCGTAATTGATGGCAATTTCCCAGGCCCTTTACTTTTATTAAACAGTCCCAACACAACTGTGTTTTGTTCATGTAACGACTCAATGAGTGGCCTTCTTGCTATTGACTGATGTTTTTTGCGTCGTCCCTTGGTCTCTGTCATCCATGACCATCTCGTTGATATTCACTGTGCTGCTTGTTCCATTGACTTCCTTTGTGTCCCTGGCCATGTGGGTATCCTGAGTAATGAGCTCGCTCATCATTTGGCTGGAGAAGCAGTCACTTACCCCCCGTTTTCTTTAACCCCTCCTGCAGCGGATTTACTGCTTCACATCAAATCCCACTTCACACAGGCATGGGCCAACTTTTGGGACGCTTCTCCCCTGTCTAATAAACCTCGTGCGATCAAGGTGATACAAGGATCATTGTGTTCATCCTTCCACCTCTCGCGAAAGACTCGACCACACTGTGTCGTCTCCGCATTTGCCAAACCAGGCTTTTGCGGGATGGGTCACCCCCACTTTGTGGTTGTGGAGCCTTCCAGTCAGTAGCCCACATTTTTCTTGAATGCCCCCTTCTTTTGGCTCTGCGTGCTAAGTACAGACTCACGCACACTTTACCTCTGATGTTGGCTGACGATTCCCACATGGTCTCTCTGGTTCTGTTTCCTCCGGGAAAGTGGTTTTTATTCTCAGTTTTAAGGTGTTGGGGCAGGGCGGTGAGTGCTTGGGTGTCTCCCACTGTAAGCCATGTTTGGAGATTCCAGACTCACCGCCCTGACAGAGATAATATTTTCTTCCCCTTTTACTCTGTTTTACCCTTTTTTAAAGGATTGGTTAGTCTCCTTTTCTCATAGGTACTTCTACATTCTAGCGGTTGCACGTCTTAAGTCATAGGTGGTATTGCCTATGCTGCTTCATCATAGTGTTGGGTTCGTTGTCTTGCTGACTTCCCTCATTTTGTTTTTTACCATTTACAACATGACTGCCCTTTTACGTTTTCACCTTCTTCCCTTTTATTGTTCTGACTTTCCTGAGATGTCAAACAAGTGGAATGGACCACATTTGCAACAAGGGGCTGATGACCTTGCTGTTTGGTCCTATAAACCCCACACAACCAACCAACTAACCAAGCTTTCTTGCCTTTGACAGTGTTCAGCTGCCGTCGCGCATCAAAGTGGGCTATGAAGTTATTTCTGTTCGCCCTTACGTCCCGATACCTACTCGCTGCTACCAGTGTCATCGTTTTAATCACACCCGCCAGTCTAGTTCTAATGCCGATAAATGCGTCACTTGTGGCAGGGACGCCCATGGGGGTGACTGTCTGTCTGTCACCTTGTTGTGTGAACTGTCAGGGTGACCATGCAGCATCCTCCCGCGAGTGTCCCATCTACAAGGATTAATGCTGTTTACAGGAAATTCGGGTCAAAGAGAAAGTGTCCACCTCGGCTGCTCGCAAGCTATTTGTTAGTAGGAAGCCCACGCTGCTCCCAACAAGGAAATACAGTACTGTCCCCTCCCCTCCTTCGCCTGCTAGGTAGGTGTCGACACAGACATGCTATCTGACCTTTAGCATTACGGTCGTCCGTTCGGCCAGTGCTAAGATCGCCCGATCAACGTCTCCTCTTCCTCCAGTCACCCCTAAGACACAAGAACCTTCATCAGCTTCTGCCTAGTCGAAGACCCAGAAGTCAGCTGCACGGGCCTTCAAGAACGAACCGTCCCGTGAAGACTTCCTATGTACCTCGAACTCCCAGCCATCGACCAGTACTTCGACTAAACAACCTTCCAAGAAGGCTCATAGGAAGCACAGTTCTCCTTCTCGGCCACGGCGCGTTTCTTCTCCTGCGCCACCCAGCAGTTGCCCCCCCAGGCCGTCATCCGTTTCGCCTGGCCGCACCGCTGGTAGCCGAACATCTGGCCGTTCACCGCCGGAGGAAGCTCCCCCTCCCGGCCGTCTTAACAAGATGGCTGACGAACCTATTGAACAAATGGACAAGAACTCTTCGCCTATTGATAGCGACCATCTCGCTTACCATCTATGTCTGTAAGGTGATGGAACGAATGGTTAACTTTAGGCGTCGAGATTCGAGCAGCCAAACCAAACTACTTACCGATGTACAATGTGGATTTCGTAGCCGCCTCCATGCTGACGACCATTTGGTTACCTTGTCGACCTTCATTATGAATAACTTCTTGCGGAAGTGCCAGACAGTAGCTGTGTTGATTGATTTGGAGAAGGCTTAAGACACCTTTTGAAGGGCGGGCGTTACCCACACCATGCTTACATGGGGATTTCACGGTCGCCTCCCTCTTTTTTTTCGTGAATTTTTAATCGATCGACAGATAAGGGTACTTGTGGGTTCTGTGCTGTCCGACGCCTTTCGCTAGGAGAATGGGGTGCCACATTGCTCATTTTTGAGCGTCACTCTCTTCGCCATAGCGATCAATCCAATAATGGATTGCCTCCCAGCTGATGTATTAGTCTCCCTTTTCTTGGACGATTTTACCATCTACTGCAGCGCACAGCGTACATGATTCCTGGAGCGCTGTCTTCAGCGTTGTTTTGACCAGCTTTACTCCTGGAGTGTCACCAATGGCTTCCGTTTTTCTGCCGAGAAGACGGTCTGTATTATCTTCTGGCGCTACAAAGAGTTTCTCCCACCGTCCTTAAATCTGGGCTCCGTTGCTCTCCCATTCGTGGAGACAGGATAATTTTTAGGTCTTACATTTGACAGGAAACTTATCTCCACATGTCTTTTTTGGCTGCCAGTTGTACCCGTTCTCTAAATGCCCTCCATATTCTCAGCGGTACGTTGTGGGGAGCGGATCGAACCGTCCTACTTCGCTTATATCGGTCGATCGTCCGCTCCAAGCTGGATTGTGGGAGCTTTGTACACTCCTCTTTACGGCCGTCCATCTTACGCCGTCTCAACTCCATACAACATCGGGGTTTACGTCTTGCGATCGGAGCGTTTTATACTAGTCCCGTCGAGAGTCTTCATGCTGAAGCCGGTGAATTGCCACTAACCTCCCAGCGCGATGTACTGCTATGTTGGTATGCCTGTCGGCTATTATCAGTGGCCAACCAGCCGTCTTATAGTTCCTTTATTGATAACTCTCTCGACTGTCAATACGGGTTCTATGTATCTGCCCTGCTACACCCTGGAGTTCGCTTTCGTTGCCTCCTTCAGCAACTTAATTATCCACTCCCTGCAACCTTTAGAGTGGGTGAGAGCAAAACGCCACCTTGACCCTACGCTCAGGTTCGCGTTCACCTTGACCTCAGCTCGTTCCCAAAGGAGGTAACCTCAGCTTCAGTATATCTCTCGCGGTTTGTCGAACTTCGTTAGAAGTTCATTAATACGAACTTCATTTATACAGATGGCTCTAAGACCAATGACAGTGTCTGGTGTTCTTTTATTGTCGGGGCACACAGTTTCAAATACCGGCGCCATGGCCATTGTTCGGTTTCACAACTGAGCTCTTTGCCCTCTACCAGGCTGTTCTATACATCCGCCGCCACCGACATTCTGCTTATGTCATCTGCTCTGATTCCCTGAGCGCCATCCAGAGCCTCAGTGATCCGTATCCGGTTGACCCTTTCGTGCGCCAGATCCAACGCTCTCTTCAGCAGCTGGCTGACGATGGTTCTCCGGTTACCTTTATGTGGGTTCCTGGCCATGTCGGTATCCCTGGGAATGAAGTTGCAAGATGCCGCCGCCAAGGCTGCGGTCCTCCAGCCTCGGACAGGTTCTTGTTTTGTGCCTTCATCTGATTTCAGCAGGGTCATTTGTCAGCGCATTTTATCGCTGTGACATGCCAATTGGTCTACACTTATTGAAAACAAGCTTCGGACATTGAAACCTCTCCCCACGGCTTGGACAACCTCTTCACGCCCTTCTCGGTAGGAGGAGGTCGTTTTGTCCCGGTTACGTATTGGACACTGCCGGTTCAGCCGCCGCCGTCTGCTGACGGCTGCGTCGGCGCCGTCCTGCCAATGTAGGCAATCGCTAACTGTACGCCACATTTTAATGTCCTGTCCAAATTTTAGTGCACTGCGCTTTGATCATAGCCCTCCATGTACTCTGGAAGAAATTTTAGCGGATGACCCAAAAGCAGCTGCTCGCGTTCATCGTTTATCCACTTCTTCAAACCTGTCTGACATTTGATTATGCTGTTTTTTATTATTCCTTGCCTGTTAATGTGCCTTTTATTAGTGTTGTCCTTTTTAGTTGCTGCTTTAACATTGTGCCTCACAGTGCATTCATAATTTAGTCTGGGCGCTAATGACCACTGTAGTTTGCGCCCGAAAACTACAAAAAACCACACATTGACAGAAAACCACAATTTCAAGGTGCACGCCGACAATTTCTTTATGAGTGACACTCTTTAGTACTCTCTTGAGTATTAGGAGTAAATATGCTGAAAGATTGACCTCCCCAACGAAAAGACATGAAGGCTGGAGAACGAGGAGCAATAGCACGTCCAATAGAAGATACAGGAGATCCATTGTAGTAATACGTACGATAACAAACGTCTTACTCTGCAATCATCTTTCGTTGGTATTGAGACTCAGGGTGAGACACAGGTGGAACATTCCACAAAGACAATACGTGCAAGTCCCAAGATGGGTCATTGCACCTTACAACACCTGTATTGGTGGTATTTGATTGACAAATTATCATCACTATAGAAATACTACATAGCATCGATGATTTAGTATTTATACAGCTTCCAGGACGCAATTAAAATTGCGGTGATCACCAGGTGACTCGAATGGACTGCAGGTTACTTCAAGAACAACACATTCCACTGCGCAAATTAAAAGCGGAAATTGCGGGTGGACTATTAGCCGTTAAGAGAAATCAAAGCGAGGACGCCCAAGTAAAGAGAACTTGTCAAAAAAGAATAGAGCTACGACAACAGTTCCGCCAGTTTTTGACTGCCAAAAGAAAAAGTAAGATGATTGGCTTGTAAGGGAGGAAACAAGAGGACGATGCAGATGAGTTTCAAGGTGGTAGCGTCTAAGTCTGCATCTGCATCTATACTTCGCAATCCATCATGAGGTCCATGGCAGAAGTTACGTCCCATTGTACCAGTTACTAGAGCTTCTTCCTCTTGTATTCACGTATACAGCACGGAAAGAACGATCGATCATTCGTATGCCTCTGTGCGTGCAGTACATACTCTAATAATATACTCACGATCCCAATGTGAGCGATTGGGATGGTAGTATATCCTAGAGTAATCATTTAAAGCCGGTTCTTGAAACTTTAACACTTTCTCGGGATAGCTTCTGTATTCGAGAATTAGTTCTTTCATTCTCTCTCCCACGAATTAACCCTGTGACCATTCGTGCTGCCCATCTCTATATACGTTAAATGTCCTCATCGAAACGTCGCGGGTTTTCGACGCAGATACCCGGATGGAAGCCCGAGAAGATTTCATCTGCAGTACACGCCGGGAAAGCCTACATTCACATATTTGGCTACGGTAGTCACTGCCTGTCAACAGAGCGTGATCCCTTCAAACATTTCATTCAGCACCTAATTATAGCCCTACGCTTTCAGACCTATTTTGCACTAATGTTCCTTTAAAAGTTCCGTTACAGCGTTTCTATACCATGGAGGTTATCTCCCATTATGAACTGTTCTGTGGGACACACATCTATCCAGCATGTGGTCAATTACCCTTTCAAATTTGAGCCATATTTCTTCTACATGCTCCTGCCTTGTGTTTCCAGTTCCTCATTCACATATGACAACATCCATTTTCATCTAGTTTACAGAACATACTTATCTTTCTGCTCTAGTTGACCTCTGTACTTCAATAATCACTGTTGCCAGAACCCCACCATGGTCACTGATCCCAGTTTCGATGTGGGTATCCTCAGAATTCAGGTATGTTCGTTGCATTAAATCCAATATATTTCCATCATAACTAGGGTTCTTAACTGTCAGTTAACAGTAATTGTTAGTGAACTTTCACAGGACGCCCTACCATACCCACCACTAGACGAAACCTCAGTTCACTTCTCAACAAGTTCCCCAATCATATTGTAATCAGTGGTGGAGACTTTAATCATCCAACAATTAACTGGGAAAATTAGTTTTGTTCAAGTGTTCGGTTACATCAGTAGAGGAGTCTGTTGGGCGATAGGATCCTTTTATACCCACTCGTGGTACTCAGTCTTGTGCAGTCACCCACATGCAGCTTCAATTTCTCTCTGTGGATTTGAGTTACTGTACTGCGACAAATACACGACCTGTATTTGTCATTTGGCTATACTTTCGATGTACACCTAAATTTTCCCTAAAAATCTACCATTTCGGATTTCAACCAGCTTTCTGTACCTACCATAATGTGAGCATCACTGCTTTTGATGAGCACCTCAAACTCCGGCACTTAGTTGAAGTTTACCTTTAGGATTTTAATACTCTCACCAGTGGGACGTATTTTTCCAACTTCCACTGATATTTCTGGTTTTTCTGCAGCGAGTGTTATCTGGATGGATGAAGACCATCAGGTAATGAAACAGGTTGACAAAACCATAGTGCCTACACACACTGTTCCATGTCCGATGTAGTAGTGCTTCTGTCAGATCACGGCAAGCTAAGTATTTCATCACGTGCCATATGACAAGCCCAGTCAGCTGTTGCTGGTGTCTACATTACAACCATACTCAAATATCTTGACGAAGCACAGCCGAATGTAGTACTTGTGGTAGGGATGCTCATGAGTGCAATTGCCCACCACCTTCTCCCTGCTGCATAAATTACAATATCAACTATGCTGCCTCATCTCGTTAATTTCCTCTGTATCTCCGTGAGTAAGCTGTCAAGGCGATCAGAGTGAAGGAAAAAGAGCCTTAACCTATCGTTAACAAGCTGTTGGATAGTGAAAGCTGTGTTTTCCACCATCTGCTACTAAAAGTATAAATCTCGATACTCCTCGCTCCTCAAAGCAAATCGCCACACGGACATGCGTTCTCAAATGCAGCATCGCAGTTGTAAAATAGCCTAGTGTCACGGTAGTATCCGCTTCTCCTTCTCCGAAGCTGCAACTCGCAACATCTTCACCTCTGGCGACGAAATCACCTGCTACACAACCAGCAGGCTAGAAATCAGGGACTAAAGTGCCCTGTGAAGATTTTAAACATCCTTCAAGCCAACAGACATCTGAAACTTCATCTGCCGACAGCAAAGGCTCAGATATCCAAGGAAAACTGTCTTTCCTTTCGCTGACTGGCTGGTCCTCATAAGCAGCGTCGTCACATGACACCCTCACCTGCCCAAGCTCCGTTCTGCCAGTGCCAACCTTTTTCGTGCCATGGAACCTGCACACTTACTCAGTGAGGATGCCGACACTTTCGTAGGTTGCATGGAACAGGATCCTCCAGCCACTACGCCCTATAGCATTGATTCTTTGAAGGCTGACACTCAGCAGCCCATGAGGTGACAACCCACCATTATTCCTCCTCCCATATCCGTCATGACTTCCCTCCAGTGGAATGTTTGTCACTACATCCAACAATGAGGATTTAAACTGCTCTTGGAATCCCTGCCCCGAGGAAACAAAATTGCCCTTGTGATGGCTTCGACGTCTTCCGTTTCTTTCCAGTCCACTTTAATCTCCCCCCTCCCTCCCAATGATTACATTCCATCTCGTGAAGGATTCATGCTGCTCCTATTGGTTGACGTTCATATTCAATCACTCTCACTGAACACTTGGCTGCAAGCTGTTACAGTCTGAATTTCCTTTCATCACTTGTTCCCTTTCTATTATTGACATCACTCCAGCATTTGATGTTAGCAGTGGCTAACACCCTCACCTCTTTTTGCTACTTCGTGACTTTAATGTACACAATACCCTTCAGGGCCCTCCCCCCATGAACCACGGACCTTGCCGTTGGTGGGGAGGCTTGCGTGCCTCAACGGTACAGATATCCGTACCGTAGGTGCTGTGGTGTCACCGCCAGACACCACACTTGCTAGGTGGTAGCCTTTAAATCGGCCGCGGTCCGGTAGTATACGTCGGACCCGCGTGTCGCCACTGTCAATGATTGCAGACCGAGCGCCGCCACACGGCAGGTCTAGAGAGACTTCCTAGCACTCGCTCCAGATGTACAGCCGACTTTGCTAGCGATGGTTCACTGACTTCTACGCTCTCATTTGCCGAGACGATAGTTAGCATAGCCTTCAGCTACGTTATTTGTTACGACCCAGCAAGGCGCCATTATCCGTATTATTGATATTGTGAATCATGTACTTTAAAGAGCGACGTTCTCCATTAATGGATTAAAGTTAAGTATTCCACCAGCTACGTCCGTTTTTCTCAATTCTAATTCCCTTGTCATGTTCCAGACCTCACGCGAGCCTGCGTGAGCTAAAACGCGAGCATTTCGGCCTCCTTTACTATCACGGTTGGCTCTCCTGCCAACCACAACAGGTGCAACTACAACGGAGGGATATCTGTTGAGAGGCCAGACAAACGTGTGGTTCCTGAAGAGTAGTTGCAGGGCAACAGTCTGGATGATTGACTGATCTGGCCTTGTAACATTAACCAAAACGGCGTTGCTGTGCTGGTACTGCGAACGGCTGAAAGCAAGGGGAAATTGCAGCCGCAATTTTTCCCGAGGGCATGCAGCTTTACTGTATGGTTAAATGATGATGGCGTCCTCTTGGGAAAATATTCCGGAGGTAAAATAGTCCTCCATTCGGATCTCCGGGCGGGGACTACTCAAAAGGACGTCGTTATCAGGAGAAAGAAAACTGGCATTCTATGGATCGGAGCGTGGAATGTCAGATCCCTTAATCGAGCGGGTAGGTTAGAAAATTTAAAAAGGGAAATCGATATGTTAAAGTTAGATATAGTGGGAATTAGTGAAGTTCGGTGGCAGGAGGAACAAGACTTCTGGTCAGGTGAATACAGGGTTATAAATACGAAATCAAATAGGGGTAATGCAGGAGTAGGTTTAATAATGAATAAAAAAATATGAGTGCGAGTAAGCTGCTACAAACAGCATAGTGGCCAAGATAGACACGAAGCCCATGCCTACTACAGTAGTACAAGTGTATATGCCAACTACCTCAGCAGATGGCGAAGAAATTCAAGAACTCCATGATCAGATAAAAGAAATTATTCAGGTAGTGAAGGGAGACGAAAATGTAATAGTCATGGGTGACTGGAAGTCGAAAGTAGGAAAAGGGAGAGAAGGAACCATAGCAGGTGAATATGGATTGGGGCTAAGAAATGAAAGAGGAAGACGTCTGGTGAAATTTTGCACAGAGCACAACTTAATCATAGCTAACACTTGGTTTAAGAATCATAAAAGAAGGCTGTAAACATGGAAGAAGCCTGGAGATACTGGCAGGTTTCAGATAGATTATATAATGGTACGACAGAGATTCAGGAACCAGGTTTTAAATTGTAAGACATTTGCAGAAGCAGATGAGGAGTCTGACCACAATCTATTGGTTATGAACAGTAGATTAAAACTGAAGAAATTGCAAAAAGGTGGCAATTTAAGGAGATGGGACCTGGACAAATTGACTAAACCAGAGCTTGTACAGAGTTTCAGGGACAGCATATGGGAACAACTGAAAGGAATGTGGGAAAGAAATACGGTTGAAGACGAATGGGTAGCTCTGAGGGATAAAGTAGTGAAGGCAGCAGAGGATCAAGTAGGTAATAAGACGAGGGCTAGTAGAAATCCTTGGGTAACAGAAGAAATATGGAATTTAATTGATGAAAGGAGAAAATATAAAAATGCTGTAAATGAAGCAGGCAAAAAGGAATACAAACGTCTCAAAAATGAGATCGACAGAAAGTGAAAATGGCTAAGCAGGCATGGCTAGAGGAGAAGTGTAAGGGTGTAGAGGCTTACCGCACTAGGGGTAAGATAGATACTGCGTATAGGAAAATTAAAGAGACCATTGGAGAAAAGAAAACGACTTGTATGAATATCAAGAGCTCAGATGGAAACACAGTTCTAAGCAAACAGGGAAAACAGAAACGTGGAAGGAGTATATAGAAGGTCTATACAAGGGCGATGTACATGCGTACAATATTTTGGAAATTTAAGAGGATGTAGATGAAGATGAAATGGGAGATAAGATACTGTGTGAAGAGTTTGACAGAGCACTGAAAGACCTGAGTTGAAACAAGGCCCCCGGAGTAGACAACATTCCATTGGAACTACTGACGGCCTTGGTAGAGTTTTGTCAGGACTGGCTCTCCCATCCGGTGAGCAAGATGTATGAAACAGGCGAAATACCCTCAGACTTCAAGAAGAATATAAAAATTGCAATCCTAAAGAAAGAAGGTGTTGACAGATGTGAAAATTACCGAACTATCAGTTTAATAAGTGACAGCTGCAAAATACCAACGCGAATTCTTTACAGACGAATGGAAAAACTAGTAGAAGCCGACCTCGAGGAAGATCAGTGTGGTTTCCGTAGAAATATTGGAACAAGTGAGGCAATACTGACCCTATGACTTATCTGAGAAGCTAGATTAAAGAAGGGCAAAGCTACGTTTCCAGCATTTGTAGACTTAGAGAAAGCTTTTGATAATGTTGACTGGAATACTCTCCTTCAAATTCTGAAGGTGGCAGGGGTAAAATACAGGGAGCGAAAGAGTATTTACAATTTGTACAGAAACCAGATGGCAGTTGTAAGAGTCGAGGGACATGAAATGAAATGGAAGCCCCTTCAGGGCTCTTCAAGAACCTGACAGAGGCGTGACGTCTTTGCTGACATTTACAATTAACTCAACCTCATCCGCCTTAACATTGGAGCACCCACTCCACACACACCTATCACTATTTGGACTCCTTGTTCTGCACTGCACAGCTTGTAGAGTGGCCGGTTCTGTGACGTGTACTCCAGCAACTGTTTCCTTTGTGCTTTCTGTTTGCTGACACATACCCCTACATATGTGCAAAATTGATTGGTAGCTTTCTAAGGCTGAATGGAGGCTTCACTCCTCGCTGGCGACCTTCGATGAACAAACTTCCGCACTAGCGATGAGCAGGTTACCCTTAGTGCAGCCGAAAATTTCATTCCTCGAACTTCCTCTCTACTGCTCTGTGTCCTGGTCCCTTGGTGGACTGAGGCGTACTGCGAGGCACTTCGTGCGCGGAACCGTGCTCTCCGCGTTTATAACTGTCCTCCTACGATGACAAACTACATCTGTTGTAAACAGTTGTGTGCACAGTGCCACTGCATTCTTAGAGACAAAATTAGTAAATGAAATCCATCTACGTTTTTGCTAAGTTCCTCTCGCTCTTCTGTCATTTGCGCCAAACTCGTAGGGATATCTGGGAGAAAGGGCCTTTCTCAGATCTCTGGATGACAGTACCAGATGTCATAGTGGACTCTATCGCTATCTTAAACTTCCTGGAGCTTTGTTTTGCGGAGATTTCGAGCTCTACGCATTATTACCCGGCCTTCCTCTATCGGAAAAAAGTGGAGGCGGCTTGGACAATAACCTTGCTTTTTCAGAATCTTGAGGCTACAATGCCGGATTTACTATGAGAGAGTTGTACTATAATCTCACTTAATCCCGATTCTGTTCCCCAGGGCTGGAAGATGTTAACATTCAGAGGTTGCAGCACCTTCTCTTGCAGGCAAGTATTTTATCCTCCATACGGACAATCCCCTCTAGGTGGAGGGAAGGTTTCCGAGATGCTGGACTGAAGCCACCGTCACACCCAAGCATAAGCAGGGTAAGGAGAAGCACTCTTCCAGCTACTGCCCCATTACTCTCAGCAGCTGTTTGCTAGGTTATTGAACATATGATTCATCCCACCTGGCGTGGTGGTTAGTCCTGCAATTTACTACCCAGTGCCCAATGTGGATTTAGAGTGCGCCATTCTCCAGTTGACCATTTCTTCACTTTGTCCACCTATGCCATGAAGGGCTTTCTGTGGAAATCCCTGGCAAGCAATATTTTTCGATTCTGTGGAAGACACCTGCTGGAGGACTGGTATGTCTGTATTCTACACATAGCTTCCCTGTTCACCTCAGCAATTTTTAGAAGATGGAGTTTTCAAGGTGTATGTGGGTTGTGCCTCGTCAGACAACTTTATCCAGGACAACGGTGTACCTCAATTTCCATCCTCAGCGTTGTCCTCTTTGCTATCGCCATTAACGCTATAATGGCCTGCCTCCTGCTGAGCACCTCTGGCTCCCTTTTTTGTTGACGATTCTGCCATCCATTGCAGTCCTCCAGGAACCTCTCACATTGAGCGACGTCTCTAACTTCTTCACTCATGGAGCATCGAGAATGGTATTGTTTTTTCCACTGACAAAACCGTTTGTGTTGGTTCCTGTCAGTGCAGTTGATTTCTCCCCCCATATTCTCAACTTTGGCCTGCTGCTCTTCTGTTAGTTGAAACTACGAAATTCCTGTGGCTCATGCTCAATAGGAAACTGTTCGTTCTCACGCGTGTCCCACCTGCGAGCCCACTGTACGTAGTTCCTCAATGTAGGACATGTCCTCAATGATACTTCCTGGGGGCAGATTGAACCCCCCTTATCGGTTTGTACTGGTCCCTTGTCCAATAAAAACTAGAATATTGGTGCTTTGTTTACGCATCTGCGCGTCTGTTCTTCGTATGCCATCTCAACACTACCCACCATCGTCGCATCTGTTTGGCCACTGGCGCCTTTTATGCTAGCCAAGTTCAGCGCGTATGCCGAAGCTGTTGAATTACCAGTCATACTAAAGTTATCCTCAAGAGATAAACATGGAGTTTTTCCGCCATGCCAGGCCACCCATCCTATGCCTCCTTCGATGACTACTTTGATAGCCAGTATCGGGCCCACTCCTCTTCAGTTACCTCCTGGAGCCCATTTTCAGTTCTTGCTCCAGCAGCCGAACTTTACACTACCTGCAACTATCCTAGTGGGAGTGAACCCTTCTCCACCTTGGCTTTCTGTGGCAGCCTGTGTTCTCCTTAGCCTTCATTTGCTCCCCAAGGACACTACTGCAGCCTCGTTCTATTGCCTTGACTTCCACTACCTACACACGCGACTTTTTAATAGTACCTTTCTGTATGCTGATGGCTCTGACTGTGGTATCAGGTGTGCCGTTGTCATCTGCACCAACGTTTTTCCGTATCTGCCTTTGCAACACTACTCAGTATTTCCAGCAGAGCTCTTCGCCCTCTGAGGCCAGAACAGATCTGGTGACACAGGCTTTTCCATTGTCCTGTGCACGAAGACTAAAGGGCACAGAGTCTGACCACTGTACACTGCCCATCCCTTGGTGCAACGGGTCCAGGAAAACTCAGTTTCTCACTCCTGAGGGATCCACTGTGATGTTCATGTGGTTTCCTGCTCAGGTCAGTCTGCCAGGAAATGAGGCTGCTGACGCTGCTGCCTAGACTGCAGTCCTCGTACCTCAGCCTGCTGGTTCTTATATTCTCCCAGATGATCTCTGTTCCTGTCTGCCAGCAGGTGGTGTCACTTTGGCATCACCAGTTGTCCTCCATTCTAGGAATAATCCCTGGGTTTTTAAGGCTCTCCCAGTGGCTTGGACAGCCTCCTCCTCTGCCCTCTTGACGTCAGATCATCTTAGCTGGGTTGCGTATTGGGCACTCTCTTCTTAGCCATCGTCCTTAGTTTAGAGGTGATCACTTACCACTTTGTACTCATTATCCTGAGTCTCTGACGGTTCACAATGCACTTTTCTTAACCACTTATGTTCTCATTTACGTTTGCCGTCTACGTTATCAGGCGTGCCGCGGGCTATCGACCGTGTTTTACTCTCGATCTGTTGTAGCGATATGGCGAAGGACATTTAATCTTCAGTGTAGCACCTCCATTGTCTCTATGGTGTATTTTATAGACTTTTATCAGTCTTTGTTTTTAAGCTGTCTTTTCCTCCATCAATTGAGTTTACCGTTTAGTCGTTTTAACCCCTTTTTCATCTTCGTGTTCTACAGTTCTGACGTTGGCACGAAAGAACAAAATCTTTGCGCCTTACAACAAAAAACAGCAAACCACCTGGAATGACAGAAGCCATTTGTTCAGAGCCCCGGTGTTCCTAGGACAGGCACCTGCTCCTTGGCGTGGACGGCGTCAACAAATTGCGTATATGTTGTGCTCCCTGCGTCGTCAGAGGTGGCGTTTCACTAATGTTAGCTGTAAGCCTCCGTTTTCAGAAGTACTGTCAGTGCAGACAAATTATATGTGAGGACGTCTTCCGTATTTTAACAAATTTTGCTCGTTCTTATTATCCAATCAGCAACGTAACCAGATTTCTTAGATATTATTTCTGGCACATCCACGATGTGAAGTGTAAGTACCATTGGGACTAATATTGCACCTTCATGTGAGCCATTGAGGAGGAATTCCTAGCTACTGATTGTATTTACTACAGTGACCTGGTATCATGTCACAAAACATGCTTTCAAGATTCTTTAACCTTTTGAATTGGGATTTCATTACCACTTCATACATTAGGCCCAGTCTCCCGATGATACCCTAGGCTTCAAACAAATTAATAAAAGCCAAAGATGTAGGCATCATCTTCTGAATGTTTGCATCAGTATGAGATGTCCAAAACTTAGCATGCACTGTTTCGTCTGGGGGCAAAAGCTGGCTGGCTGTCCATTTGTTTGACCAATCCCTATTACCAGTTCGCGTTCCAGAAGTCTATAGAAAGGGGCGATAAAGTTAGAGAGCGTTGCTGCTGCGTGCCTGGAACACTCGGTAGAGCGTTTGAACAATAAAACTGTGTACTGAAAATAAAATTCTTGGCAGATTAAAGGCTAAGGTCCTGAGTAGTTGTAACTTGTAGAGTTTCTAATATTTCTTGTCTCAGCTTCGAATATATTCTTTGAATATTCTCAGGGTACATGCATCTTCGCTGTTACAGTAACCGCCCTCAAAAAGCTGTTGCCGTTATCGGCAGAAATAACTGAATGGTATGACTTCGTGTAAAACGATGAATGCCTGTATTCAATTCCTGTTTGTAGGTACCCTTTGCAACATAGGAATTAACATCATCAATGGGATTGTTCCTCCGATTCCTGCAGGAGCGAGACAGTATTGAAAATGAGGGAAATCTGACAAAATTTTGAGTTGTGACAAAGCTATGGTTCCCATCAGCAGTGCCAAACGTGAGTTGGTGCCGTTCTCCAATTCCAAGCTACTTAACTGAATGCAACCGTCTTCAGCATTGCAAACAAAATGTATGTCGTTTTTCTACCGCCTACTTAACGAATGTTTGAATAACATGTCGACCAAGGAAAGAGATTAGTTCGTCAGTTTAGGTGGTAACGTAATAGTGTCGTGAGTTGGTTAGCAGGTAACCATTTCTATTTTAGTACAGACGTGTTGCCTGCCTACTCGGTAAGCATCGTGTATGTCGCACCAACAGTATCGTGTCACACCATTTTCTCTTGTATAGCGTAGTTGATTTCCATTATCTGAACGACTTCCCTGTGGGACATATCATTGCTTTTGAACAGCATGTTCTGTAGAATTTCTGCTAACGTTCTCGACGTTCATTTGACATAAACACCTACTCCCATTCTCCTAGAGATGTGGCCCTACAAAAGGAGCTTTTTATGTACTGATTCGTTCCCTCTCTGTCCAGTAAGGTCTTGGAATACATTAAGAAGACGTACAGCCATTGTCTGGCAGACAGTTGTTGCTCTACTAGCACCACGCGGTGGTCACATGTGGGACACGTTCAGGGAACACCTACGGATGTGAAGCTAAATAGACCCCTGAAACAGCTGTCAATTGTGAAACTAGAAAGCTTCTTACCTTAGATAAGGAGTCTGTTCACATGATGCGCAAGAGGGGTAGCATAAGGGGTGAGAGACAACGAATGCCAGTTATGCAACCTGCTGTGAGGAGGTGGTAAGTATGCTGCTCTGTAACTTTTTAATCTCCCTCCCACTGAGCTGAAAAGCTCATGGAATATTACTTCAGAAGTGGACTACAGCATTCATTTATTTGGAGTTACACATGTGAAATGCTGAGTTGTTCAGACAATGGAGTCCTTGATAGCAACACATTAGAGAACTAAATGTATCGAGAAGCAAATCAGTTTAGCCAACTGAGAATACGCGAAACAGATTCTTGAACTTAGTTTACACACGAGTTTACTCACTTCACTAAGCAGTGAAGATAGTATGAGGAAGAGAATAGGTGGCCCAGAAGATAATTAGGTTTCTTTTCATAGAGTGCACAGAAACAACGTAAGCTGTTTTTGTGACCGTTTCGTCTCCAATATGAGAGACGTTTTGATGTAAAGGCTGCTGATCTCACTTTTGCTCAGTTGAATGAACGCCATGTTCCCAGCGTAGTTGGAAGCTAGCGCAAATACCCAGGAACGTGGTGCTACCAACTCACCTGCTGGCTGTTGACTGTCTTTGTGTTAATCTGGCTTCTCGTGACTTCATATACATTGTGTAATAGCTGTCAACTACTCCTTAGCCAGCCCAAGCAAAGGAATTCAGCATACCAAGTGGTATATGGAGCCTGCACTGGGTCTTAAAACGCAGAGTAACACTCAAAAACGTTTAGTTTTAATAACCATTACTTTCCAAATTTTTTACGTCAAAGTAGACTAATGAAGAGCATGAAGTTGAAAGGATTCGCAAGAACCATACATTTAATTAACATAGATCCTTCAAATATTGCAAATTCTTGGAACACTGAGACAACTTTTTTTTAAATCAGAAAATAATCGTGCAAACAGTCAGTGAGTGAAACAGACATGCAGGCCACTTAACAATGGGGAATGAATTAAAATCTCAACACTATTTACACACCTTGGACCTAAGGGAATATTGAAATGTATGATGCAGGAAATGCAATAATAAAGATTTGAAAGACAGGAAAAAACTAGGTTTAACAGAATGCAACGTAGCTTCCCTGACGAAACCTTGGCCAACCCAAGCTGCCACAGTCCACTGTGCTACTAACAGCCGTTAACCTCCGGTTGGTAGCAACTGACGTCACATTTCAGACGCCAACATTTACTGGACATCAAATGCCCATCCAAGCACACGTCACACACATTTTACACAGTCTCAAATCAACCATAATTAGTTTCTGGAAGCCAGCATCGTAAAATTGATAGCCATAGCAAGGACACTCACAAGATAACTATGACAGCATAACGGTGGTATCCTCAATTTCAAATTCATTCCGAATTACTAATCACATGGCTATCTCCATCAGTTAATCACATTCTGCTACGATCTTTACGTAAATCCACATCTCTATACAGGTACGTCAAACCCATCAAAGGTTGGCAGCAGTGCTTCAGTAACCTTCCATTGAATATAACTAGTGAGAACCTATGTTTAACGTACTGTCGTGTTTGTCCATGTGTTAATGAAATAATAATAGGTTTGATTACAACACTTGTCACACACAATGCCATGTGCTGCATATGACAGATGAGGAGTGTTCCGTAAAACTTGGGAAGGTTCTTGTGAGATGACAAACGTCTTAGGTTAAGTCACAGTCAGTATCTTAATACTGCCACGATCAGCGGAAGTAAATTGACCCACGGAAGTGCTGCTCCTTCTCCTACCCAAGTTTTGAGCCACCAAAATGCAAGACGTCTTCAATCACGATGGAAGTATAGAAATATATAGGGATGTGTAAGCTGATGTAAAGAATTAATCGTTAGCCACTAACAAGTAACATATTACTTCTGTAGGGAAGTCCATTCTCCTCTGCCTAAATCCACTATTGTAAGAAGTCTTACCATGCAAGTAAGGACATCACTCCAGTTAAGCACTGCCATATCAGCAGAATCAAGGCAGCGCCATTCATCAGACAATTACTTTAAATGTGCTATCACTGCCCGTATATTGCAGATATCATTGTCTTGCCCCACCAGCCTCCACCCTCCCAGGGGGTCAATAAGTCTTTTGTGAATACGTGCGTGGCGAGCATGGGGCCCTGAGCCATTGCAGCCTTCTTTCTCTCCAGGGCTGCATTTCCTTTCCCTTCCCCTCCTTTCCCCTCCTTGCTCCTTTCCCCTCGCCCTCTCCTCTCCCTCTGTTGGTGTCCTTGCTTATGTTGGCCCCTGCTATCATCCTGGTTCTGTTGGTTGTACAATTCGGCTTTGTTCCATAATCATTTCCTTCTTTTGGCATTCCTTGGTCCCCCCTCTGGGGTTTGACCTCCGTTACAAAATTTCTCCTCCATAGTGTGAACCATTTGGGGAAAAGCACCTTACCTAGTGTCTCCGACGTGCGCCCTCCTAGTACGTTCTACCTTCTCTTTCATGTCGTTGTCTGACACTAGCGTGCATAGCGAGCACGGTAGCCAGCCCATGTGGTGGGGTCGCTATGTACCCTTTTTGTTGAGCCCCCTGAACACACAGCTCAGGTATCAGAAGTGTGATCCCTGTGACATCCTCATGCATGCCTTGGAGTGGTTGCTCGTCATCCTGGAGCATCGGAACTCCTGGCAATGGACGCGGTGCCAGACGGCCCTTGCTGTGGCTAGGTGGCGTCCGTGAGGAGAGCCCCTGATCGGAGGGGATGGTATCAGGGCGGACGCTATGCAAATGAAACGCATACGGGTCCTGAACTCTGGCCGTTCTTCTGCGGCCATGTCTCCGTGTGGAACTGATTCCTCAAGTGCTGCTTCTCTTGTCCCTTCGGCCTTCCCTTCCGTGGCTACCCCTGGGAAGAGGGTCAGGCCCGTCAGCTAGGGGCAAAACCTTTCCCCCATTATCTAGTTTGCACTAGGACTGATGGAGATACTTTCACCAATACCAAACCTTTATTCTTTGTGGAACACACTGAAGACAAGTTGGGCGAAGTGGACTCCCTGAGCAAGATGCGGTCGGGTTTGGTGGGGGGTAATGGACACAGCAATTGTGCCAAGCTGGATACAGGCACGTAGGGCTGCAGACTGGGCAGCTAAAGCAGTTTTTATCAGCAACAGTCTCTAAATATGGTACAAGGTGTGGTTTTAACAGGGACTTCATACTTCAAACTGATGAGGAACTTCAGGACAATCTCGGATGGCGGGGTGTTTACTTGGTTCAGCGTGTTCAGAAGGGTCCTAAAGACAATCGTATTGATACTGGTGCCTTTATTCTGGCCTCTGAAAGAGATACCCTCCCTGAGAAAGTTAAGATTATGGTGTATCGATGTGATGGGAAGCCGTACATCCCACCTCCTATGAGGTGTTTTAAGTGCTTGCGTTTTGGACACGTCTTCCCGCTGCTCACAGGCACCTCTCTATTGCGACTGTGGACGTCCACTCCATGAGAGGAGTGCCTGTGTTCCCCCTCCTGTGTGTGTAAATTGTCACAGCAGTCATTCTCCACATTCACCAGATTGCCCAGTATATAAGAAGAAAGGAGTATAAGTCACACGATCGTTTAACCTACACAGAGGGCACCTAAGAAATATACATGATTTCACCCTGTGTCTGTGACATCTAGTTACGGCTTGGTTACATTTCCACCCCTTCCTCACCCTTCCTTACCCTCATCCTGGATCCCTCTTTCCCCCCCCCTCCCCTGCGGCTCCCACACCTTCTCCCCTGGGGTCTGCCCTCCCTCCCCAGCCAGAGAAGTGTTCCACTCCTTCGGCGTGTGCCGGTCAAGGGCGCCTCCCCAGGATGCCTCTTCCAGGCACCTTCCAGGCCAAAGGTTTGCTGCCCTGCAACGACCGAGAGAGCCGCGATCTTTTGGCCCCCAAGTCGCCCGGTCTCTTTCTGTTCCTGATCTTGCTGCAGCTGGCTCCTTTTTGCCACACAGCCCTCCTCGAGCGCAGCCTGAAAAGAAGAAGAAATATATGTCCCGGGACAAAGAGCCTCTGGAGTCACCGGAGTTCCCTTCTCCGACTTCACAACCGGATTCTGACCTGTAGTTCATGGGTGTCGCCCCCTCGTTGTCGGTGACGGGTGGGGACCCTGCGGTATGACAGGATCCATTACAATTCCGTTGGAGAACCACAGAACGATGGTTTAAAGGGAGGCTGAACACGCTAAATCCAATCGTCGACTTCCAGAATTGAAATCCCTTCTTTTGTCCTACTATGCAGCTTGCGTGGTTCTCCAGGAATCTCATTTTACTGGTGCTCACTCACCGACCCTCCTTGCGTTCCGTGTTTTCTATCGAAATCGGGTCGAACCCCTGCGGGCTTCTGGTGGCATTTGTACGTTGGTCCGTACACACATTACTAGCACGTGGATTCCTCTTCAAACTACATTGGAAGCGGTTGCTGTTAGGGTCCACTTACTCTGCGCTCACAGTTTGCAATCTTTATCTCCCTCCTGAGAGGAGTCTTACACGTACTACCTTAACTGCCCTTCCTCAGCAACTTCCTCCTCCTTTCCTCCTTTTTGAGGATTTTAATGCTCATCATCTATTGTGGGGCAGTGGTCTATAAGAAGACCTCGTCTAGATGGAAAGGCAGTTTATAGCAGACCACGACTTGTGCTTTCTTAATGATGGCTCTCCTACTCATTTCAGTGCCGGTCATGGTACGCTTTCTGCCATTGATCTTTCTCTTTCTTTTCCCTCTCTCCTACCTTCATTACACTGGTCGCCACCTTTGTGATAGTGAACATTTCCCATTCATTATCTCGCTCCCTTCCCGCTCTCCGATGGACACATTACCTCGTTGGTATTTCCAACTTGCCGGTTGGCCTCTATACACAGCACAGATCGTGTTTTCTCCCTCTTTGTCCGGTTGTATTGATGACATCCTACGTGACGCGTCTGACGCTATCGTTCATGTTGCTAGCCTTCCTGTCCACCGCTCATCTGGGCCATTTCGTCGCCGGCAAGTCCCATGGTGGAGTACAGCCATTGCCATTGCCATCCGTGATCAACCTTGAGCTTTGCAACACCTTAAGAGGCACCCATCCATAGCCAGCCTTGCTACTTTTAAACGCCTCCGCGCTAAAGCCCGGTATTTAATCAAACTGAGCAAGCGGATATGTTGGGAACGATTCGTTTCTTCCCATGGTTCTTCTGTCCCTCTGTCACGGGTATGGGCTACACTTCGCTCTCTCCAAAGATGCCATCGGCAGTCCACCCTCCCAGGCCTTCACCTCCCAGATGGCCTTTGTACGGACCCATTAGCTTGTGCAGACTACCTTGCGACCCATTTTGCAGTGGCATCAGCATAAGCCTCCTATCCAGCGGCTTTCCTTCACCAAAAGCAGCAGCCTGATGCTTCCACCTTATGTTTCTCCCCTTGTGAGTCAGAAACTTAAAACAAACCTTTCACTGAATGGGAATTTATTTCTGCTCTATCTTCTTCTTATGATACGTCCTCTGGTCCAGATTTCATTCATAATCAAGTGCTTCACCATCTCAGTGCTCCACAACAGCAACATCTTCTTTGGGTGTTTAACCGTATCTGGCTCCAGGGTGACTTCCCTTCTCAGTGGAGGGATAGCATCATGGTTCCTGTCCTTAAGCCTGGTAAGAACCCGCTATCTGTTGACAGCTATCGGCCAATTAGTTTCACCAATGTTGTTTGTAAGTTATTTGAATGGATGGTAGCCTGTTGGCTCAATTGGGTCCTCGAATCTTGGGATCTATTGTCTCCTTACCAGTGTAACTTCCGAGAGGGACAATCTCCAATCGATCATTTTCTTCACTTGGAATCCACAGTTCGGCAGGCTTTTTCGGAGCACCGACATTTGGTTGCAGTGTTTTTTGACCTTCGAATGGCCTATGACACGGCCTGGCGCCATCACATCTTACTTACCCTTCATCAGTGGGATCTTTGGGGCCCACTACCGATTTTTATCTGTCATTCAGAGCTTGAGTTGGTACTGTTTTTAGTTCTCCACAGACCTAGACGACCAGTGTCCCACAGGGTTCTGTCTGGAGTGTCCTTCTTTTTCTCATTGTTGTCGATGGACCTGTGGCCTCTGCCAGTCCTTTGGTTGCCCCTGCCCTGTATGTGGATGATTTCTGCATTTGGGTTAGTTCCTCCTCGTCAGAGCGGCAGCTCCAGGGAGCTATACGGCGTGCATCTGCATGGACCCTCTCACACGGGTTTCAATTCTCTCCTTCAAAATCGCGGGTGATCCACTTCTGTCGCCGTACTACGATCCACCCTGATCCAGAGCTCTATCTCGCTGCACAACGATTGCCGTTTGGTCCCACAGTTTCGTTTCCTGGGTCTTCTTTTCGACAACAAGCTCACTTGACTGCCACATATCAGACTCCTGAAGGTAGAATGTTTCTGTAAACTCAATGTCCTTCGCTTCCTTGCCCACTCCTATTGGGGTATGGACCGTTGCCTCCTTCTCTGTCTTTATCATGCTCTAGTTCTGTCTCGCTTGGACTATGGTTGACAAGTTTATGGTTGTTGCTCCTTCCACACTGCACATGCTGGATCCAGTTTACCATTGTGGTATCCGTTTATCAATAGGGCTAGTAGGGAAGGCACCGGTGACCAGTCTCCTGGTTGAAGCTGGGATCCACCCCCCACTCTGTTCGGCGGTCCCAGCTTCTGGTGTCTTATGCACTCGTTATCCGTTCCTCTCCTACGCATCCTTCCTATTCTATCCTGTTCCCAGACCATGGACGTCGCCCACCCGACTCCCGACCACAGGCGGGTTTATCGGTTGGGCTCCGCCTTGCATCTCTTTGTCGTGTTTTCAGCTTCCTTCTTTGTCCTGTCTTCCTCGCTCCGTTCCCTCCACCCACCCCCACCCCCCTCTTGGTTAGTACCTCGGCCTCGAATTCGGATGGATCTCTGCCGTGGTCCGAAAGATTCCATCCCCCCTGGTGGTGTTACTTTCCTTTTTCCGCCGAATTTTGTGAGAATTTTGGGATGCTGTCGTTTTTTAGACTGATGGCTCTAAATCTACTGATCATGTTGGGTATGCCTGCACGTCCTCTATTGGAACGGAAAATTATCTGCTGCCATCTAGATGTGGGGTGTTTATTGAGGAATTGATGGCAATTTCCCAGACTCTTACCTTCATTAAACAGTCCCAACACAACCGCATTTTGTTATGTACGAACTCGATGAGTGGCCTTCTTGCTATTGACCGGTGTTTTTCGCGCCATCCCTTGGTCTCTGCCATTCATGACCATCTCGCTGATATTCACCGTGCTGCTTGTTCCATTGACTTTCTTTGGGTCCCTGGCCATGTCGTCATCTCGGATACTGAGCTCGCTGTTCGTTTGGCTGGAGGTGCAGTCACTTACCACCCATTTTCTGTAACCCCTCCTGCAGAGGATTTACGGCTCCACATCAAATCCCACTTCGCACAATCATGGGCCCATACTTGGTTGGCTACTCCTCTCTCTAATAAACTTCACGTGATTAAGGTGACAACAGGCCTGTGGCGTTCTTCCTTTCGCGTCTCCCGAAAGACTTGACCACACTGTGTCATCTCCGCATTCGCCATACCATGCTGACCCATGGTTTTCTTTTGCGTCATGAGCCACCCTCACTTTGTGGTTGTGGAGCCTTCCAGTAAGTTGCCCATATTTTGTTTGAATGCCCCCTTCTTTTGGCTCTGCATGCTAAGTACAGACTGCCCCACACTTTACCTTTGATGTTGGCTGACGATTCCCGGATGGTCTCTCTGGTTTTCGGTTTTCTCCAGGAAAGTGGATTTTATTCTCAGTTTTAAGGTATTGGGGCAGGGCGGTGAGTGTGTGTCTCCCACTGTAAGCCATGTTTGGAGATTCCAGACTCATCTCCCTGACAGAGATAATCTTTTCTTGCCCCATTTACTCAAACCAATCCTTTAGAAAAAGGGTAAAACAGTCTCCTTTTACCATAGGTTGCACATCTTAAGTCACAGGTGGTCTTGCCTATGCTGCTTCAGCATAGTGTTGGGTTTGTTCTCTTGCCAACTTGCCTCATTTTGTTTTTTACGATTTACAACATGACTGCCCTTTTACTTTTTTGCCTTCTTCCCTTTTATTGTTCTGACTTTCCTCAGATGTCCCATTAGCGGAATGGACCCTATTTGAAACAATTGACTGATGACCTTGCTGTTTGGTCCCTTAAACCTCAAACAACCAACTAACCAGTCTCCTCCACACGGCTCTCCTCTGATTCCCTTGGCGCCACCAGTGGAGATCAAGGAGGCTGTAATTTGCAGATTTGCCACTCAGTCGTAAAAGATGTGTCAGAATTCTGGTGCCATGTGAAAACATGGTAAGTTTATTCTACACCATTCACAACTGCATTAGATCATTGAAATAAATCAGAAAAGCATGGACCCAGGACTGAAGGCACTTTTTTCCCAAACACTATTCCACTGATCTTACTAAAAGTTGAATCTAGTGCTGCATGTCATGAATTTGGTTAATCATTCCTATCTGATAGCTTCCTGGTTCAACAGAAATGAATCTTGGATGTAAGATCATACCTATTTCTGAGTAAATCCAGACAATTTTATTTTTGTGTTACATATATTTTCCTGCATCTTAAAAGATTACAACACACAAAGAAAAGGATTTGTCAGAAACGGTGAGAGGTCATCAGGCAGTGCAGATAAGGATGCACAACATACACTCACTTTCATAATAAGCACTTTGTTGCTTCCAACAAACATTAGACACAATTTCAAACCTCTAAATGCTGAACAACAGATATGTAAAATATTATCATTTGCAAAATACCAGAGATTCAAAGAAACCGCAGTGTATAAAACAGCTTTAAATAATTGTAATTGTAACTGATAACAATTAGAAACACAATAGTAAACTTTTCCTCCTATTTTGTATTTGGCCATCTCCCATAGCATTTTCAAAGTTTGCTTGAGGTCCAATACATCCTGGCCTATGGAAACCACATTTCCAGTCAGAGAATTCAAACAAAAGTTTTCTAAAATCCATCATATTCATTTAAAATAAAGGCTTAAAACAACAAATGTATTAAATTTCTGCTTTGTGTCCTTTAGCTTTATCATTTTTCATGGGTTTTATTGCATGCTGTTGAAACTTTAATAACACACAATCATAATATGGTACAACACTTGTTCCTGTCGTTATATGTAATAGGCCATAGTCAAGTACGAGGGTTGAGTGAAAAGTAATGCTCCACCTTCGTTAATTGGGTTTGGATGGCAATATCTTAATAAATCACATGTAGACATAGTCTGCAGAACGTGATCCTTAACTAAAAGTATTCACTTTTACACATAATCAACACGAGCCAATTGGATAAATTTCTGCCAACAATGAACAAGTATTCTGAATCCATCACAGAAGAAGTCGACACTGTTCCTGAAACCAGTCTCACAGTTCTCTCAACGTATTCATCAGAAGCATAACGTTCCAGCAGATCGCCTTTCATTATCAAGAACAGATGGAAGTCAAATGGTGCTAAATCTGGACTGTATGGAGGATTCTGTATGGTTGTAACGTGCTGGGTTGTTTCCTCACCTGGGGCACCACATGTAACGTGCCGGGACATGTCCTTATTTAGTAGTGTCATCTAAAGTTCACGTCACAATCGGATGTACCGGTACTGAAATATTTCCTCGCCCAGTGTTCTCGATCTAACTTGCTTTGCTTATTCAATTTTGTCTTCCCGGTAGCTACGTCTGTCTCACCTATATCACACTGAAATTAAGAAGCCAGGATCCTAGGTTAAGTTTTCCAAAATCAAAAGTCAAGATTGTATTGATTGTTGAACATTTATGTCAACCACATGGCGATTTCTTTGTTCTCACTCGCACACAGAATATTCATGTGACCAGACCTCTTACACTTAATCGTCACATTAGGAAGGTTAAAAACTTCCAGTCTTTAACAAAGTTCACAGTCACAATTACCGAAAAAATTGACCAACTTGCTGCACTTTTGCTCCAAGAGAATCTGACCGAGAACTAACTATAGCTGCACTAGCTCCGACCTTATATAGACGAGCGCTTGAATGTTTCACTATTCTGTTAATATATTATAGTTTGTAATTTCCCAGGGTTAAAATGATCCTTTCTAACTGGTTTTTAAGTTAACTCTTGGGTTTATTATTTAACTAACATGAGTAAGCTGTATCAATTTAAATACGCGAAACTAACTTATGCATCCGCCATGGGAATTCCCGATATGTAACCACGGTAGCCCTTTAGAACAATAATTTTTACATATTCAAATTTACTTAATTCTTAATTAATGCACTTACAAAGTTGAGACTGGAGTCACTTTACGTAGAAAAATAAAGATATCAAAAATATCAAAACAGATGTCGGAATTATTTAGTAGTTTGGTCACAATTGGCACTGAAAGTCATACAGGCAACAGATTTTAAGTCTTAATATCTATTGAACTAACAGACTTTGGGTAAATTTAAACACTTTGCTGAAATCAGTAAAATTTAGGCTTTCTTTTGGATGCAGTCTTATAGCTGAATTTGATCTATTAGCTCACTCGAATGTTACTTAATATATATTGCACAATATGTCATCGTCCATAACTGTTAATAGTATGCATTTCCAATAAAACTGATTACCTCATTGCTTTTAGAATATATACTAGAATGTACTGAAATAATAGGTTTTACTAGGGGAATTTTATTTAAACTATTTCTGAATTCTGTGCTATGAGGCTGAAGGTCACAGAATCTGTAGTCGGGATCTGAGTAGTGAAAATGAAAAAAAAAAATTAAACGTTCATTGCTTAATTAGGTTACTGAAGTAGCGTAAGACCAAAGCAGGATAGCAGTGGGCAATCCTGCTTCGATACATGGTGGTGAGATTGTCCCTGAAATTCTTCTGTGGTTAGACGTGAAGCAATAATGTGACCCACACATTCTTGTGAAATGCTGATTGTGCTTGAAATTTCTCTCTGAGTGATAAGACGATCGTTCTGAATCAGTCATCGGTTTGCTTGTGAAACTCAGTGGTTGCTGTTCCAGGACATCCAACTCTGTCACCCCAGTCAGATGTTCTCGCATCAACACCTTTAAACTTACACGCCCAATGACGGACAGTACTCACATCAACACATTCACCATAAAATGCTTACATTCTCTGATGAATCTCCTTTGGAGTGACACATTCTGCTGTCAAGAATCAAATGACTACACCTTGCTTAAATGCATTGCCCTACCGTCCTTGCTTAAATGCATTGCCCTACCGTCTGTAGGGTTCCATACTTTACACTGTAACACTACAACACTACAACAGTTCAATGCTTAGGCTTCCTGCCACCTGGAGCTGTAGTGGAGAGGCTACAGAACAAGCCAGTACCTGCCACATACCAATGCTGTCAACAGTTGAAATGTTACGGAGGTGAAGGCATTACCTTTCAGTCAACCCTCGTACACGACATGTTAGTTTGAGCTTGGTTTCCTATTAATAACTGTAATATCTAGAGTGTTACCTGGAAAGTGTGTGCAGCTACAAAGTAATTCATTGTTACTCTAGCGCTTATGAGCCTCTCTCTGTAAGAGTGCTTGCATCACAAATGTGTGTTCTTAGTATAATATTTCCTTGTAGATATTTGTACACATTACTGTGATTCAGTTGCGAATAGTTTCCTTTATAATTAGTAATTGTGGAAAGAGAAATGTCACAAGCGCACTCAGTATGATCGGTAATACTGGTTGCCTGTTGTTGACTCCCCACACCTTGTCTCAAGTACGACTAATATGAACGATGTATGGTTACATTATTAAGGATTTATTGTTGTTGTGTGTTTTTTGTTAGTTTAATGTGATTATGCAGAAGCTTATAGAGAGATAGTTTTTGATACGATAGTTTGATATACACATTGCCATCTCTTCATATTATTATACTTCATAAATACTAGACGTAGTACTGCATCTACGTTCCTTGATATAATTTAATTATATCTGACTCCAGTATGATTAGAGAGTCAGCTGCTTATGACATGGGTGTTTTCTGCTTTCTACACGTTATGGTTTGTACACTGTTTTTATTACGTTTGTATGGCATGTATACATCATGTGCCCCTGTACGTATGTTTGCCATTTGGTTGATTTTTTAAAATGCCTTTGTTGAACACAGCTTTGTTACTGTTATACATTCGTACAAACTTGACATAGAAGTGTTTTTACCTAATGTTATGTATTATGCACATTCACGCTCTTTGTTTGCATGATCTTCGAACTGTTAACTTCGACACTTCATATCTTAGCTGTGTACCTCACAGGCAGTTTTTTACTTTAGAATTTCATATATTTTCATTATGAGAATCGTTTTTCGTGTACGATGAAAGGTATGAATTCTGATCATGTGATAGTAATTTTCTCGAAAAGAAACTCTATTTAGTAATCTTACTGGGTCCTCTGTTCAGTTTCGATGTCAGATTGCTGGCCAGATTGGCCAAGCGGTTCTAGGCGCTACAGTTTGGAACCGCGCGACTGCTACTGTCGCAGTTCTAATTCTGCCTTGGGCCTGGATGTCCTTAGGTTAGTTAGGTTTAAGTAGCTCTAAGGTCTAGGGGACTGATGATCTCAGAAGTTAAGTCCCATATTGCTCAGAGCCATTTGAACCATTTTGATGTTAGATTCCATTTCCTTCTGTTTGGTCTTTTACATAAATGGTAAATGACCAAAACCAGTCGTAATAAAAAGTAACCTCTCACTACACTTACCTCTCTGTGAAAGGAATTATTAGTTGAAGCCATAGTGTTCGCAGTTAAATTTTTCTGTTACCATAATCATACGACCTTAAAGCTTTTTAAAAAACTGGCTCAGAGCACTATGGGACTTAACATCTGACGTCATCAGTTCCCTAGACATAGAACTATTTAAACCTAACTAACGTAAGGGCAGCACACACATCCATGCCCGAGGCAGGATTCGAACCTGTGACTGTAGCAGCAGCATGGTTCCAGACTAAAGCGCCTAGAACCGCTCGGCCACAACGGCCGGCCATTGCTATTCACATATGTATTCAACAATTCGTGTAAAATTACTTTTTGGATTAGTTTACAGTCTTAAAACTGCAGGTGTAGACTCCAAATTCAAGTTTCAAAGTAATTAATGAAATTGGTGTTTGTGTGCTTCAAGATGGTTTCGTTATCCATACTCTCTCCCCAAAATAGTTGTATTCCACAAATATATCTTAGTTTAAGTTTGTACTATTAGTCTTTGAAATTAGTTCGCTTTGAAAGGAAACATAGTTTCGGTAATGGCAATCGGAAGTCCCTATTAGTGTTGGTTCTTGCAAGCACTGTAAAAAAAGTCTGGTACAAACATTTGCAACGATCAGAACTACATGTGGTTCAGTTAGATGATGCAGTGTCATGTTTAGTACTTCCAATGTGGATGGAACAATATTTTCAGATTAATACTACACGAGATTGTAGATGGCTGATGTAGAAATGTTTATTACTCTTCATGTAACATACAGCTATTACTTACTTTACATGCTCCACAATTTTAAAATGTTATTGCTCACTTAACCGGCATCCTTAACAAAGGATGTGTTACATCTAGCTGATTATCCTGAAGGATGTATATTATACCTTCTCTTACAGGTGCTTACAATGTCGATTGACTTGTATATTGTGTTAAGTGTATCTTCGGCAGAAGTTTGAACAGCTAACTATATCTTGACTCTCTGTTGTTACTAGATCAGTTATGGTTTTCACACTACAGAGTGTGGTTCTGAAGTAAAAGGACAGAATTTAAATCATAAAATTTTATTGTCTACTGTTCTTCACATTGTTAAATGCTCTTCTGTTGCTGTTTGATATAATGCGTACTATTATGCATTTATTGTTATACAGGGTGTTACAAAAAGGTACGGCCAAATTTTCAGGAAACATTCCTCACACACAAATAAAGGGAAGATGATGTTATGTCGACATGTGTCCAGAAACGCTTAATTTCCATGTAAGAGCTCATTTTAGTTTCGCCATTATGTATTGATTCACCGCCATGATTTCATACGGGATACTACATGTGCTGCTAGAACATGTGCCTTTACAAGTACGACACAACATGTGGTTCATGCACGATGGAGCTCCTGCACATTTCAGTAGAAGTGTTCGTACGCTTCTCAACAACAGATTCAGTTACCGATGGATTGGTAGAGGCGGACCAATTCCATGGCCTCCACGCTCTCCTGACCTCAACCCTCTTGACTCTCATTTATGGGGGCATTTGAAAGCTCTGGTCTACGCAACTCCGCCAAATGTAGAGACTCTTCGTGCTCGCATTGTGGACGTCTGTGATACAATACGCCATTCTCCAGAGCTGCATCAGAGCATCAGGGATTCCATGCGATGGAGGGTGGATGCATGTTTCCTAGCTAACGGAAGATATTTTGAACATTTCCTGTAACAAAGTGTTTGAAGTCACGCTGGTACGTTCTGTTGCTGTGTTTCCATTCCATGATTAATGTGATTTGAAGAGAAGTAATAAAATGAGCTATAACATGGAAAGTAAGCGTTTCCAGACACAAAGAAAGTAAATATGTTACGTGGACATGTGTGTGAGGAATGTTTCCTGAAAGTTTGGCCATACCTTTTTGTTAACACCCTGTATATGTGGACTGATAATGTGTGCTCTACATTTTGGGGGACATCATACATACTGTTAACATATTTTTAAATAATAGCCAATAATGCTAACTGAAATTAAGCTTGTAAATTGGATTTTTAAACATTTTAATTAGTAAAACCCATTACTTCCTCTATAAGTCTTATAGAAATACATGGGGACTTTCGAAAAAGAAATTTATTCTGTTCTATAATCTACATATTAAAAAGTCTATATATTTTGTCTTGGTTGAAGTCAGTCGTTATCTGAACATGCATGGGCTATCATCATGACAATAAATTCCACTGCAAAGTATTTCAACTGACAGACATATCAGCTCTCTTAAAGATTAGCTTTGTGCTGAACATGCAGTGTGTTATTGCTGTATGATGCTTTCCTATAGATACACAATAACTATCTAAGTTAGTATTTTAGACAAAGATTGTAACATTTCAGTGGAACAATTTCAATTTAATTATGAGGAATTTTAACTTCTGTACCAGATCAAACAATATGTGTAATTATTTCCACTATTATTAAAATGAGGAAAATACTTTCATGCCAAGCAGCTTTAATTATTAGCTAAGGAGTGACCTGTGTGTACCAGTTAAACAGTTTTCAATGTCTAATTGAATGGTACATGTAACAAATCTCTATGAAGTGTCCACATGTAAAAATTATATTTATTCAGTAAGTGCTGTTCCTGTTAAAAGCACTTTCCTGTCAGTGCATAGAAAATAATGTTTATTACTTACGGTTTGCTTGCATGTATTGAGTGTACTATGCATTAAGTAACAATTCACAAATCTTCCTTCTCTTTGTGTCAAATAGCCTTAGATGACCTAGCGCTCTGACACCACTTCCACTAACTTTGACTTTTGGTTTCCTTTCCTGTCGGCCTCTCTTGGTCAACTCTTGATTTTTCGACCCCAACGGTATTAGGTTGCGAGCCCGAGGGTGTCCCTCATTCTCTTTCTCTAATCTTACATTCCATATGGAGGAGAGCCTCCATAGATGTGAAGTCAGCCCTGCTAGGAATGCCAACCTGTAAGACAAAATGTCGCCCTCCAAACTGAGGGTAATATGACAATACTGGTAATCTGTGCTAGAATCGTAGTACTCACAAGCTTCAGAACAAGCCCCAGATATGAAGGTTGATGAAAAGATGGCGAGATCATACCATAATGGGTGTGTAGACATCATGCACCCTCTACTACTCTCATTTGGGAACAATGTGGCCTGTGGTTTATGACGTCCCTCTGTATCAAAACTGAAGGAGTTGAGACATAAACCACATAAAATGGTAACAGTTGCTGCATTTGTATCATCGCCAAAAGAAGTAAATGAGAATAATGGTAACCCCCTCCAGGAGCCATTACTAGAGGGACAATCCTAGAGAGAAGCTTAGCACTTCAACACTGCACCGAGAGAAATGAACAAATGAGACAGATGAGGTTGGTGTTCCAAAATTACTGACACGTTATGCACTGGGTTGGTCATTACTGAAGGATAGAACTAAAGTTATGTTGCTGGTGCGAAATGTGAAGACTGAAGTGAAAGTGCTTCCTCAATTTCAGCAACAGTGCCCCACAATGTTTCGACAGTTTACTTCAACCTAAAACAGTTCATTGCACAGCATCTCAAAAAATGTAATGTTCCCGATTGTCAGTCACCCCAGATCTAACGCATGTCTGCACTAATAGTCTTCATTTGGAACCTGGTGACCACTACTAGGAGAAATACGACAGTTACTGAAGAAGACGGTTCTGCATCTTTAACAGGAAGATGACATGATGTACAGTCAGCTTGATAAGGGGCCTGAAGAATCTTCACCTGCTGTTTTCTATTTGGAAGAGGGACATAAGATGCCTGTAGGCCAACATCATTCCACAAAACTTAAAATTCTGACAAATAAGCTCTACCTGCCAACCAGCCAGCACGTTTCTTCCTGTTGTGTACTTGTCTCACCTTTGCTGGAAAGTCCAGCATAAGAGCGAAGAAACCAATATACACAGAGCAGTTGACGACGACTGCCTGTGGCTACATGTTGTGAGATTCTGACATGCTTGTACCTCAGTCACTCGGAACACATCGTTGCATCTCAGAATCTTCAGCTGAATGCAATTTTAAATACCAGTGCACTGCTACTTTCGTCTGGCGTGGAAGTGGACAGCTTAGAATGAATAAAGTGCGAGATGCCAATCTTAGTAGATGTACCATCCTGATGTTTCACGGACCAATTTGTGAGATGTGGTAGTACTGTGGGTGCTCTATAAAATGCCAAAGGACAGTGGTAACTCTATGGGTCGCTGTTCCTAAGTTGGCCTGTCTCTGGCTTTACATCAGAACATTTCTTGAGGGAGATAGGATAACCGGAAGAGTGCAATGTGCTACGTGCCACAAGAAACTGCCACCTGTTCTCCAATATCTGTGTTGACTTCGCACTGAACTACAGCAACAAAGAAGACCATCCAGAACTTGGGATATAAGGTAACAAGGTACAAAGAAACATGTTATTGTGAGGAGAAAATTGTGTCCCAGTCACTTCTGTTAACCTGGCTTCAGTGTAACATCAGCCACAGTTCCCACAGGTGTGATGCGCTGTTGCAACATTAGTTCTGACGAGGAGTAGTACACAAGTATCTCATGAGCAAGGGCAGTATTGGAAAAAAGAGCCTGTTGGTTGTTTCACTTCATGTATTCTTCACAAGCTGTTTATGTATGTGCCTCGCCTGCAGCGTTGCTATTACCTTTTTTCTTATTCATTGTATTTAATCATACAATACAGTGTAAATAAATGTTAGCTGAGCATTATTCTCTAAATCTGTTCTGCACCACGTAGGAAATGGTTAACATTTCAAGAAAGATGACTTCGTTGTGTGTAATGTGCATATTGAAATGAATGCACTGGATAAGTGAGGTAAATTGGCATCTATAAGATAACAAAACCCATGAATATTTTGCAAATAATAAGTGGCAGAATTCCATGATTTATGAATTAAATGTACTGAAAGTAATTTAGCACCATTTTGGCTATTTACTTATGAGCAATTAACTGTTCAGCGTTTTTGACTATATAACATGTTCAGTGCTGATAAATACATTAATAGAACAACGTTTAACAGCTTGGTATCGTCCTTTTACTACAAAATACATCTATATTTACTGTGCAGCTACCTTGGTGTGTTTATTTCGCACCGAAAGGGGTTTTATGCAGTCTGTGCAGCAGAACTTTGGTTTTTGTGTGTGTGTGTACTTTCTGTTACTGTGTCTTTCATTGTCATATTTGGGTGGCCAATGATAAACTTAACAGACGACAGCGCTAGTGGAATAATGACGTTTCTTTAATACAGTAATTTATATGAATTTAGAGCTCCTGTGTAATACTTCATTGTAACGTGATAATTAAGAGACTTGGATAAAATTCGTTATTGCAGTTATCTGCTCATTTTTTAGTTACAAAAGTTGTATCCTGGAATGTGAACATCCACCGTAATGCACTCGTTAGTTTTATCACTACAGTCAAGAGACTTGTCATAATGCCAAGCTATACAAGAACTGAAGACTTGCAGTTTTTAGTGTATACATCAGTTACATTGAAGTATACTATGAACAGCTTCTCATAAATTGAGACTGCCAATTTAGATGTTGCATCTGTTCAGTAAGGATGTCTTACTGCTCATTGTTTTATGCACTGCAGGTGATGTGAATTAACTTTGTCTCCTCTCCACCACAAACAAGATACAAAATCTGCAGTTTGCTCTCGCTGTTGTCCGTGTCCAGTGTGTTTCACAATTCCTAACACAGGCCTTCATGGTTTGTAGAGGAGACTTTGTACATTTCTGGACATGAGCTCATTACCAAAACTTCGTCTACTAAGCTTTCTATCAAAAAGTGTAACAGGAAACGTGAAATGCCCTGCATTTATTAGTGATCAGATTGATGGCAGATGCTTTGCACAGTTTATTGAGCGTCAGTATGAAAGTGTCTTATATATCTAGTTTTGCAGCATCTGCTACTATGTAGCAAGTGGAATTACGTCCAATTATTACACACAAAATTATGAAGTTAACGTCTAATTGCTATGTTTCTTCCAGTGTTTCCAGTTGGGGTCTTTGGAAGTTCATTGTTCATTGGAAAGTTAACATAGCTAACGTAATGAACTAAGTTTGGAGAGTTGTAAATGATGGGGTTTTTGTTGGAGAGAAATTTCGCGGTGAATAAACTTCCTTCCACTTCACAATCTTTCCTTCAATCTTCCTTAATGAACATCAGTGTGCAGTAATAGAAATACCTTGTTATTCTATGATGCCCATAAAATTCTCTGGTAATATTTCTACAATGAAACCTGGACAAAGTCTGTAAAATTAATAGCAAAGTTCCCCATGCGAATTAAACCAATGACTTTACGGCTTATGGATGTGAACAATACAATTAGTTTCTTCACAGTAGTATGAACACTCTGATAATATTTAAGAACGAAGTGATGAATTATGCAAATACTGGTTTGCAAGACACTTTAATTCTCTCATAAAGAACAAAGAAGTTTGTTAAAAGTTATTATGTGGGGCTATGTAATTTTGAATGTAAAAGACACAGGTCTTAAAAATGTACCAGTGTAACTTGAATTTCTAAAGATTCCCACGCATGAGAGTAGAGGACTCATCGCTCTGTAAATTGTGTTAATTGACTTGAAACATGTAAAAACGAAAAGTTCTGGACAGTTTTGAAGTTGAGTGTCAAGTTTGGAAGTTGGTAAGCGCTCTTTCGCAACAATTAATGGATAAAGTCCATGTATACACACACAATCTACGGGGAGTCGAAAAGCACTTGGTTCCTCAAGTTCCTAACTATTTGTGTTATTCCGTTGAACTTCCACTATATTACACATCTAAATGAGTAAATTATGGCTTTATGAATGTCTGAATTTGGTCAATTATGTGAGATAATAATTATAAAATTTCTGTTGTCCTTGGAAGCTGTAATGTAGGCAACCTGAAATTAATAACCATCCCAGAGCCCGGTACCAGTGTCGCCATCTTAGTGACAACCAGGGACATGGAAGACATGATTGAATACCAGTTACAGGAACAATTGTTATAATCGTTGTAACCAAAGTGCTCACATAACAAGAAGGCAAAGTCAGATTTACAGTATGCTCTGACTGCCTGCATAGTGACTTTAACATATTGAACCTTGAGTTACTGGCACTGCGTTTTCACTTGTTACTTCAATTTTTTATTAGACCAGCTACTGGCTACAGATGTCACCCCCCCCCCCTCCACAGTCAAATGTATGTATTCATTCATGTAATAGGTTGTCACCCCTACACTGACATTTTTGTAGTATACCAGCAGTTTAAAAATGCTCCCCTGAGAACAAACAGGTGAAAATGTTTCTCTGTAAAACAATGACAGAAAAGTGGGGAACCAGCTGCACAGTCTCATTTTCGTTTCTTCATCAAACATTTTGGCGCATGAACGTACGCTGTTGTAACATGGAACATTGCACATCTTTTATCCAATCTCTCTGAGTTAAGTATTCATACTCCACCAAAATGGGGAACAAAAAGATGGCTATAGGGGTGTGGAAAACATGAAAATAATTCCCCCTACCCCCCCCCCCTACCCCCCACCGTGACGATGCCTGGAAAAATCTAGGCTCCACTCACTCTCAGCAGCGGTCTCCACCAGTTATCTCTACCACTGCCACTGTCGCCTCTGTTCCACAGTCTCTCTCTGCTACTCTCTCAATGCAAAAACGCGAATATGTTCTTCCTTAATTCAGTTCCATTCAGTCAGACCCAAAGGACAGTTTGTGGCTAAAAGTTACCTTCCCCACTATGTCCAGTCGATACTCGACTCGTCTCAGGAATATAGTACTATTTCTAGGATCAATATTTTTTATAGCAGAATCCTTAATGGTCTCGACATTCACCTCGACCAAAACAGATTCATTGGGCTGTAGGACAGGTTCCCTGCATAGATCATGGAGCTGATCTCTATTCGATATGAAGGGTTCCCATTGAGAAACTCAGTTGCAGGACTGGTCTTCCACCCACAGTAACAACTTGACCAGTATATTGACCCTGTCGACGAGTGCTAATGAACAGGCTTCTGTGGTGTTTGCAATCATAGAACTTCGTGAAATCAACAGATTAAATCTGGTTCCTTACTGTGTCATCTGTTTTTCAGTGAATTACCAAAGAACGAAGATCTGATCTACTGTTCAGAACCTTGGCTGCAAACCTTTCTGAATTCATCAATTACTAATTTTCAAGAGTTGAGTTCTCTATACGAGCAGCTGGACAAGATGACGTATCTTAGACAAATGTGTGTTATTGTTGAGTGGCCCTCCTTAGTCAATCATCCTCGTTTATGGACTGCATAGATTAGCAGCGTTTTCCTTTCTGGTATTTCTTCTTTGGTCCTTACAATTATCTGCTGGTGTAGTCTGCTGCAAGTAAGTTTCTCACCTCCAGTCTGGATCAATTTGGCCTGTATTCTGTTTTCACCTGGGCTTCCCTTCTTAAGCTATTTGATTCGTTTGGAAATCATGCTGTGTGCATTGGGAAAGGGGGGGAGGGAGGAGGGACGACAGTGGTGTGGGTCAGCCGTAGTTAGAATGGAAATAGAATCCTACTTTGGTTTCATTACAATTGGAGATGGTAGAAGTACTCCTTCCATCTTCTGGCGATTTCAGTCGTTTGCAACTATTTTACATCTTCGACAATATCCTTTGTAGCCTGTGAACGTTATAAGCATTACTGTGACACTGTCTGCTCTCGCCTGTTTCTGCCTCCACGATGATGTCCTTGATATACTTCCTCTTCGCTCTTCTCAGTGTTGTCAGGGTAGCTCTTCAAGCCACCTCAAATTGTTCTTAATTCTGCACAAGATTTGTCTCCAGCAAACCCCTTCTCATGGTTTTCGGTCTCTGTTCAGAAGGAATTAAAGCTTGTAAATCATTACACACATAGAACTGGTCACGTTATTGTAAAACTCCAACAACAGCGAAAACTACTCCACCAACAACACCAACTCCATCAAACAACTCAAAAAAAGCACTTCGAACTTTATCTCAACGAGCAATGCAGGAAGAATGATTCACAGCTCTTCCTTTCGTCTGTCGCAGCCGTCAGCCTGATCACGTGACTCGCCAGCAGCGCCTCTCGTGGCGCCTCAACCACTGTCCGTCCGACAAATTGGTTGTGTCGGTGTTTTGACCGACCGACCGACCAACTTTCACTGTCGGGCGCGACGCACCACTGGACAGCCGACCCAACAGATTGTGTCGAGTGTGTCCGAGGAAAAGATACTTTAAGGACTGAGTTTTTAAAGAAATTTAAAGACTGCTGATGTATTTGCGGCACATCGTGCGAGGAGTATTAACAATAGAGATGCAAGAAATGAGGCACCTGTTTCATTTTTTAACGAATACATATTGGTTTCTCTTTATGCAACACGAGGTTAAGTCTGTCGACCTTCTTTCTCTTTTTAGGTTTTATTTCCGATACTTATCGGAAATGAAATCTAAAACTGAAGTATCGACATTCCATGGACGTTAATTCATAAAATGTACTTGCCTCACTGTTGTAAGTACTGAAAAATTCCAGCCTATATCCATGCCATCTGCCATGTAGTTTTTTTCAGTTCTAACAGTCGCTAAATGCTTCATTTCTTATTCATCTGTTGTATTTATTAGATGATGCGCGCCTCCACCATGTGTAATCTTTCTTCTTCGAATATGGGTCTCTGAAATTTACAGGTAATCTTGTTGTGCTACATCCACAAATAAATCAATAATGTTTTCACGAATGACTTTTGTTTTATTTATTTTGCTTTACCACGATGTATTTTCTCAGTCAACTATAAATCACGTTGCACATTTCAGGAACAACTTTAGTTAATAATTGTGGCAGCAGAAGAACACTGAATCTTACGTCTCCTGCCATTGGCGACAAATCGTAATATACGTAGCTAACAGTCTCTCCTCGAAGTTTACAACCTCTGTCACGACTGCAGTATTTTCGCTTAAGAATGGTTTTATGATGTTCAGCTGTTTCGTAATGCACGATTCACCCGTTTTTGCTTTTGTGAAAAACCGAGCGGGATCCCATAGGGCAAACACATTGAACTAAACATAAAATAAAGAAACTACGACAGCAGGCCCGCATTGTAATCACAGAGTTTAGTCGGTCGGGACGTGTGTAGGCTGTCATGGAATTGGTCGTCTGTCAGCCAGTAAATTGGTGGGTGTGCAGGGGTGTTATATACGCCCTAATTAACGCAAATAACGTTCGTTTATACTCAAACTAATGACAAATGCGACTTCCCTGCTTTCCGACGCTGAGCTGCCTCTGCTTCCTTTGCCTCGTCTGACGATAGCCAACACAGCCGGATAAATGTTTTCGCTATGGCACCAATTTTAATTACTTGCTGATGAACAAAAGAATCGTTCGCAAAGTATGGCACACAGGTTTTTAGTGACACCACATTCCGTGTGCAAATTGTGGTATCCATAGATATAGGCAAATATTAACTCCTATTTCGTAGCTGGAGGAGTAGCAGGTTAAAGTTTAACGTCCTGTTGACAACGAGGAGGAGCATATTCATGGAAGGATGGAGTAGGAAATCGGCCATGCCCTTTCAAGAGAACCAACATGGCATTCGCAGTAAATAGTTAAGGGAAATTACAGAAAACCTATACTTAACTGGCCGGACGCAGGTTTGCACTGTCAACCTCCCGAATACGAGTACATTTTGCTAACTACTGCGTTACCTTGCTCGATAATTTCATAGTAGTTTCGAGGAACGATCCTGAGCTTACAAACAAACCTCAACGAGAAATCGTGGTCAGCCGCTCAAGCGATCTTCCCTCAAGCATTGCCAGTAACTTCCCATTGGATGTCGCCAGTGATCTGTCGTAATTTTCGCATCGATATACTACATAATTGGTAAGGTATAGTATTGAAACACTTAAGTAAGAAACTTGTTACGAGATGTCGGAATCTGCTGCTTCGAAATCTAGTTTTTCGAGCTCTTTCTATCATTCAGTTACGAGGCCAGGTATCACTGTCTCTCCATCCTGATAGTAGTAACTTTCAGAGAATTCTGTGGTGAGAATCACCGTGTGAGCTGATACAAGAATATGGATTGTCCACAGCCACTTATGGAACTGCTCCTGCTGCCTTTATTGCGACTACATGTCTCCAACAGTTAGGCTTCGAAAATCAAGACAAGTTTTCAGTGGCAGCCTAAACTTCGTTGATTAGTTTCTATGTGGGCGACTTCAAAGGCGAGTCAGATATGGAATCTGAAACTCAGAAACCCAGGTGACTCAGCTATCAGCTTCTGGATGGTTTCTACTGAGGAAATGGAATTCCAGTAGCCACAAGGTTGTGGAACAAATTCCAGTGCAGCACACAGAAACGTTTGTACCTTGTATTCTCATTGATGGAGAAGTAATAAAAACATTAGGAATCTTACGGTACCACAGCTCTTATCCTTTCCAGTGCCACTCGAAGCTGAAGAATCATCGGTGCTCAAAGATCGCCTGTCTACAACAGCATTCATTTTTGACCAACTAGGCCTTTTAGACCCATTAGTCACAAGATGGAACTGTTCTTGCAGCGCTTGTGTCAACTAAGCCTTGACTTGTATTAAGTCCTTCTATCCAACCTAGCTGATGAATGGAATGTCCTCTATATGTAACTGCCTTAACGAACTGATATTTTTATTTAGCAGGCATGTCATTCCCTGTCCTCAATACGTTAAATTCGAAATTCCATGTTTCTGTGATGTTTCACAGTTGGCATATTATGCCTGTGTATACATCATATGTGTTCTTCCCAACAACAAGATTGTAGTTTCATTGGCTGTGGCCGAATCTCGTTTAGCCCCTGTCACAGAACTATCTGTTCTGTGACTGGAATTATGAGATGCTTTTCGTCTTGCTCGGCTCATTCATAATTTGGCCAGTGACTTAGACATTGTAAACAGTAGTGATATCCATATTTGGACGGATTCTCCAATAGTTCTCAGCTGGCTGCAACGTAGTCTCACGGGAAAACCTTTGTTGTCAACAGAGTCTCTGAAATTCAGGAAATGAGTTGTTTCCAACTGGAGACACATCAAATCAGAAGACACTCCCACTGATTGCTTATCACGGGGCATCAGCGCAGCACATATGGATTCACTTTTGCAGTGGTGCTCTGCCCCATCATGGCTATTCAGTAGTGACCTGGACTACAGCACTTGTCCTTCACTTGTGATAGGAGATGCGCCAGAAAGGGGTGTAGGTGTCTTTGTTGTCTGTTATTGAGCTTAATGCTGAATCGTAGTGTAAGTATTCCCCTTTAAAGGAAACTCAAAGGATTTTGGCTTATACACTAAGGTTTGTTAACAATATAAGGCGGCAACAAACAGATGATAACTGGGCCACTCACCCCACAGGAATACCAAAACGCTATCAAAAGAGCTTTTGGCATAGTTGGTGATTGCGCTCGTGAGATCGCATTGTTGAAGGCCAGTTACGCGGTTATAAGGCATATGACAGGAACCGTAGCGTCTATATCAGTGTTCTCCTGCTCTTCCTTCCCTGGCCTCCGCCTCGGCGTTTGAGACAGTCTGCCCTCTCTCTCCCTCCCTCCCTACATTTTCCTCTCCTTCTTTCCTCCCTGTGTGCCTGAAGGCCGACCCACACGTTCACACGCGTATTCGGTGACGGGGTAACGCGTAATTCACCGCGCTGGGTAGACAAGTAAGGCACGCACATACCCACTGGTATAGGCCGGGCCCAGGGAAACCTTCCGACCATGCCTATTGTTCCCTCTGTCCGTTTCTTGGGAGGTGTGACATGAGGTGGGAGTGCCCTTTGAGAGGGTCCCCACAAGGAAGGAACGCGCCATTGGAGACGTTGGCAATCATAAGGGGATTACTCCGCAATGGATATCTCTTCTTCTCTCTCGACTTCTGCCAAAAAACGGAAACTTGACCAGCCACCAGTTACAAAAGTACTACCGCCTGCCACAAAGTTCCTCGTGGTTTCTAGATCTGTGGATGGACAAGATTTTTCATCTTTCAACCCTTTAGTTGTCCAGAAGACCGTAGATGCCAAAGCTGGATGTGTAAAATCTTGTACCAGGATGCGTAACGGTACCCTGTTACTAGAAACTGAGAGCACCTTCCAGGCACAAAAACTGCTTCGGGCCACACTCCTAAACGTTCCCTGTCTGGGTGGAGGCTCACCGCACTTTAAATTCGTCTCATGGTGTGGTATACACTAGATCGATGGACTGACTGACGAGGAGATTCAGTATTTCCTCGCTGAGCAGGGCATGACGGCTGTCCATAGGGTCATGGAAAAGGTCAACAATGACCTTGTACCAACCCGAACACTTTTCTTGACCATTGATAGTGTTCAACAGCTGCTGTGCATCAGAGCGGGCTACGAAGTTATTTCTTTTCGCCCCAAAGTCCCGACACCTACGCGCTGCTACCAGTGTAAGCGTTTTAATCACACTCGCCAGTCTTGTTTTAACGCGGCTAAATGTCACTTGTGGCAGGGACGTCCATGAGGGTGACCGTCCACCTCCATCTCATCATTCTGTGAACTGTCAAGAGTGACCATGCAGCATCCTCCCACGACTGTCCCATCTACAAGGAAGAACGCTGTATACAGGAAATTCGGGTCAAAGAGAAACTATCCACCTCAGCTCCTCGCAAGCTATTTGCTATTAGGAAGCCCACGCTGCTGCCAGCGGGGAAATATAGTACCGTCCTCGCCGCTCCTCGGACTACCAGGGAGTTATCGATGCAGACACGCGATTTGATCTTAAGCACTACGGTCGTCCGTTCGGCCACTGCTAAGACCGCCCGGTCGACGTCTCCTCTTCCTCCCGTCACCCCTCAGACACAAGCACCTTCATCAGCTTCTGCCAAGACGAAAACCCAGAAGTCAGATGCACGGGCCTTCAAGAAGGAACCGTCCAGTGCACACTTCCTACGAACCTCGAACTCCCAGCTATCGACCAGTACTACCACTAAACGACCTTCCAAGAAGGCTCATAGGAAGCAATGTTCTCCTTCTCCGCCACGGCGCATTTCTTTTCCTGCTGCACCCAGCGGTTGCCGCTCCAAGCCGTCATCTGTTTCCCCTGGCCGCACCGCTGGTAGCCCAACATCTGGCCGTTCACCATTGGAGGAAGCTCCCCCTCCCGGCCATCTTAAAAAGATGGCCGATGAACCTATTGAACCAATGGACAATGACAATCCGCCTATTGATAGCGGCGGCAGTGCTCGCTCAAAGCCAGGCCCTCAGCGGCCTTTGAGGTGACCCCCTTCTTGCATCTTCTTTTTCTTCTCATGATTGCACTTACTCACTGGAATATTCGCGGCATTCGCTCCAACCGAGAGGACTTAAAGGTGCTGCTCCACTTGCTCTGTCCGCTCGTCATAGCTCTCCAGGAAATGAATCGATCAAATTGCCTTGGCACACTATATCCTGTGCGTTTTGACCTACCCACTGCTGCAGGTATTTTAGCTCATGGAGTGGTTATGTTGCTGGTCCAGGATGATATTTACTACGATCCCATCACATTGAACACGGGCCTGCAGGCAGTTGCCGTCCGAATTACTCTCCCCACTTTCACTTTTTCCGTTTGTACCGTTTACACTCCTTCGTCATCTGCTGCTACTGGGGCAGACATGATGCAAATTATTGCTCAGCTACCTGCACCATTTTTGTTAAATGGAGACTTCAATGCTCACCATCCTCTTCGGGGCTCTCCAGCATCCTGTCCGAGGGGCTCTCTTTTAGCAGACGTTTTCAACCAGCTCAATCTTGTCAGCCTCAATACTGCCGCCCCTACTTTTCTTTTGGACACAACTCACACCTATGCCCATTTATTCCTCTATATGTACTACCCAACTTGCACGCTGTTTTGAGTGGTATGCACTTTCTGCTACATATTAGAGTGACCACTTCCCTTGTGTTATCCATCTCCTGCATCATACCCCATCTACATGCTCAACTAGTTGGCACATCTCCAAAGCAGACTGGGGGCTCTTCTCTTCCAGGGCGACCTTCCAGGATGAAACCTTCGCAAGCTGCGATAGTCAGGTCGCACACCTCACGGAAGTCATTCTCACTGCTGCTGTATATTCCATTCCTCACACTGCTTCTTCTCCAAGTCGCGCACCGGTCCATTGGTGGACCACAGCAGGTAGATACGCTATACGTGCTCGTCGACATGCTTTACGCACCTTTAAACGCCACCATACGATGGCGAATTGTATTAATTATAAACTATTACGTGCACAGTGTCGTCGTGTTATTAAAGAAAGCAAGAAAGACAGCTGGGCTGCTTTCACAAGCTCTTTACAGTTTTACTTCTTCTGTTGTCTGGGGTAGCCTGCGCCGGCTATCTAGCACTAAGGTCCACTCACCAGCATCTCGCTTGACGGTCGCGAATGACGTCCTTGTGGCCCCTAAGGATGTCGGCAATGCCTTCGGCCGATTTATTGCAGAGGTTTCGAGCACTGCTCATTACCACCCTGCCTTCCTCCCCCGAAAACAGGCAGAGGAGCCTAGGCCACCTAACTTCTGCTCCTCGAATCTTGAAAGTTACAATGACACATTCACCATGCGGGAACTCGAAAATGCACTTGCCCGGTCACGGTCCTCCGCTCCAAGACCTGATTCTATTCATATTCCGATGCTGAAGAACCTTTCTCTTGTGGGTAAAGGTTTCCTTCTTCGTACTTATAATCCCATCTGGATTGAGGGTGGTGTTCCCACATGCTGGGGCGAATCTATTGCCACGATTCCTACGCCTGGAACGGACAAGCACTTGCCTTCCAGTTATCGACCCATCTCGCTTACCAGCTGTGTCTGTAAGGTGATGAAGCGAATGGATAACTCTCGTTTGGTTTGGCTGCTCGAATCTCGACACCTACTTACCAATGTATAATGTGTATTTCGTAGGCGCCGCTCTGCTGTTGACCATCTGGTTACCTTGTCGCACTTCGTTATGAATAACCTCTTGCGCAAGCGCCTGACCGCGGATGAGTTCTTTGATTTGGAGAAAGCTTACGACACCTGTTGGAGGGCGGGCATTCTCCGCACCATATTTTATTCATACATTTTTAATCGATGGACAGTTCAGGGTACGTGTGGGTTCTGTCATGTCCGTCGCCTTTCGCTAGGAGAATGGGGTGCCACAGGGCTCAGTTTTGAGCGTCGGTCTCTTCGCCATAGCGATCAATCCAATAATGGATTGCCTCCCAGCTGATGTATCAGGCTCCCTTTTCGTGGACGATTTTACCATTTACTGCAGCTCGCCGCTTACATGTTTCCTGGACCACTGTCTTTAGCGTTCTCTTGACCGTCTTTACTCCTGGAGTGTCGCCGAGAAGACGGTCTGTATTAACTTCTGGCGCTACAAAGAGTTTCTCCCACCATCCTTACGAGTCGGTAGCATTGCTCTCCCATTTGTGGAGACAACAAAATTTTTAGGTGTTACATTTGACAGGAAACTCCTCCGTGTTCTCAGTGCTATGTCGTAGGGAGCGGATCGAACCGTCCAACTTCGCATATATCGGTCGATCGACCGCTCCAAGCTGGATTATTGGGAGCTTCGGATACTCCTCTGCACGGCCGTCTATCTTACGCCGCCTCAATTCCATACAACATCGGTGTTGACGTCTTGCGATAGGAACGTTTTATACTAGTCCCATCGAGAGTCTCATGCTGAAGCCAGTGAATTGTCACTAACCTACCTGCGCGATTTGTCGTTATGCCTGTCGGCTACTGTCAATGCTGGACCGCCCGTCTTATAGGTCCTTATTTTGACGACACTCTCGACCGTCTATACGGGTTGTATGTCTCTGCCCTGATACCCCCTGGAGTACGCTTTCGTTGCCTCCTTCAGCAACTTAAATATACACTCCCTGCAACCTTTAGAGTGGGCGAGAGCCAAACGCCACAGATCTGCCGCAACGGGCAAGATTATGCAGGGACAACTGGATAGGAATCACCAGACGAGAACGAGGGAAACACTGGTCGAGAGCTGGTAATCCGCTCGGGTAATCACCACTGATAATGAAGGACTCACCTGAGCAGGAGCGGAGATACTCTAGAGCTCGAAAGATGGTGACCACGTCAGCAGTGTAAAAGCTGAGCCAACCGGCGATGAAAGTTGTTCACAATGGTCCCCTAGAGTTAGGGCATAAAAGACACGACCAGCAACCATCGAACCGTCAGTGTAGACAATGCCAGAGCCGTGATACGTGGCTAAGATGGAATAACAGTGGTGGCGCAAGGCCTCCGGAGGGACTGAGCCCTTCGGGCACTGTGCCAATTACAGCCGAAGGCAAGGGCGAGGCACACACCACGGCAGCATACACTATGTGGTACGATTAGTACACAGACACAATCATTACATTTCATCCATTACCTGATCTGAATTATTTCTGAGGGAAGCTGCAGAAAGCTAATCCCTCAATTGAACCCTTTGTTTGGTATGATTAGTACAGAGACACAATCATTACATTTCTTTTATGGATTTTGTTTGTTGGTATGGTTACTCCAAAGCCTAAATCATTGCATTTCATCCATTACCCTATGTATGGTTACTACAATCATTACATTTCATCCATTACCTGATGTGACATATTTCTGAGGGAAGCTACAGAAAGCTCCTCCCTCATTTGGTTTGTTTGTTGGTATGGTTCCTACAAAATCAGAATCATGGCATTTCATCTATCACCCTATGTGAAATGTTTCTGAGAAAAGCTACTGAAAGGTGCTCACTCATTGGCGTTTGTTTGTGGGTATGGTTACTACAAAGCCAGAATCATCGCATTTCATCTATTACAACATGTTATGTATTTAAGAGAGAAGGTGCAGAAAGCTCCTCCCTCACTTGCATCTGTTTGTTGGAATGATTAGTACAAAGACACAATCCTTATATTTCATCCATTACCTGATGTGAAGTATTTCTGAGGTAAGCTACAGAAAGCTCCTCCCTCATTTGCGTTTGATTGTTGGTATGGTTACTACAAAGATAGAATCATTGCATTTAATCTATTACCCTATGTGAAATATTTCTCAGAAGAGGTACAGAAAGCTCCTCCCTGATTGGTGTTTGTTTGTTGGTATGGTTACTACAAAGCACGAATAATTGCATTTCAGCTATTGTCCTATGTGAAGTATTTCCGAAAGAAGCTGCAAAAAGCTCCTCCCTCACTTGCATCTGTTTGTTGGTATGATTAGTAAACAGACACAATCATTACACTTCATCCATTACCTGATGTGAAGTATGTCTGATCGAAGCTACAGAAAGATTCTCCCTCATTTGCATAAGTTTGTTGGTATGGTTACTTCAAAGCCTGTATCATTGCATTTCATCTATTACACTATAAAACGTATTTCAGAGAGAAGCTTCAGAAAGCTCTTCCCTCACCTGCATCTGTTTGTTGGTATGGTTACTACAAAGCCAGATTCATTGCATTCCACCAATTACAATATGTGATGTATTTCAGAGAGAAGCTGCAGAAAGCTCCTCCCTCACTTGCACCTGTTTGTTGGTATGATTAGTACACAGACACAATCATTACATTTCATCCATTACCTGATGTGAATTATTTCTGAGGGAAGCTGCAGAAAGCTAATCCCTCAATTGAATCCCTTTGTTCGGTATGATTAGTACAGAGACACAATCATTACGTTTCCTTTATGGATTTTGTTTGTTGGTATGGTTACCCCAAAGCCTAAATCATAGCATTTCATCCATTACCCTATGTATGGTTACTACAGTCATTACATTTCAACCATTATCTGATGTGAAATATTTCTGAGGTAAGTTACAGAAAGCTCCTCCCTCATTTGCGTTTGTTTGTTGGTATGGTTACTACAAAACCTGAATCATCGCATTTCATCTATTACCCTATGTGAAGTATTTCTGAGAAAAGCTACAGAAAGCTTCTCCCTCATTTGCCTTAGTTTGTTGGGATGGTTATTACAAAGCCAAAATCATTGTATTTCATTATTTACCCTATGTGGTGTATTTCGGATAGAAGCTACGGAGAGCTCCTCCCTCACTTGCATCTGTTTATTGATATGATTGGTACACCATCACAGTCTTTATATTTAATCCATCACCTGATGTGAAGTATTTCTGAGGGAAGCTACTGAAAGCTCCTCCCTCATTGGCGTGCATTTGTTGGTAAGTTTACTACTAAGCCAGAATCATTGCATTTTACCTATTACCCAATGTGATGTATTACAGAGAGAAGCTGCAGAAAGCTCCTCCCTCACATGCATTTGTTTGTTGGTATGATTAGTACACTGACACAATCCTTACATTTCATCCATTAGCTGATGTTGAGTTCTTCTGAGGGAAGCTACAGAAAGGTCCTCCCTCATTTAGGTTTGTTTGTTGGTATGGTTACTACAAAACCAGAATCAACGCGTTTCATCTATTTCCCTATGTGATGTATTTCAGAGAGAAGCTGCTGAAAGCTCCTTCCTCACTTACATCTGTTTGTTGCTATGATTAGTACATAGACACAATCATTACATTTCATCCATTACCTGATGTGAATTATTTCTGACGGAAGCTACAAAAAGCTACTCCCTTATTTGCGTTTGTTTGTTGGTATGGTTCTACAATGCCGAACCGTCACATTTCATCTATTACCCCATGAGATGTATTTCATAGAGAAGCTGCAGAAACGTAGTGCCTCATTTGCGTTTGTTTGTTGTTATGGTTACTACAATGCCATAATCATCACATTTCATCTATTACTCTATGTGAAGTATTTCTGAGAAAAGCTACAGAAAGCTCCCCCTCGTTTTGGTTTGATTGTTGGTATGGTTACTACAAAGCCAGAATAATTGCATTTCATGCATTACCCTTTGGGATTTATTTCAGACACAGGCTGCAGGAAGCTCCGCCCTCATTTGTGTTTGACTGTTGGTATGGTTACTACAAAGCCAGAATCATTGCATTTCATCCATTACCCTCTGAAATGTATTTCAGAGAAAAGGTACGGGAAAATCCTCCTTCACTTGCATCTGTTTGTTGGTATGATTAGTACACAGACACAATCATTACATTTCCTCCATTACCTGATGTGAAGTAGTTCTGAGGGAAGCTACAGTAAGCTCTTCTCTCATTTGCATTGTTTGTTGCTATGGTTACTACAAAGCCAGAATCATTAAAATTACCCTACCCGAAGTATTTCAGAGAGAACCTGCGGAAAGCTCCTCAGTCACCTGCATCTGCTTTGTGGTATGATTAGTACACAGACACAATCATTACATTTCATCCATTGCCTAATGTGAAGTATTTAAGAGAGAAGCCACCGAAAGCTACTCCCCCATTTGCGTCACTTTGTTGGTATGGTTACTTCAAAGCCAGAATCATTGAATTTCTTCCACTACACTATGTGAAGTATTTCTGAGAGAAGCTGCAGAACACTCCTCCGTCACTTGCATCTGTTTCTTGGTATGATTAATACACAGTCACAATCATTAGATTTCATCCATTACCTGATGTGAAATATTTCTGAGAGAATCTACAGAAAGTTCCTCCCTCATTTGCATTTGTTTGCTAATATGGTTACTTCAAAGCCAGAATAACCGCATTTTATCTAATGCTCTATGTGAACTTATTCTGAGGGAAGCTGCAGATCGCTGTTCCATCACTTGCATCTGATTCTTGGTAAGATTAGTGCACAGACACATTCAGTACATTTCATCCATTACCTAATGTGAATTATTTCTGTTGGTAGGTACAGAAAGCTCCTCCCTCATTTGTGTCTTTTGTTGGTATGGTTACTACAAAACCAGAATCATCCCATTTCATTTTTACCCTATGTGAAGTATTTCAGAGAGAAGCTGCAGAAAGCTCCTCCCTCACTTGCATATGTTTGTTGGTATGATTAGTACACAGACACAATCATTACATTTCATCCATTACCTGATGTGAAGTATTTCTGAGGGAAACTACAGAAAGCTCCTCCCTCATTTGCGTTTCTTTGTTGGTATGGTTACTAGAAAGCCAGGATCATCACATTTCATCCGTTACCTTAAGTGAAGTATTTCTGAGAGAAAGCTGCTGGAAGATCCTCCAAAACTTGCATCTCTGTTTTGGTATGATTAGTACACAGAAACGATCATTATATTTCATCCATTAACTGATGTGAGGTATTTATTATAGAAGCCACTGAAAGCTCCTCCCTTAATTGCGTCTCTTTTTTGGTATGGTTACTGCAAAGCCAGAATAATCACATTTCATTCATTACCCTATGTGAAGTTTTTCAGAGAGAAGCTGCAGGAAGCTCCTCCCTTACTTGCTTTTGTTTGTTGGTATGATTAGTACACAGACACAATCATTACATTTCATCCATTACCTGATGTGAAGTTTTTATGGGAGAAGCCAAAGAAAGCTCCTCCCTCACTTGCATCTCTTTGTTGGTATGGTTACTACAAAGCCAGAATCATCGTGTTTCATCAATTTCCCTATTTGAAGTATTTCTGAGAGATGCTGCAGTAAGCTCCTCCCTCATAGGCATATCTTTGTTGGTAAGGTTATTACAAAGTCAGATTCATCGCATTTCGTCCATTACACTGTTGTTGTTGTGGTCTTCCGTCCTGAGACTGGTTTGATGCACCTCTCCCTGCTACTCTATCATGTGCAAGCTTCTTCATCTCCCAGTACCTACTGCAACCTACATCCTTCTGAGTCTGCTTGGTGTATTCATCTCTTGGTCTCCCTCTACGATTTTTACCCTCCACACTGGCCTCCAATACTAAATTGACGATCTCTTGATGCCTCAGAACATGTCCTACCAACCGATTCCTTCTTCTGGTCAAGTTGTGCCACAAACTTTTCTTCTCCCCACACCTATTCAATATCTCCTCATTAGTTATATGATCTACATATCTAATCTTCAGCATTCTTCTTTAGCACCGCATTTAGAAAACTTGCATCCTCTTCTTGTTCAAACAAGTTATCGTCCATGTTTCACTTCCATACATGGCTACACTCCATACAAATACTTTCAGAAATGACTTCCTGTCACTTAAATCTATACTCAATGCTAACAAATTTATCTTCTTCAGAAATGCCTTCCTTACCATTGCCAGTCTACATATTATATCCTCTCTACTTTGACCATCATCAGTTATTTTGCTTCCAAATAGCAAAACACCTTTACTACTTTAAGTGTCTCATTTCCTAATCTAATTGCCTCAGCATCACCCAACTTAATTCGAGTACATTTCCTTTTCCTCATTTTGCTTTTGTTGATGTTCATCTTATATACTCCTTTCAAGACACTCTCCATTCCATTCAACTGCTCTTCCAAGTCCTTTGCTGTCTCTGACAGAATTACAATGTCATCGGCAAATCTCAAAGTTTTTATTTCTTCCTCATGGATTTTAATACCTACTCTGAATTTTTATTTTGTTTCCTTTACTGCCTGCTTAATATACAGATTGAATAACATCAGTGAGAGGCTACAACCCTGTCTCACTCCCTTCCCAACCACTGCTACTATTTCATGCCCCTCGACTCTTATGGCTGCCATCTGGTTTCTGTACAAATCGCAAATAGCCTTTCGCTCCCTGCCACCTTTAGAATTTGAAAGAGAGTGTTCCAATCAACATTGTCAAAAGCTTTCTCTAAGTCTACAACTGCGAGAAACATAGGTTTGCCTTTCCTTAATCTTTCTTCTAAGATAAGTCGTAAGGTCAGTATTGCCTCATGTGTTCCAGTATTTCTACAGAATCCAAACTGATCATCCCTGAAGTCAGCTTCTACTATTTTTTCCATTCGTCTGTAAAGAAATCGTGTTAGTATTTTGCAGCTGTTGCTTATTAAAGTGATTGTTCAGTAATTTTCACATCTGTCAACACCTGGTTTCTTTGGGATTGGAATTATTATATTCTTCTTGAAGTCTGAGGGTATTTCGCCTGTTTCATATATCTTGCTCACCAGATGGTAAGAGTTTTGTCAGGACTGGCTCTCCCGAGGCTGTCAGTAGTTCCAATGGAATGTTGTCTACTCTGGGGGCCTCGTTTCGACCCAGGTCTTTCAATGCTCTGTCAAACTCTTCACACAGTATCCTATCTCCCATTTTATCTTCATCTACATCCTCTTCCATTTCCATAATATTGTCCCCAAGTGCATCACCCTTGTATAGACCCTCTATATACTCATTCTACCTTTCTGCTTTCCCTTCTTTGCTTAGAACTGGGTTTCCATCTGAGCTCTTGATGTTCATACAAGTCGTTCTCTTATCTCCAAAGGTCTCTTTAATTTTCCTGTAGGCAGTATCTATCTTACCCCTAGTGAGATAAGCTTCTATATCCTTATATTTGTCCTCTAGCCATCCCTGCTTAGCCATTTTGTACTTCCTGTCGATCTGTTTGTTGAGATGTTTGATTTCCTTTTTGCCTGCTTCAGTTATTGCATTTTTATATTTTCTCCTTTCATCAATTAAATTTAATATTTCTTCTGTCACCCAAGGATTTCTAGCAGCCCTCGTATTTTTACCTACTTGATCCTCTGCTGCCTTCACTACTTAATCTCTCAAAGCTAGCCATTCTTCTTCTACTGTATTTCTTTCCCCCTTTCCTGTCAATTGTTCCCTTATGCTCTCCGTGAAACTCTTTACAACCTCTGGTTCTTTCAGTTTATCCAGGTCCCATCTCCATAAATTCGCAACTTTTTGCAGTTTCTTCAGTTTTAATCTACAGGTCATAACCATTAGATTGTGGTCAGAGTCCACCTCTGCCCCTGGAAATGTCTTACAATTTAAAACCTGGTTCCAAAATGTCTGTCTTACCATTATATAATCTATCTGATACCTTTTAGTATCTCCAGGGTTCTTCCATGTATACAACCTTCTTTCATGATTCTTAAACCAAGTGTTAGCTATGATTAAGTTGGACTCTGTGCAAAATTCTACCAAGCCCCAATCCATATCCACTTACTATGTTTCCTTCTCTCCCTTTACCTACACTCGAATTCCAGTCACCCATGACTATTAAATTTTCACCTCTCTTCACTATCTGAATAACTTCTTTTATCTCATCATACATTTCTTCAATTTAGTCATCATCTGCAGAGCTAGTTGGCCTATAAACTTGTACTACTGTAGTAGCTGTGGGATTCACATCTATCTTGGCCACAATAATGCTATCACTATGCAGTTTGTAGTAGCCTAACCGCATTTATATTTTCCTACTCATTATTAAACCTACTCCTGCATTACCTCTATTTGATTTTGTGTTTATAGCCCTGTAGTCACCTGACCAAAAGTCTTGTTCCTCCTGCCTGAGGAACTTCACCAATTTTCTAACCTACCTGCTAGATTAAGGGATCTGACATTCCATGCTCCGATCCGTAGAACACCAGTTTTCTTTCTCCTGATAACGACATCCTCTTCAGTAGTCCCCGTCCGGAGATCCAATTGGTTGACTATTTTACCTCTGGAATATTTTACCCAAGAGGACCCCATCATCATTTAATCAATCAGTAAAGCTGCATGCCGTCAGGAAGTTTTCCCTTGCTTTCAGCCGTTCACAGTGCCAGCACAGCAAGGCCGTTTTGGTTATTGTTACAAGGCCAGATCAGTCAATCATCCAGACTGTTGCCCTTGCAGCTACTGAAAAGGCTGCTGCCCCTCTTCAGAAACCACACATTTGTCTGGCCTCTCAACAAATACCCCTTCGTTGTGGTTGCACCTACGGTATGCCTATCTGTATCACAGAGACACGCAAGTCTCCCCACGATTGGCAAGGTCCATTGTTCATGGGGTGTCCATTAAACAATGTGTAGTATTTCTGAAAGAAGGTAAAGAAAGCTTTTCCCTCATTTGTGACTGTTTGTTGGTATAATTACTACAGAGGCCAGAATATTCGCATTTCATCTATTACCCCAATTGAAGTATTTCAGAGAGAAGCTGCAGGAAGCTCTCCCCTCATACGCGTACATTTGTTGGTAATGTTACTACAAAGCCAGGATCATCGCAATTCATCCATTACCTTATGTGAAGTAATTCTGAGAGAAGCTACAGAAAGCCCTTCTCTTATTTGCAATTCTTTGTTTGTATGATTACTACACAGACAGCATCATCACATTTCATTTATTACCTGATGTGGTGTATATAAGAGAAGCTACAGAAAGCTCCTCCCTCATTTACATCTGTTTGTTGGTATGATTACTACACAGACAGAATCATCACATTTCATCCATTACCTGATGTGAGGTATATAAAAGAAATTACAGAAAGCTCGTCCCTCATTTCTGTTTCTTTGTTGGTATGGTTACTACAAAGCCAGAATCATCGCATTTCATCCCTTACCCTATGTGAACTATTTCTGAGAGGAGCTGCAGAAAGCTCCTCCCTCAAAGGCGTGTCGTTGTTGGTAAGGTTATTACAAAGTCAGAATGATCGCATTTTATCCATTACACTTCGTAAAGTATTTCTGAGAGGAGCTGCAGAATGCGCTTGCCTCATAGGTGTCTCTTTATTGGAGAAGTTACTACAAAGCCAGAATCATCACATTTTGTCCTTTACCCTATGTGAAATTTTTTAAGGGAAGCTACAGAAAGCTCCTCCCTCATTTGCCTCTCTCTGTTGGTCCGGTTACTACAAAGCCAGAATCAATGCATTCCATCCATTACCCTATGTGAAGCATTTCTGTGAGAAACTGCAGAAGGCTCATCCCCCATTGGCGTCTGTTTGTTGGTATGGTTACTACAAAGCCAGATTCATCGCATTTCATCCATCACACTATGTGAAGTATTTCTGAGAGGAGCTACAGAAAGCTAATCTCTCATTCTTCTCTTTGTTAGTAATTTTACTACAAAGCCAGAATCATTGAATTTTATCCATTACTTTAAGTGAAGTATTTCTGAAAGAAGTTACACGGCATCTAAGTGTGAACCCATGTCTATGGTCCACTGAGTCTTATGGATGATTAGCAAGAGCTGGGTTTCACATGGCCATCTTTTTCAAAACAAATGCTGATTCCTACAGAGTAGGTTGGTAGTCTCCAGAAAACTCATTATACTATAACATAATTCATGTTCCAAAGTTCTACAACTAATCAACATTAGAGATATAGGTCTATAGTTCTGCACATCTGTTTGAAGTCCCTTCTTGAAAATGGGGAAGACCATGCCATTTTCCAATCCTTTGGAATGCTATGCTCTTCTAGAGACCTACGGTACACTGCTACAAGAAGAGGGCTATGTTCCATAGTGTGCTCTGTGTAAAATCGAACTGGTATCCCTTCAGGTCCAGTGGGCTTTCCTCTTTTGAGTGATTTTAATTTTTTCTCTATCACTCTGTCGTCTATTTCGGTATCTACCCTTTTGTCATCTGTGGTGTCAGGACATTTTGTTTTGATCCACCTATCGCTTTGACGTAAGACCAAAATTTCTTAAATTTTCTGCCAAGTCAGTACATAGAACATTACTTTTGAATTCATTAAGTGCCTCTCACATAGCCCTCCTCACACTACATTTCACTTCGCATAATTTTTGTTTGTCTGCAAGGCTTTGGATATGTTTATGTTTGTTGTGAAGTTCCCTTTGCTTCCGCAGCAGTTTTCTAACTCGGTTGATGTACCATGGTGGCTCTTTTTCATCTCTTACGATCTTGCTTGGCACACACTCATCTAACGCATATTGTACGATGGTTTTGACCTTGTCCACTGATCCTCAACACTATCTGTACTTGAGACAAAACTTTTGTGTTGAGCTGTCAGGTACTCTGTAATCTGCTTTTTGTCACTTTTGCTAAACAGAAAAATCTTCCTCCCTTTTTTAATTTTTCTATTTATGGCTGAAATCATCGATGCAGTAACTGCTTTATGATTGCTGATTCCCTGTTCTGGATTCACTGTTTCAAATAGTTCAGGTAATTTTGTCACCAGAAGGTCTAATATGTTATCGCCACGAGTTGGTTCTCTGTTTAACTGCTCAAGGTATTTTTCAGATAAAGCACTTAAAAAAAAAAAAATTCACTGGATTCTTTGTCCTTGCCACCCGTTGTGAACGTTTGAGTCTCCCAGTCTATATCTGGCAAATTAAAATCTCCACCGTGAACTATAACATGGTGGAGAAATCTGCTCAAAATATTTTCCAAATTATCCTTCAGGTGCTCAGCGACAGCAGCTGATGAGCCAGGGGGCCTATAGAGACATCCATAGGACTGTTGCTATACACAATATACATAAATGACCTTGTGGATGACATCAGAAGTTAACTGAGGCTTTTTGCAGATGATGCTGTGGTGTATTGAGAGGTTGTAACAACGGAAAATTGTACTGAACTGCAGGAGGATCTGCAGCGAATTAACGCATGGTGCAGGAAATGGCAATTCAGTCTCAATGTAGACAAGTGTAATGTGCTGTGAATTCACTGAAAGATAGATCCCTTATCATTTATCTACAAAATAGCAGGTCAGCAACTGGAAGCAGTTAATTCCATAAATTATCTGGGAGTACGCAGTAGGAGTGATTTAAAATGGAATGATCATATAAAGTTGATCGTCAGTAAAGCATATGCCAGACTGAGATACGTTGGAAGAATCCTAAGGAAATGCAATCCGAAAACAAAGGAAGTAGGTTACAGTACACTTGTTCGCCCACTGCTTGAATACTGCTCAGCAGCGTGGGATCCGTACCAGATAGGGTTGATAGAAGAGATAGGGAAGATCCAACGGAGAGCAGCGCACTTCGTTACAGGATGATTTAGTAATCTCGAAAGGTTTACGGAGATGATAGACTAACTCTAGTGGAAGACTCTGCAGGAGAGTACTCGGTACGGGCTTTTGTTAAAGTTTCGAGAACATACCTTCACTGAAGAGTCAAGCATTATATTGCTACTTCCTACATGTACCTCGCAGAGAGACCATGGCTACAAAATCAGAGATTAGAGCAAACACAGAAGCATACCGACAATACATCTTTCAATGAACAATACGAGACTGGAATAGAAGGGAGAACCGATAGAGGTACTCAGGGTACCCTCCAAAAACACACAGTCAGGTCTCTTGCGGAGTATGGATGTAGATGTAGATGCAGATGTAGAAGCTGCAGAAAGCTCCTCCATCATTTGCGTCTCTTTGTTGGTATGATTACTACAAAGCCAGAATCATCGCATTTGATCCATTACCATATGTGAATTATTTCTGAAAGAAGCTGCAGAAAGCCCCTCCTGCAGCAGCATATCTATATTGGTATGATTATTACAAAGCAAGAATTATTGCATTTCATCCATTACCCTATGTGAATTATTTCTGAAAGGAGTTCCATAAAGCTCCTGCTACATCAGTGTCTTTATGGTCGTATATTTAATACAAAGCTAGAATCATCCCATTTCATTCATCACACTATGTGAAATATTTCTGAAAGAAGTTGCAGAAAGCTCCTCCCACAGCAGCATCTCTTTGTTGGTATGATTACCACAAAGCCAGAATCAACACATTTCATACATTATCCTATGTGAATTATTGCTGAAAGAAGATGCAGAAGGCTTCACTCGCAGCACCACCTGTTTCTTGGTATGGTTACTACAAAGCTAGAAACATCGCATTTCATCCATTACACTAAGTGAATTATTTATGAATGAAGCAGCAGAAAGTTCCTTCCACAGTAGCGTCTCCTTGCTTGTATGATTCCTACAAAGCCAGATTCATGGCATTTAATCCATTAGCATATGTGATTTATTTTTGAAAGGAGCTGCAAAAAGCTCCTCACATAGCAGCTTCTTTTTGTTCATATGATTACTACAAAGCCAGAATCATTCCATTTCATTCATTACCATATGTGTATTATTTCTGAAAAGAGGTGCAGAAATATCCTTCCACAGCAGTTTCTCTTTTTTCATCAGATTACTACAAAGCCAGAATCATCAAATTTCATCCATTACACTATGTGAATTATTTCTGAAAGGAGCTGCAGAAAAGCTCCTAGCACAGCAGCGTCTCTTTCTTCGTCTGATTACTACAAAGCCACAATCATCGAATTTCATCCATTACCCTATGTGAATTATTTCTGAAAGGAGCTGCAGAAAAGCTCCTAGCACAGCAGCATCTTTTTGTTCATATGATTACTACAAAGCCAGAATCACGCATTTCTTCCAGTACCCTATGTGAATTATTTCTGAAAGAAGCTGCTGTCCCTCCTCCGGCAGCAGTGTCTATTTGTTGGTATGATTACCACAAAGCCAGAATCATCACATTTCATCCCTTATCCTATGTGAATTATTTCTGAAAGAAGCTGCAGAAGGCTTCTCCCACCTCACCACCTCTCTGTTGTTATGATTACTACAAAGCTAGAATCATCCTATTTCATCTATTACCCTAAGTGAATTATTTCTGAATGATGCTGCAGAAATCTCCTCCTGCAGCAGCATCTCTTTGTTGCTATGATTACTACAATGCCAGAATCATCGCATTTCATCCATTACCCTATGTGAATTATTTCTCAAAGAAGTTACAGAAAGCGTCTCCCACAGCTGCGTCTTTTTCTCCGTATGATTATTACAAAGCCAAAATCATCCAATTTCATCCATTACTGTATGTGGTTATTTTATGAAAGAAGCTGCAGAAAGCTCCTCTGGCAGCAGCATCTGTTTGTTGGTATCATTACAACAAAGCCAGAATTGTCACATTTCATCCATAACCGTATCTGATCTATTTCTAAAAGAAGCTGCAGAAAGCTCCTCAGGCTGCAGCGTCACATTGTTCTTATGATTACTGCAAAGTGAGAAACATCCCATTTCATCCATCATGCTGTGTGAATTATTTCTGAAAGAAGTTGCAGAAATCTCCTCCCACAGCACCGTGTCTTTGTTGGTATGATTACTACGAAGCCATAATCATCTCATTTCATCCATAAGACTATGTGAATTATTTCTCACAGGCAGTGCCAAAAGAACCTCCCACTGCAGCGTCACATTGTTGGTATGATTACTCCAAAACCAGAATCAAAACATTTCATCCATTACACTACGTGCATTTTCTCTGAAAGAAGCTACAGAAAGCTCCACCCATATTTGCGTTACTTTGTTGGTGTCATTACTACAAAGTCAGAATCATCAATTTTTATCTATTACACTATGTGAATTACTTCTGAAAAAAGCTGCAAAATGTTCCACCCAGAACGGCGTCACTCTGTTGGTATGATTAATACAAATCCTCAATTACAACATTTCATCTGTTACCCTATTTGAATTTTTTCCGGAAGAAGCTCCAGAAAACGCCTCTCACATTTGCATTGTTTCTTGGTATGATTACTACAAAGTGAGAATCATTGCATTTCTTTGATTACCCTATGTGAATTATTTCTGAAAGGAGCTGCAGAAAGGTCCTGCCGCAATTGTGTCACTTTGTTGCTATGATTACAACAATGCCAGAATCATTTCATTTCATCCATTACCCTATGAGAATTATTTCTAAATTATGCTACAAAGAGCTCCTCCCACACTTGCGTAACACTACAAAGCCAGAATCATTACATTTCATCAATTACACCATGCGAATTACTTCTGAAAGAAGCTGCAGAAAGCTCCTCCCACATTCGCATCACTTTGTTGGTACGATTACTACAAAGCCAGAGTCATTGAATTTCATGAATAACCCTATGCGAATTATTTCTGAATGATGCTGCAGAAAGCTAATCCCACATTTGTGTCACATTGTTGACTTGAGTACTACACAGAAATTATCATTGCAGTTTAATCCTTTACCCTATGTGAATTAATTCTGAAAGAAGCTGCAGAAAGCTCCTCCCACAGCAGACACACTTTTGTTGGTATCTTTACTACAAAGCTAGAATCATCGCATTCCACCCATTACACTGTGAGAATTATTTCTGAAAGAAGCTGCAGAAAGCTCTTCCCACATTTGCATCACTTTGTTGGTATGATTACTACAAAGCCAGAATCATCGCATTTCATGCATTGCCATATGTGATTTTTTTTTTTTTTTTTTTTTTCAAGAGAATCAGCAGAACGCTCATACCACAGCAGCTTCACATTGTTGGTATGATTCCAAAAAAGCCAGAATCATTGCATATTATCCATTACACTACCTGAAATATTTCTGAGAGGAGCTGCAGAAAGCTCCATTCACACTACTACACTTTGATCCTACAGTTACTACAAAGACAGAATCATCACATTTCATCCATTACCCTATGAGTATTATTTCTGAAAGGAACTGCAGGGAGCTCCTACCACACTGCTATCACTTTCATGGTATAGTTACCACAAGGCCAGAATCTTCCGATTTCATCCACTACCATACGTTAATTATTGCTGAAACGAATTGCTTGTAGCTCTGCTCACAGTACTGTCACTTTGTTGGTACAGTTTCTACAAGGCCACATTCATCGCATTTCATCCATAACCCTGTGGAAATTATTTCTGAAAGAAGCTGCAGAAAGATTCTCTCACATTACTATCACATTGGTGGTTCAGTTGTGATCTATTTCTGAAGGAAGCTGCAAAAGCACCTCTCTCAGTACTGTTACTTTGTTTGAAATTTTACACAAAGCAATACTACTACTACTACTACTACTACTACTACTACTACTGCGTGATCAGGCCCAGTAGACCACACACATCTACAAGTTTCCTCCTCCACTGTATTCTGTCCAATGCTGCTATCTGCCATTCGTCCACATCTATTGACACTTGGATTAAATCTTCATGGGGTCCACCCCTCCAATTGTTCTTGGGTCTCCCTGGCAGTCTCTTTCCTGTAGGTGTGATCCTCCATCCAAGCTACAATGTCGGCCCACTGCATTTGTTTGGCTTTCAGGGTACCTGCTATGTTGGGCCGCTGGTATAGTTCCTCAAGCTCTTCGTTGTATCTGATCCTCCATTCCCCAGTATCTGCATCCAGAACTGTACCAAAAATCTTCCGAAGCACTTTTCTCTCAAAAACAAGGAGCTTATGGAAGCCCTGTTTCCGGATACTCCATGTCTCACAGCCATATAGAACAAGAGGCTGGATAAATGTTTTGTACGGTTGAATCTTGAACTGTCTGGAGAGATATTTCTACCAAAGCAGTTGTGCTAGGCTGTGGAAAGATCGGTTTCCTGCTTGTATTCTGGCATTGATCTCTACATCACATGATGAGTTCACAGTGGAAAGTGCCCCTAGCTATTTGAATTCTTGCACTCTCTTGTAGGAAAGGTCCGCAACAAGCAACAAGCATTGCATTCTATCGATAACCCTATGAAGATTATTTCTGAAAGAAGCTGACAAAAGCTCCTCTCAAATTACTATCCCTTTGTTGGTATAGTTACAAAAAAGCCACAATCATCGCATTTCATCTTTAACACTATGATAATTATTTCTGGAAGAAGCTCCAGAAAGCTCCTCTCACACTACAATCACTTTCATGGTTAGTTACTACAAAGCCACAGTCGTCTCATTTCAGCCATAACACTATGTGAATTATTTCTGGATGAAGCTGCAGAAAGCTCCTCTCACACTACAATCACTTTCTTGGTGTAGTTACCATAAAGCCAGAATCATCACATTTCATTCATAACACTATGTGAATTATTTCTGAAAGAATCTGCAGTAAGATCCTCTTCCTTAACAATCAATCTGTTCATATAGCTACTACAAAGCAACAATCGTTGCGTTTAATTTGTAACATCATGTGAATTATTTCTGAAAGAAGCCACAGAACGCTCCCCTCAAAATACTATAAACCTTGATGGTGTAGTTACTACAAAGCCACAATTATTGCATTTGATTCATAGCATGCTGTGAAATATTTCTGAAAGAATCTGCAAAAAGTTCCATTCACTCTAGAACCAAAGTGTTGGTATAGTTATTAAAAAGTGACAATCATTGCACTTCACTCATAATGGTATGTGAATTATTTCTGAAAGAAGCTGCAGAAAGCTCACAATACTATCACCTTGTCGGTATAGTAACTACAAAGTCATATCCATAGCATTTTATGCATAACCCTATGTGAATTATTTCTGAAAGACGCTGCACAAAGGTACTCTCACTGTAGAATCATTTTGTTGCTATAGCTACAACAAAACCACATACAGGGCATCTCACCCATAACACTATGAGATTTATTTCTTAAAGAAGCTGCAGGAAGATTCCCTCACAATACTATCACTTTGTTGTTATAGTTACTGAAGACATACAACCATTGCATTTAATCCATAACCATATGTGTATTATTTCTGAAAGAAGGTGCAGCAAGCTCCTCTCACTCAAGTATCAATCTGTTGGTATAGCTATTACAAAGCCACAATCCTAGCATTTCATCCATAAGCCTATGTGATTTATTCCTGAAAGAAGCCGCAGAAAGCTCCCCTCACAATACTATCACTTTTCCAGTATAATTACTAATGAGCCACAATCATCTCATCTCATTCGTAGTCCTATGTGAATTATTTCCAAAAGAAACTGTAAAAAGCTTTCCGACCAATACCACGAGTTTTGGTACAGTTACTAAAAAGCCACAATCATTGCATTTCATTCATAGTCATATGTGAATTATTTCTGAAAGGAGCTTGAGAAAACTCCCCTCACAATACTATGAACCTGTTGGTATAGTTACTACAAAGCCACAATCATCACACTTCATCCAAAACCCTATGTGAATTATTTCTGAAAGAAGCTCCAGCAAGCTCCTCTCACTCTATTACATTGTGTTGGTATGGTTACTACAAAGCAACAGTCATCCCATTTCATCCATAATCCTAAGTGCTTTATGCTACAGAAGCTGCACAAAGCCCCCTCACAATACAATCATTTTGTTGGTTTCCTGAATGAGATTTTCACTCTGCAGCAGTGTGTGCATTGATATGAAACTTCCTGGCAGATTAAAACTGTTCTGGAAACATCCCCCAGGCTGTGGCTAAGCCATATCTCCGCAGTATCCTTTCTTTCAGGAGTGCTAGTTCTGCAAGGTTCACAGGAGAGCTTCTGTAAAGTTTGGAAGATAGGAGACGAGATACTGGCAGAAGTAAAGCTGTGAGGACCTGTATCTTCATTAGGGTGATCCCCATATGCATCTGCTTCCCACTTACTTACTGTTTTTAGAGTGTCATATGCCTGTAACGCTACCAGGTGGCATCCGACATCACAGTTGGCAGTGGTCATAATGTTTTGGCTCCTCGGTGTATAGGGGATCTATACAAGGGAGATATAACTGAGGGCAACATCATACAAATAGTAGAAGAGACAGATGAAGATAACAAGGGAGATATACTGTGAGAAGCATTTGACTGAGCACTGAAGACTCACACTGAAACAAGGAAACAAGTACCCAGGGGTAGACAACATTCTGTCAAAACTACCGATAGCATTGGGAGAGACAACAATGACAAAATTATTCCATTTGCTGTGCTAGATGTACGAAACTGGTGAAATATCCACAAATTTCACTAAGAATGTATTAATTTCACTTCCAAAGAAATAAGGTGCTGAGAAGTGTGAATATTCCCAAACTGCCAGTTTAGGAATTTGTCGTTGCAGAATACAAACACAAATTCTTTATAAAAGGACCAAAAAGCAGCAGATACTGACTTCATAGAAGATAACTTTGGATTCTGGAGTAATGTAGGACCACATGTGACAATACTGCCCCTACAACTTATCTTAGAAGATGCATTAAGGAAAGGCAAACCTATGTTTCTACCATTTGTAGACTTAGAGAAAGCTTTTGACAATGTTGACTGGAATACTCTCCTTCAAATTATGAAGCAGGGATCAAATACAGGAAGTGAAACACTATTTAAAATTTTTACAGAACCAGATGGCAGCTATAACAGTTGAGGGGCATGAAAGGGAAGAAGTGGTTGGGGAGCAAGTGACACAGGGTTGTAGCCTATACGTGACGTTATTCAAACTGTATATTGGGCAACCAGTAAAAGAAACAAAAGAAAAGTTCAGAATAGGAATTAAAATACATGGAGAAGAAATAAAAACATTGAGGTTTGCTGACAACATTGTAATTCTGTCAGAGACAGCAAAGGACCTGCAAGAGCAGTTGCACGGAATGGACAGTTCTTGAAAGGAAGATATGATATGAACATAAACAAAAGCAAAAGAAGATAATGGAATGTAGTCAAATTAAATCAGGTGATGTGAGGGAATTAGATTAATGAATGAGACACTTAAAGATGATGATTTTTGCTATTTGGGCAGCAAAATCGCTAATGATGTTCAAGGTAGAGATGATATAAAATCTAGGCAGACAATGGAGAGGAAAGTGTTTCTGAAGAAGAGAAATTTTGGAGCATTGAATATAAACTTAGGTTGTAGAGTAATTGCACTTTATGCAAGACACCTTTGTAGCTTTGTTTTCAGTGAGACATTTTTCAGCACTTTTTTTTGCTATCTTCAGATGGTACAGAAAATGCTGAAACAGGTTTGTGTGAAAACACAGCTATGAACATGCCCGAAAAAAAGAGAGGGGAAATTTCTCTCTAATTTTCTTAGACACAGAAATAGAGACAACTGAAATATTCACAACATGGAACTGCAATATTCACAACATGTTTGTAGATTTAGGTGTTACAAAGATTTTTCTGGAAACATTTGTATTGATTGTTGGCTTATACGAAGTGAAACATGGATATCAAACAGCTTAGACAGGATGAGAATAGAAGCTTCTGAAATGTGGTGCTACAGATGTATGCTGAACATAAGATGGGTGAATGGACTTGGAGAGAAAAGAAATTTCCTACACAAGCTGACTAAAAGAAAGGATTAGTGGACAGGATGCATTCTAAGATGTTAACGGATCACTAGTTTAGCACTGGAGAGAAGTGTGGAGCAGTGGCACCACACCAGTATCGTATATTAAGATCCACATAAGACTTTTGGTAACTTTATTTACAAAATTCTGATGATGAAGTTCATACTTTATGCAAAGTCTTACGAGTTAATAGGTATATTTTGAAGGAAAGATCACTTTCAAATTAAAGGGCTATTTTTCCTCTTTTCAGTAAACTTAACTATCTTAACAGATATCCAATATAATAGAGGGAAACATTCCACATGGTAAAAATATACATAAAAAACAATGATGCTGTGACTCACCAAATGATAAAACACTGGTAGACAGACGTTGCTTCATCTATGGGTTGTGAAAGTTTGAAATTTGTGTGTGTGTTTGTGTATTTTTTATTGTGTCTATCTACCAGCACTTCCTCATTTGGTAAGTCACAGCAACTTTCTTTGTTATATGCATTAAAAGATATTGATAATTGTTAGTTTAACTTTATCCAGATTTGTAGTGCCAGTTATGGACATATTGCTGTGAATTTCCAGGATCTGTTGATACACTTTTGATCATCTGATTTTTGTAATTTCTATTGACACCAGTACTAATGAGCAAGAGTCCTGAATTAAAAATTACAGATTTTTCAGTAACTACATTTTAATAAGCAAGTTGGGTCCCATAATAATAATAAGCCCTTGATTTCCAATGCATAGGCATAAATTAGAATTGAACTTTTGAATAGACGCTGCTCATGCGAAGTAACATACTGCTACAAACAAAATATAATGACATTATCCACAGCCAATAAAACTTAGCCTTCTGGCTCACAGGTTTTGTAAACAATAATAAATTAACACAGTTCATTAATACCATAGAACAAATCTGTTTACGGCCTACATTCACTCCACTCTCTTGATTCTGCTGTTAATCTTCTTCAGGTATGGCTTCAGTTTAGCTAGGCTGCATTCTAGACCACTCTTGGGAATTATTTGTGTTGCCTCTCCATTCATTTAAGTCAGGCTGAGAGAACTTATTTTACAATTATGAGCAATAAATATCATTATGTGTGTGTTTCAGTTTTATTTAATGATATTTGTGTTTACAACAACCATTCTTTGCCATGTTTTACTTAACTGTATGTGAAACAACTTTTGATCACTTCATCTGTATTGTGTGCACATTTACTTTCTGAAGACATAATAAGTATTGTGCTCCACGGATGTCCATACTAAGTACCTGTCTGCATACATCATTAGAAACTGTAAGAGATCTGGTCATCCCCAATAGGATCTTAAAGACATGATTAAAGATTGATGAGCTCATAATTTTGACCTTATAAAAGAAACTTCTGGCTATCCATTTTAAGGACGGAACTATCAACAGCAATTTCAGGTGCTGATCCTCTGAAACTGTACAGCTTCTGAACGGCTTGTATCACAACTATTGATGTAACATAACATCTATGGTATATTTTCTATTGTCTTCTGCAATGAAGTTCCCATTCCATCCATTACATGGTTTAACCTTACTTGAACCATCATCATGATGATGAACATCTGAATAATTTAGTGGGTTCTGAACCTGAAACATGAAACAGTAGAGGACTACAAATACGACAGTGGGAACTCATCTTCAGTGCTGTGTGAAAGATCATGCACAAAAATCCTTGTGGGATAGTGTTGCTAACAACTATTGTTTTGTTTTAGTTAACTTCAGTGCTAGTAAACAGTCACTATTGCTCAATAGATATTAAAACTGAAAAGAAGTAAATTTTTGGAAATTTGTAGAATCTGATCGCAGATGAAAGGAAATAGAAATAATCTTAAATATATGTTCTTGATTATTAGCATTATTTTCAGAGAGAGATAACAGAAATAAGATTGAGCCCACAGTGTTATAAATGTTTCAAAGCCAGAAGCTTCTTCAAGGAAATGCACCCAACTGTAGAGCTTTTCTTTGACGGTAGACAATGATAATCCCATTCCTTAATAGAATGTTGATACCTTGCATATTGGCTGCATATTAATAATCATAACAAATCTTCATCAGAGCAAGGAAAACAAACACAAAAGCACACAAGCTCTGGCACCCAAGACCAGACTGCAAGCAGAAGCACATGGTGGGAGAAGCAAACAGGTGGTGGGGAAGGAGGAGAATGGGGCAGGGAGAGATAGCAGGGTAGGGGGACAGTTATGTGCTGCTTGTGGACGGTTACATGGACAAAGCGGGGAGAGGGTACGGCAGTTAGTTGGAGTCAGGAGATTAGACAGATGTCGGCAGGGGGGGGCGGGAGGGCCATCAGAAAAGGAGGTAGCTATAAAAACTGTGGGTGCATTACTGGAATTGTGTTCTGGAATGGGAACAAGGAATGGTATAGTTTGGTGGTAGACAGTGACTAATGAAGGTTGAGGGTTACTTAAATGTAGGCTATACTGTAGGGAGAGTTTCCACTAGTGCAATTCAGAAAAGTTGGTGTTGGTGGGAAGAATCCAGAGGGCACAGGCTGTGACGCAGTCACTGAAATGACAAATATCATGCTGCGCAACATGCTCAGCAATTGATTGGCCCAACTGTTTCTTCATCACAGGATTTTGGTTGTCATTCATGTGAACATACATTTCGTCAGTTGCCGTGTCGACGTAAAATACAGCTCAGTGGTTGCAGCTTAGCTTTTAGATCACATGACTGGTTTCACAGGTAGCATTGTCTTTGATTGGACAAGTGACAATTGTGAGTGGACTGGAGTAGGTGGTGGAGGGAGGATGTATGGGACAAGTCTTGCATCTATGTCTATTACAGGGGCATGAGCCATGAGGTAAAGGGCAGCGAGCAGGGGTTGTGTGGTAGTGATAATATCTAGGTTCAGTGGTCAGTGGAATATTATTGTGGAAGGGATGTAAAAGATAGTGCTTAATACATTCCCCATTCCAGGGTACTGTGATATATATTTTTGGTTTGTAAATAAAGCTTCCTTTTCCTTCTGCTAGTTACTTTATTTATCCCATATGTGTTTCGCCTTCTCCTGTTCTAAGGCATCATCAGTGGGATATATTATGATACAATTTTGTTACTTTTAGATTATTAAACAGTTCACTTTGTAAAAAAAAGTAATTACTTATGATTTGCTAATTTGCTTATCCTCACATCTGGTCTGAAGGTCACACTACCACTTTTATCACTGCCATATAATCACATCTTTGTGTTCTCACCTTCCATACACCATTCACCATATTTCTCACCTTTTTGTGGTCGACTATTGTTCTTTTGTCACTCGATACAACTATTTCGTCGTACACTGTTTTTCTCAACGTAAATATTGCAACTACATTATTTGTTTCATCTTCTTTGAGAAGTTTACCTATTTGTTGCAAATGTAACGAAGTATATGTTTGAGACTAACTTCTATTTCTAATGTTTATACTGCGTGTGAGTATGATTGAGAGAGAGGGAGGGAGGGGGATAGAGCTGATGAGTTTTAATTTGGGTGGGGGGGGGGGGGGGGCAGTGGAGGCAGGAGTACAAGCTATTAGTGAGTGGTTGAAAACTTTGGTGACAGCGACAGCTGATTTGACTTTTCCTTTCAATATTCTGTGGAGGGGTTCATGGATTTTTTGGATTCTATTATTATTATATTGGACTGTATTATTCTATTAATCCTTTTTGCAGATGGTATTCTATTATTTTAAATAATGAATGGCTTGGCATATGTACTTGGTCATTCAACAGGATTTTCCCTTCTGCTTTGGTTTTCTGTATGTGGTAATTTTCTTGGATTATTAGGAGGTGTTGTTTTACTGTCGATTCTAATTACTTTATGTCATTGTCTCTAGTGGTTGGTTTGTGGTCATTTTCTCTTAGGCATTCTGCAAATGTGATGTGGTTTGTCCCATATTTCCAAACTCTCATGTGTTTTTTGTATCTGACATCAAATGTTCCCCTGTTTGCTCTATGTAACTGCCTTCACAAGTGTTACACTGTAGCTGGTATATACCTGCTTTCTGGTATATGTCTCTGTTATTTGTCAGTTTTGGGGTGTATTTTTGAATAGAACTGTATATTGTGTCTGCTATGTTTATTCCTTATCTCTTGAAAATGTTGGTGATTTGATAGGTGAGTTTGCGTTTGTATGTCATTGTGTATCATCTACTGTTTTCTTTCAACTTTTTCTGATTATCCTGTGCAGTTGTTATGAGACTGCATGTTTGTGTTTGGTTCTGTTGTGTTGTTGTCTGTGGTTTGGAGCTTTCTGCTTTTATTTTACTTTTAATTTTGTTGTTAAGCTTGGTTACTGTGTTACTGTTGTAACCATTATTTTGTGCCTCCTGCATCATTATGTCCAATTCTTTTTGGTAGCCTTCTTTGGCAAGTGGTACTGTGTTGAGTCTGTGGAGCATGTGTTGAAGTGCTGTTTGCTTTTGTGTGAGCGGGTGGTTAGAGGATTGAGGAATCATATTGTCTGTTGCTGTGGGTTTACGGTAAATTTCAAACATATGCTTATGGTTCTGTTTTTTTATTGTTATATCCAGGAAGTTAATTTGGTTGTTCTGTACTCTTTCAATTGTGAATTTTATATTTTTATGGATCTTGCTGAAGTCAGTATGTAGTTTTTCAATTTTTCTTTGTGGTACATCTGTTAAGCAAAGGATGTCATCCATGTATCTGAACCACTATAATATGTTGTATTCTTTTGCAAATATTTTTGTGAAAATGATCTGTTAAATGTGGTTTACAAAAATATCTGCTAAGGCTTCTGAAACTGGGGACCCAGTTGGTAATCCATCTTCTTCTAAATAAAATTCATTACTGAATTTGAAGTAATTTCGTTGTGTTATGAGCTTTATTACTGTGCATATTTCCTTAATCTGTTCATCAGGAAGGTGACTATAAGTTTTCAGGTACTTATGTATAATTTCTATTACTTCTGGTACTCCTGGCCGGTGTGACCAAGCAATTCTAGGCGCATCAGTCAGGAACCACGCAGCCACTAAGGTTGCAGTTTCGAATCCTGCCTCAGGCATCACTGTGTGTGTGTTGTCCTTAGGTTAGTTAGGTTAAAGTAGCTCTAAGATCTAGGGGATTGATGACTTCAGATGTTAAGTCCCATAGTGCTCAGAGCCATTTGAACCATTTCTGGTACTGGTATATTGCAATACATGTTTTCTATAACAAATGAAAGGAGGGTTATATCTTTTGTTCGTTGTATTTGCTGTGTAGTGTTTTTAATAGTTCTGTCTTCTTGTAATTTGAAATTTTCAGACAGAAATTTTAACATGTATCCTGCAAGCTTTAATGTGGGGGGATTTTCTAAAATCCAGTATTGGCCTCACAGAAGATTCAGTCTGTGGATTTTTGGTTGGCTTCGGAGAACCAGCGCAGTGGGACTGATCTATGACAACTTTCTTTTCTCTATGTTATCCAGTATGATGTCAATATTTTTCAGGGTTTTTTTTTTTTTTTTTTTTTTTTTTTTTTTTACTTTTGTCTTTAATCTGAATGTCATGTCTGATTTTAAATTTGTAATGCTATTTTGTAAAATGATTTCTTGTGTTTTGTCAATGTATTGTTCTTGGTGTATCAGTAATATTGTGGCCCCCTTGTCTCCTTTTAAAATGTTGTTGTTGTTGTTGTTGTTGTGGTCTTCAGTCCTGAGACTGGTTTGATGCAGCTCTCCATGCTACTCTATCCTGTGCAAGCTTCTCCATCTCCCAGTACCTACTGCAACCTACATCCTTCTGAATCTGCTGAGTGTATTCTTCTCTTGGTCTCCCTCTATGATTTTTACCCTCCACGCTGCCCTCCAATACTACATTGGTGATCCCTTGATGCCTCAGAACATGTCCTACCAACGGATCCCTTCTTCTAGTCAAGTTGTGCCACAAACTTCTCTTCTCCCCAATCCTATTCAATACCTCCTCATTAGTTATGTGATCTACCCATCTAATCTTCTGCATTCTTCTGTAGCACCACATTTCGAAAGCTTCTATTCTCTTCTTGTCCAAACTAGTTATCATCCATGTTTCACTTCCATACATGGCTACACTTTATACAAATACTTTCGGGAAAGAGTTCCTGACACTTAAATCTATACTCGATGTTAACAAATTTCTCTTCTTTATAAATGCTTTCCTTGCCATTGCCAGTCGACATTTTATATCCTCTCTACTTCAACCATCATCAGTTATTTTGCTCCCCAAATAGCAAAACTCATTTACTACTTTAAGTGTCTCATTTCCTAATCTAATTCCCTCAGCATCACCCGACTTTATTCGACTACATTCCTTTATCCTCATTTTGCTTTTGTTGATGTTCATCTTATATCCTCGTTTCAGGACACTGTCCATTCCATTCAACTGCTCTTCCAAGTCCTTCGCTGACTCTGACAGAATTACAATGTCATCGGCGTACCTCAAAGTTTTTATTACTTTTCCATGGATTTTAATACCTACTCTGAATTTTTCTTTTGTTTCCTTTACTTCTTGCTCAATATACAGATTGAATAACATCAGTGAGAGGCTACAACCCTGTCTCACTCCCTTCCCAACCACTGCTTCCCTTTTATGCCCCTCGACTCTTATGACTGCCATCTGGTTTCTGTACAAATTGCAAATAACCTTTCGCTCCCTGTATTTTACCCCTGCTACCTTCAGAATTTGAAAGAGAGTATTCCAGTCAACATTGTCAAAAGCTTTCTCTAAGTCTACAAATGCTAGAAACATAGGTTTGCCTTTCCTTAATCTTTCTTCTAAGATAAGTCGTAAGGTCAGTATTGCCTCATGTGTTCCAGTATTTCTACGGAATCCAAACTGATCTTCCCCGAGGTCGGCTTCTACTAGTTTTTCCATTCGTCTGTAAATCTTTCGTGTTAGTATTTTGCAGCTGTCACATATTAAACTGATTTATTGGTAATTTTCTCATCTGTCAACACCTGCTTTCTTTGGGATTGGAATTATTATTTTAAAAAGATAACATTTTGTTTTTGTAGTTTTTTCCTAATTTATCCTAGTGTTGCAGATCTGAGTTTTTGTTGTTTTTGTGTTGTTGCATTTTGATGCTGGTTATTATATTCTGGATTTCTTTTTTTACTGGTTCTCTAGTTAATCCAATGCTGACACTGCTATTTTCATTCCTATCATCCCTTGTCAAAACACTTTATGCTTCTATAATTAGATTTCCTAAGGAACCTTCATCTTTTTCTAAATTTACATTGTATTTTCATCCTTTCTCCAACAGCTGTCTTTCTTTACTGTTTAACTGTGTGTCCGTAAGGTTCACTAATCTTGGGTAGAATTTGTGTGTGTGAGTAAAGGTAATATGTTGTAACTGGAGTTTTTTGAGTAGGTTGATCTTTCTTCTATTAACTGTTTCTATTCTTTGTGCACCAGTTTTGAAGCTTTTCGACCCTGTTGACCAGATGGGAGAAAACTTTCATATGATTTATGGTGTCTGCGAGTTGTAAATATGTCTTATACAACTCATAATTTAACTCTTGTTTTTTAGAGTCTTAGGGATTTTATCTCGTATTTTAACCATATTTTCTGAGAAGAATGCATTGGTTTTTGCGTGGTGGTTGAACTGTTTTTAATTTTTACATTGAATATTTAGGTACCAGATTGTTACATTTGCATATGTTGTTGAATTTTGTGCGTTGTATGGTTTTATGGATGTTCAGATGAATCTTCTGAATTTCTGGTATGGGCCATGTGGAAATGCCTGGCATGGCATGAATAACAAGTCTGTTTGTGTGGCCATCCTCTGCAGCAAGCATATAAAAATTTGTTTTGTAAATAAAGCTGCCTTATCCTGCTGCTAGTTACTTTATTTATCCCATACACTTTTCACATTCTCCTGTTCTAAGGTATCATCAGTGGGATTTATAACGATACAGTTGTGTTAGTTTTATATTATTAAACAGTTAAATTCAAATTTTTTTTTAAAAAGAGTAACTACTTACATTTTGGTGATTTGCGTTTTCTCACATGTGCCTATCAGCAAGTTCATGGCCAGGGATAATGACGTGTCCTGGGGTCCACTGAAAAACCACGGAATGGCTCCCAAACAGGCGACGTGGAAACTGCTTCTGGAGATAGGCATTCTCTGAAGCTGACCTACATTCTGTCTTACACCATGGGGTTTTCTGGCTTTGGGAGATGGAATGGCATAACAGCACACGCAACAAACTGCATGTCATTAAGGAGGCTATGAATGTGTGGAAGTCTTCCAGGCAGGCCTCTCCCAGGGAACCAATCATCCTCTGCCGGCTCTGCATTGACTATATGAGACTAATGCATGGTTAACTACTCTGTTGCGAGAAGCCACCTAAGTGTCGCTGTGGCTTCCAAATGACAGTTGTCCACCTCTTCCTGGACTACTCACATTTAGCCGCTCTGTGACCGACTGTCAACTTTCCCACCAACCTGCCTTCGGTGTTGGACACAGTGACTCCACAGCAGTTTTAGTTTTACATTTTATCCGTGAGAGTGGGTTTTATACTTATATGTAGGGTTTAGTGTATCCTTTGACCCTCTGTGTCCTCCAGCCTAGTGCTGTACGGTTGAGATTTTAATGTGTTGCAGAGTCACTGGCTTTGCCTTTCTATCCTCGTGGTTGCCAGCCACTGTAATCTGCTTTCATGTTTTACTCTCTTCTGTTGTTTTCTTGTCCTCTTTTGTTCCTTTTAGTGTTCATAGTGTGCCCTTCATTCTTGTGGCTTTTCCTTTCTTTCTGTTTTGTGTTACACATTTCATCCGTTTTATTCTCACTCTTGTGGCATTGCTTTTTAGGAACATTGGTGAGGCAGATGGGGTGATAGCTGTCAACATCAAGTGAGTTTTTAGAGAATCTCACCATAGCCGGTTGAAGATGATGATTATAAGTCACTTTCAGTCAGATGAGATATGTTTAATCACCTGGCTGTGGGTGCGGTCAGGCCCAGGAACTGTGTCGGTGCAATGTGCAAGAGCACTGAAGAGCTTCCACTTTGTAAATGGGGCATTATAGGATTCACCACAGCATGTAGTGCATTAGAGTACATTACCTTTCAGCCACCATTCCAGTGTGCGAAACCTTGGGGGGTGATTATCCAATGCAGTGCCCGGCAAAGTGCCCGGCAATCACATTTGTGTCGGTACATAACTCGCCATTTATGGTAACACCAGGGACAGCCATTGGGGCTTGGTACCCAAAGAGACATTTCATCTTTTTCCAGACTTTGGAAGACATGTGGCCTCCAATGGTGGAGACTTATCTCTCCCAACACCACTCCTTCTGTTGTTCGATAAGGTAGCGAACACTGGCACGGAACCATTTAAAGACTATGATGTGCTCCAGGGAAGGGTGCCACTTACGGGCTGTAAAGCCTGCAGACACTCCTCAATTGCCTGAATGATTTGCGGCGACCACCAAGTGACTGCCTTACTCCTTGGGCACCCTAAAGAGCGTGGGATTCCGTTTCCTGTGACAGAAACAATTGTGCTAGTCATCTGCTCAACCATCACATCGATGTTACAATGTGGGGGAGATTCAACGGTGACAGCTAAGGTGAAAGTTACCCAGTTAGCCTTGTTCAAAGCCCATCTGGGCAGGCATCTGTGTGCCTGATGCTGGGGCACTGCCAGGAAGATGGGGAACTGCTCACTACCACACAGGTAGTCATGTGCCATTCAGTGGATAGATGGGAGATGTCCTGGGCTGCAGATTGATACGTCAATGGCTGAGTAATTCCCATGAGCCACACTGAAGCATGTGGTGGCCCCAGTATTTAAGAGTCAGAGGTCAAATTGCAACAGTAAATTTCGACAACTCTGCCTCGCCCAGTAACTATGGTACCACCCCACAAGGGGTTATGGGCATTAAAATCTCCCGAGAAAGGAAAGGTTTAGGCAGTTTAATAATTAGTGCAGCTAATACATTCAGGGGTACTGCACCATCTAGATGAAGATACACATTGCAGACAGTTATTTCGTGCATCATCTTTATTCTGACAGCCACAGCTTCAAGAGAGTTTTGAAGGGGCACATGTTCACTGCAGACTGAGTTTAGAACATAAACGCAAACTCCACCTGTCAATCGATTATAGTCACTGTGGTTGCTGTAATATGCCTTATAGTGACGGAGGGCAGGGAACCAGGTTTCCTGGAGGGCAATGCAGATAGCAGGTTTAAACCTCAACAGTTGCTGTAGCTCAGCCAGGCAGTGGATAAAACCACCACAGTTCCACTGGACGATGACATCGTGAGACTGGGAAGGCACGGAAAATTCAGTGAAGCACTGTACAGCTCACAGTCACCTGCTTCCACTGATTTATTGCCTGAATAGTTTATATCCATCATGTGAGAGGGTCTGGCGAGATCTACACTCCTGGAAATGGAAAAAAGAACACATTGACACCGGTGTGTAGGACGCACCATACTTGCTCCGGACACTTCGAGAGGGCTGTACAAGCAATGATCACACGCACGGCACAGTGGACACACCAGGAACCGTGGTGTTAGCCGTCGAATGGCGCTAGCTGCGCAGCATTTGTGCATCGCCGCCGTCAGTGTCAACCAGTTTGCCGTGGCATACGGAGCTCCATTGCAGTCTTTAACACTGGTAGCATGCCGCGACAGCATGGATGTGAACCGTATGTGCAGTTGACGGACGTTGAGCGAGGGCGTATAGTGGGCACGCGGGAGGCCGGGTGGACATACCGCCGAATTGCTCAACACGTGGGGCGTGAGGTCTCCACAGTACATTGATGTTGTCGCCAGTGGTCGGCAGAAGGTGCACATGCCCGTCAACCTGGGACCGGACCGCAGCGATGCACGGATGCACGCCAAGACCGTAGGATCCTACGCACTGCCGTAGGGGACCGCACCGCCACTTCCATCAAATTAGGGACATTGTTGCTCCTGGGGTATCGGCGAGGACCATTCGCAACCGTCTCCATGAAGCTGGGCTACGGTCCCGCACACCGTTAGGCCGTCTTCCGCTCACGCCCCAACATCGTGCTGCCCGCCTCCAGAGGTGGCGCGACAGGCGTGAATGGAGGGACAAAAGGAGATGTGTCGTCTTCAGCGATGAGAGTTGCTTCTGCCATGGTGCCAATGATGGTCGTATGCGTGTTTGGTGCCGTGCAGGTGAGCGCCACAATCAGGACTGCATACGACCGAGGCACACAGGGCCAACACCCAGCATCATGGTGTGGGGAGCAATCTCTTACACTGGCTGTACACCTCTGGTGATCGTCAAGGGAACACTGAATAGTGCACGGTACATCCAAACCGTCGTCAAACCCATCGATCTACCATTCCTAGACCAGCAAGGGAACTTGCTGTTCCAACAGGACAATGCACGTCCGCATGTATCCCCTGCCACCCAACGTGCTCTAGAAGGTGTAAGTCAACTACCCTGGCCAGCATGTATCCCACTAAAAGATACCTAGGAATGGAGTGACCCAAGGGACCACTTCCTAGGGAGAGAAGCTGAAGAACACTTACGCTTCTCCAGCTCCAGCCTTGATTGTTGCGCAATGATGGTGGCGGTGGGGGCGGGGAGGGGGCGGGGGGGGCGGGGGGCCGTGTTGCTCCTCAAGTAGGTGGTGCAGGATCAACAGGGATGGAAATGCTCTCCAACATCAAGGGGGCAGGTGAGTCTACCAGCTCTGAGAGGTGACCTGGTTTGGCAGAGCTCATGGTGTCAGAACTGTTGTAGGGGTGGTGCAAGACTATGTCATACACACAGGATGCATGTGTTCAAATTTTCTCTTAGCCTCAGTGTAGGTCATTCAGTCCAGGGTCTTGTACTCCATGATTCTCCTTTCTTTCTGGAGAATCCTGCTGTCAGGTGAGCAAGGTGAGTGGTGCTCTCTGCAGTTGACACACGTGGAAGGCAGTGCACATGGAGTATTGTGATGTGGTGGGCAACCACAATCTTGGCTTGTGACACTGGAAGTAGTGCGGGAAAACATATTGCTGAACTTCCAGCACTTAAAGCACCGAGTTGGGGGATGGATACAGGTCTTTACATCACACCAGTAGACCATCACCTTGACCTTCTTGAACAATGTATCACCCTCAAAGGCCAATATGAAGGCACCGCTGGCAACCTCATTATCCTTCCGACCCCGGTGGACATGCTGGATGAAATTTACAGCTCGTCACTCTAAATTGGCATGCAGCTCAATTTCGGACTGCAAAAGAATGTCTCTGTGAAATGTGATACCCTGGACCACATTTAAGCTCTTACTTGTACTTTTGTGTGTTGAATTGTGCTTGTGATAGTTTAGAAACTGCTGGTGTTTCACCACCAGCAAGAGATGATGGACTGCGCTTCATCGTTTGTCATCCACCCTGATGCCGCCCACTCTGACCAGGAGCCCTCCCAACAGGCGCCACCTGATAGGATGGCCTTTGCTGGGAGTCCCGGTGCCCCAGGAGGATGGGCATCTACCCCTTGGCATATGCAGGGAGTTAACAGTGCAGGCATCAGCAGCACAATGCCTGTGTGGTCACGGGTCTAAAGATCGTAATTCACGAAGGACACAATGGACCTTTTAAGGCTCCCTTCTCCAATTGGCTCATTCTTTCGGAAAAGTTTGAAGAATGGAAGTCAAACCCTACAGGAGGCCATCACATAAGGGCTGAAACATGTGAAACTCCTTTTAGTCACCTTGTACGACAGGCAGGAATACCCCGGACCTGCAGGGGAGAAGGAGAATATGATATGGTTGCTCCAGTCCTGATTGTACTACCATGTCATGAGTGGAATGCTGTATCTTTGCGAGGTGGTGGGTGACTGGAGCAATAAGGCACGGGGATGTGTTGTTGTACAAAGCTGGGAAGGTAATAACAGTCTGTGAAGGCCTCAGTGAGATCCTCAGCATATTTTCAGAGGAACTGCTCATCACTACTGATGCAACAGCCATGGATGACTAGGCTGTATGGAAGAGACTTCTTGGTATAGAAAGTGTGGCAGCTGTGAAAGTGTTCTAGAAACAAGATCTGTGATCCAGACATTTTTATAAATTAGACTGAGCATCTTATGTGGTGAGAAAAAGTCAATAATTGTATCTTGGGACTTTATAATGTCAATATGTTGGTACACAGTGCAATTAAAATTCCGTTCCTTAATTTTCTATGTAGTTTCAACTTTTATTCTAATACACACATCAAAAAAGTTTTGCATAACCTCATTCCCTAGAGTTGGAGAGTAGAGAACCTGTACAGAAAATTGGAATAGAAATCAACATAAACAACATTTATGCCCTTTTTATTGCTCATAAAAACCACACTCTGCATGTTTTACCACTATACAGTGATACCTTCACAGGTGGGGGTCCATATTTCTGTATACACTGGTACCTCTAATACCCAATAGCACATCCACTTGCATTGATGCATGCCTGTATTTGTCATGGCATACCATCCACAAGTTCATCAAGGCACTGTTGGTCCAGATTGTCACAGTCCTCAACGGCGATTTGGCATAGATCCCCAAGAGTGGTTGGCGGGTCATGTTATCCATAAACAGCCATTTTCAATAAATCCCAGACAAGTTTGATGGGTTCTGTCTGGAGAGCATGCTGGCCACTCTAGTTAAACAATATAATTATCCCGAAGGAAGTCATTCATGGGGGTATGAATTCTCGTCCACAACAATTAATGCCTCACGAATATGCTGCCGATATCATTGTGCTATTGGTTGGAGAATGGCATTCATGTATCATGCAGCCATTATGATGCCTTCCATGACCAGCAGCAACATACATCAGCCCCACATAATGAAACTACACCTGCTGTACAGTGTGTCTTAGGTGTTCAGCTTCACCGTGTTGCCTCTAAACACGCCTCCAACGATTGTGTGGTTGAAGGCATATATGATACTCATTAGTGAAGAGAATGTGATGCCAATCCTGAGTGGCCTGTTCAGCATGTTGTTGGACCCATCTGTAAGACACTGCATGTTGTCATGGTTGCAAAAATTAACCTCACCATGGATGTCAGGAGTGGAGTTGCCCATCATGCAGCCTGTTGTGCACAGTTTGAGTCATAACACAACATCCTGTGGCTGCACAAAAAGCATTATTCTGGCATTGCTGTCAGGGTTCCTATGAGCCACAAGCCATAGCTAGCAGTCATCCACTGCAGTAGTAGCCCTTGGGTGGCTTGAGTGGGGATTGTCATCAGTAGTTCCTGTATCTCTGTATGTCCTCTATATTTGAACACTTTCACTTTGGTTCACTTCGAGATGCCTGGACACTTCCCCTGTTGAGAGCCCTTCCTAGCACAAAGTAACTAAGTGGATGTGATCAAACCACAGTATTGGCCATCTAGGCATGGCTGAACTTCAGACAACATGAGCTGTCTACCTCCTTCCAGGTGGAATGACTCGAACTTATTGGCTGTCGGAGCCCCTCCGTCTAAGAGGTGCTGCTCATGCATGGTTGTATACATCTTTGGGTGGGTTTAGTGACATCTCTTAACAGTCAAAGGGACTGTGTCTGTAATACAATATCCACAGTCAACATCTATCTTCAGGAGTTCTTGGAACTGGGATGATGCAAAACTTTTCCGGCATGTGTGTAAATATCCCAGCTATGCTAACAAACTCTTCAAAAAGTTTCATAGACAATACATCTTCAAATCTAGAAACCTCAGATATAGAAGTAAGGAACATTGACCTAGGCTTATCTGACCACAATGCACTCATTACAGTTTTCACACTTCCCGTAAATACAACAATAGTACATCATAGGTACAAAAGAATTTTCTCCCCTGAAAACTGCCACCAGTTTACTACCACAGTGACTGACCAATCCTCGGCATACGTATTGTCACAAACAAATACAAATGACATGTTCTCTCTTTCCATGATGGATCTGGAAATGTGCTGTCTATAAAGATTCATGAAAGTCAACTCACATACACTTACAAACACACACTGAGAAATTTCTACACTGAAGTGAAAAATTTTTCTGACACTAAAAAGGAAAAAAAGTATGAAACTGCAAATGTAAGTGTATAAAAAGGATAATTAATGTAGCATCCATATTACATAATTATAGATTGGTAAGGGAGTCAGACAATGAATCAAGCAGAACATGGTAAATTGTTAAAGAGAACTGGGAAAAGCAGTAAGGAACAGGAGACTATACTTATATCTGGAGATAACAATCAACTAAAAAAAGAAGCATTGCTCAATTACATTATTAACTACTTTCTAAGTGTACTTGAGAAACTAAGCATGAACTTTAACAAACAAAAGTAAAAACCAGCACCAAAGTAGGCATCAGTAGGAGAATAAGTTCCAAGTTCCACTAATGAATATGAAATGTGGAAGTAATTAATAGTCTGAGGCCAGAAATGTCTGCAGAAATGGATAAAGTGCAAGTGTCACAAATAAAAAAAGTTGCTCCACAAATTTTGTAGCCACTGGTACATACTGCCAATTTCTCATTCAGTGAAGGTGTGTTCACACAGAGGATGAAAATTTCTAAGGTTAGAACTCTGTTCAAAAATGGGTATTCATGCTAGGTAGAAAACTGCAGACGTATGTCCCTCCTTCAATCTCTTTCATAAATCTTTAGGAAGTTGATGAAAATCAGGATCATAAGCTATCTCGACACCTCCAATCTTCTGAATTGTAATCAACACAGCTTTCATACAGGTTATAACACAGGAGCCATACAAGTCTCATGAAGGAGCCAGAAGGAATTTAGACCATAACAAAAGGGTTGTAGGAATCAACCAAGATCTTATCAATGCCTTTGATACAGTGAACCACTAAATACTCCATTAGAAACTGGAAGCTATAGCATCAAAGATATTGGCAAGGAACTAACTTAATCCTATCTACAACATAGAACACAGGTTTTGGAACTCACAGGGTCTCAAAACAGGCAAAAAATAAAGTGGCTATCAAATGCTAAGAGGGTGGCAACAGGTGTCCTGTAGGGTACTGTTCATGGCCCCACCTATAATTTCTGATCTATATAATTGACATTAAAAGCCCAAACGGTTTGTCAAAAATGATGTTATTTGCAGACCATACAACCATAATTTGGTGATGATGGAAAATCCTTATCTATTACTGCTAAAAAAGTTGTGAAATGCGTGCTGCAGCAGTTTCTTCCTAATAAGTTAACATTTAATTTAAATAAAATAAATTACCTACAGTACAGTAAAGGAAATGAGAAGTATATCCTCCAGTTTTTATTGAGTGACCATGAAATAGAGAAAGTAAAGTTTACAGAATTATTGGGCATGCACACTGACCATGTCTTCAGCTGGAAAAGCCATTGCATTTACATATCCAAAAAACTCAATTCTGCATGTTTTGCACCGAGCATAATTTATGGAATTTGTTGCAAACAATGTACACCGTTAGTGTATTTTGCTTATTTCCAGTCTGCTGCATCTTATAGAAGAATGTTCTGAGGTGTCAAAAAACCTCACTTCCAGATACTTTGAAATGACAGGAGAATGTCATTAAAATTATTAAATACAGCTTTCCACAAACACACTGCAAGCCCTTATTCATGCAGTTAATAATACTTACAGTACCATTGTTGTTCATATTCAAAAGTATGTCTGATAGAAGTACACACACAAGTAATTGACATATGAATTCAGATTTACAGAAGTACAACACACATCAGGAAGAATCTGCATGTAGAAAAATAAAAACAAAAACTCAAAACAGGTTGAGCCATTATGGAATAAAGCTGTATAACACACTGTCAATTTAGATCAAGGGAATTATGGATGACAAAAAATTTAAGTCAGAAATAAAACTTAAGTATTAAATTAATGTTTCTATATCATGGATGAGAATTCTGAATTCCTTGATGACTAATAACCTCTTGTTTTCTTTTCAGTGTCATTCAAACATGCTGTTCTCATTGTAAATATTAAATATTGTTTGTATATTCTTGTTTCTTGAAGTGTACTGCTTGTATGTCAGAATTGTTATAGGGCACATCTAATACCAATCCATTAGTCCATTATGAAATTTTTTAAACACATTGTATAATGTTAATTTCATATTAGTTATATTAACATCTAGAATTGTGATGTATGTATGCTGTATCTTATTATGACAATACCTACATCATGTATGTGATGCAAAGGATACTGTGGTGAACAGGAATTACTAACTTAAATCTGAACACACTTTTCTTTTTGTAAATAATAAAGAAAAAACACAAACTAGGAAATGATCAGAAAGTAATTATATGTACAAATTAACTTGGAATGTCAATGTAAAATGACTTTCTCCACATCATTACAATCTGTCATGCAAAATTGTCCGTGGAATGAGCAACTAACTAACTTTATAATGGGTTACTGATGAAGACGGAGTAGTTTCTTCTTTTATTTCTTTGATACACTAATAATAACACACAAATGGGAAAAACATTAAGCCGTTTCCAAGATTTTTAGTGTTGTTGTTGTTGTTGTTGTTGTTGTTGTTGTTGTTGTGATCTTCAGTCCTGAGATTGGTTTGATGCAGCTCTCCATGCTACTCTATCCTGTGCAAGCTTCTTCATCTCCCAGTACATATTGTAGCCTACATCCTTTTGAATCTGCTGAGTGTATTCTTCTCTTGGTCTCCCTCTATGATTTTTACCCTCCACGCTGCCCTCCAATACTAAATTGGTGATCCCTTGATGCCTAAGTACATGTCCTACCAACCAATCCCTACTTCTAGTCAAGCTGTGCCACAAACTCCTCTTCTCTCCAATTGTATGCAATACCTTCGCATTAGTAATGTGATCTACCCATCTAATCTTCAGCATTCTTCTGTAGCACCACATTTCGAAAGCTTCTATTCTCTTCTTGTCCAAACTAGTTATCATCCATGTTTCACTTCCATACATGGCTACACTTTATACAAATACTTTCAGAAACGACTCCCTGTATTCCAGCCAACATTGTCAAAAGCTTTTTCCAAGTCTAGAAATGCTATAAACACAGGTTTGCCTTTTCTTAATGTAGCTTCTAAGTTAAGTCATAGGGTCAGTGTTGCTGCACGTGTTCCAATATTTCTACGGAATCCGAACTGATCTTCCCCGAGGTCAGCTTCTACCAGTTTTTCCATTCATCCGTAAAGAATTCTCGTTAGTATTTTGCAGCTGTGACTTATTGAACTTATAGTTGGGTAATTTTCACATCTGTCAACACCTGTTCTCTTTGGGATTGGAATTATTATATTCTTCTTGAAGTCTGAGGGTATTTCACCTGTATCATACATTTTGCTCACCAGATGGTAGAGTTTTGTCAGGACTGGCTCTCCTAAGGCTGTCAGTAGTTGTAATGCAATGTTGCCAACTCCCAAGGACTTGTTTCAACTTAGGTCTTTCAGTGCTCTGTCAAACTCTTTGCACAGGATCATATCTCCCACTTCATCTCAGCATTTTAAGTGTTACATAGGGAGAAAATGGAAGAACCTGATGACTTGCTTCAGTTACACGTAATATTTTTTGAGTGTTTCATCTACCAATGGGAAAATGCTCCTCTCTAAGCACAAATAAGTGTGTATGCTCCTTTATAAATAATTGACTGAAGAATCTGATTCCAGCTACCTCATCCTACTTTACCCAGCACCTTCCCAAAAATTTCCCAACACTTTTGGTACACAAATATACTTGTTCTCTTCTCACTAATATATCACTCATACCCCTCACCCCGGCTTGCCCATTCTCACTCACTCACTACTACTACTACAACTACTACTACTACTACTACTAGTAGTAGTAGTAGTAGTAGTAGTAGTATTTCCTCTTGCTGTCACTGTCTCTGCCTTGCTCTATCTTACTGCTACTATCTGTTTCACTCCTTCCTACTACTGCTGTATCTTCTCACTGACACACCGTCTCTCTTCTTTTTTGCCATTGTCACAGACACTGTGTTGCATTATCATTGGTTCTCACCTACTTCTACTTCCCAATTTTCTTCATTCCTCTCCAACCATGGAGAAAAGTCCGCATGGTGCCTGTTGTATTCAATCCCGATGCAATTTCTATCTTTCATCAACACTCTGAAGGTCCACAGATTACAGAATGCCTCCAGATGTGCTTCGGAAACTACTACTGGTCTTCCAGGGAACGATCAAAACGTATACAGTTTGAGACATTACTCCCATAGAGAAAAGTAAGCATGGTGCCTGCTGTATTTAATCACAATGCAATTTCTATGTTTCATCAACACTCTGAACGTCCACAGAATACAGAGTGCCTCCACATGTGCTTCGGAAACTACTACTGCTCTTCCAGGAACGATGTAAGCAAAGACAGTTTGAGACATTACTCCCATCGAGAAAAGTCCGCATAGTGCCTGTTGTATTCAATCCCGATGCACTTTCTGTGTTTCATCAACACACTGAAGGTCCACTGATTACAGAATGCCTCCAGATGTGGTTCGGAAACTAGTGTTGGTTGTCCAGGGAACGATTAAAGCGTAGACAGTTTGAGACATTACTCCCATGGAAAAAATTCCGCATGGTGAATGTTGTATTCCATCACGATGCAATTTCTGTGTTGCACCAACACTCTGAAGGTCCACAGATTGTAGAATGCCACCAGATGTATTTCGGAAACTACTACTGGTCCTACAGGGAAATATCTAAGCGTAGACAGCTTCAGACCTTCCATCCATGGAGAAACATCTGCATGGTGCCTGTTGTATTCAATCCCGATGCAATTTCTGTGTTTCATCAACACACTGAAGGTCCACTGATTACAGAATGCCTCCAGATGTGGTTCGGAAACTACTACTGGTCTTCAAGGGAACGATCAAAGCGTAGACAGTTTGAGACATTACTCCCATGGAGAAAAGTCCGCATGGTGCCTGTTATATTCAATCCCGATGCAATTTCTTTGTTTCATCAAAACTCTGAATGTCCAAAGATTACTGAATGCCTACAGATGTGCTTCGGACAATACTACTGGTCTTCATGAGAACGATCAAAGCATAGAAAGTTTGAGACATTACTCCCATCGAGAAAATTCCGCATGGTGCCTGTTATATTCAATCCCGATGCAATTTCTGTGTTTCATCAACACTCTGAAGGTCCACAGATTACAGAGTGCCTCCAAATGAGCTTCAGAAATTACTACTAGTCCTATAGGGAAATATCTAAGCGTAGAAAGTTTGAGACATTCCTCCCATGGAGAAAAGTCCACATGGTGAATGTTGTATACCATCTAGATGCAATTTCTGTGTTTCATCAACACTCTGAAGGTCCAAGGATTACAGAATGCCTCCAGATGTGGTTCGGAAACTACTACTGGTCTGCCAGGAACATATCAAAGTGTAGACAGTTTGAGACATTACTCCCATGAAGAAACGTGCGCATGGAGGCTTTTGTATTCAATCCCGATGCAATTTCTGTGTTTCATCAACACACTGAAGGTCCAGAGATTACAGAATTAGTCCATATGTGCTTCGGAAACTACTACTAGTCTTCCAGGGAACGATCAAAGCATAGATAGTTTGAGACATTTCTCCCATGGAGAAAAGTGTGCATGGTGAATGTTGTATTCAATCTCGATGCAACATTTGTGTTTCACCAACACTCTGAAGGACCAGAGATTACGAACTGCCTCCATATGTGCTTCGGAAACTACTACTGGTCTTCCAGGGAACTATGAAAACATATACTGTTTGAGACATTACTGCCATAGAGAAAAGTCCGCATGGTGCCGTTGTATTCCATCCCGACGTAATTTCTGTGTTTCATCAACACTCTGAAGGTCCAAAGATTACTGAATGCCTCCAAATGTGCTTTCGGGAACTACTACTGCTCTTCCAGGGACCGATCAAAGCGTAGACAGTTTGAGAAATTACTCCCATGGAGAAAATTCCGTATGGTGAATGTTGTATTCCATCACGATGCTATTTCTGTGTCTAACCAACACTCTGAAAGTCCACAGATTATAGAATGCCTCCAGATGTGCTTCGGAAACTAGTACTGGTCCTCCAGGGAAATATTTAATCCTAGACAGCTTCAGACATTCCTCCTATGGAGAAACGTCCGCATGGTGCCTGTTGTATTCAATCCCGATTCAATTTCTGTGTTTCATCAAAGCTCTGAAGGTCCAACGATTACTGAATGCCTCCAGATGTACTTTGGAAACTACTACTGGTTCTTCCAGGGAACGATCAAAACGTAGACAGTTTGAGATATTACTCCCATGGAGAAAAGTCCGCATGGCGGCCTGTTGTACTCAATCCCGATGCAATTTCTGTGTTTCATCAACACTCTGAAGGTCCACAGATTAATGAATGCCTCGACATGTGCTTCGGAATCTACGACTCGTCTCCCAGGAATCGATCAAAGCGTAGACACTATGAGACATTACTCCCATGTAGTAAAGTCCGCATAGTGCCTGTTGTATTCTATCCCGATGCAATTTCTATCTTTCATCAACACTCTGAAGGTCCACAGATTACAGAATGCCTCCAGATGTGCTTCGGAAACTACTACTGGTTTTCCAGGGAACGATCAAAGCGTAGACAGTTTGAGACAATACTCCCATGGAGAAAAGTCCGCATGGTGCCTGTTGTATTCAATGCCGATGCAATTTCTGTGTTTCATCAACACTCTGAAGGTCCAAAGAATACTGAATGCCTCCAGATGTGCTTCGGTAACTACTACTAGTCTTCCAGGGAACGATCAAAGCGTGGACAGTTTGAGACATTACTCCCATGGAGAAAAGTCCGCATGGTGAATGTTGTATTCCATCTCGATGCAATTTCTGTGTTTCATCAAACTCTGAAGGTCCACAGATATTAGAATGGGTCCAGATTTGATTTGGAAACTACTACTGGTCTTCCAGGGAACGATCCAAGCGGAGACAGTTCCAGACATTACTCCCATGGAGAAAAGTCCTCATGGGGAGTGTTGTATACAATCCCGAAGCAATTTATTTGTTTCATCATCACTCTGAATGTCCACAGATTACATAATGCCTACAGATGAGCTTAGGAAACTACTACTGCTCCTCCAGGGAATGATCAAAGCGTAGAGAGTTTGAGACATTACTCCCATGGAGAAAAGTCCACATTGGTGCATGTTGTATTCAATCTCGATGCAATTTCTGTGTTTCATCACCACTCTGAAGGTCGGAAGATTACAGCATGCCCCAGATGTGCTTCGGAAACTACTACTGGTCTCCCAGGAATCAATCAAAGCGTAGACAGTTTGAGACATTACTCCCATGGGGAAAAGTCCGCATGATGAATGTTGTATTCAATCCCGATGCAATTTCTGTGTTTCATCAACACACTGAAGGCGTACACATTACAGAATGAGTATAGATATGCTTCGGAAACTACTACTAGTCTTTCAGGGAACGATCAAAGCATAGACAGTTTGAGACATTACTCCCATGGAGAAAAGTCCGCATGGTGAATGTTGTAATGAATCCCGATGCAATTTCTGTGTTTCATCAACACTCTGAAGATCCACCGATTACAGAATGCCGCGAGATGTGCCTTGGAAACTACTACAGGTCTTCCAGGGACCGATCAAAGCGTAGACAGTTTGAGAAATTACTTATATGGAGAAAATTCCGCATGGTGAATGTTGTATTCCATCACGATGCTATATCTGTGTCTCACCAACACTCTGAAGGTCCACAGATTATAGAATGCCTCCAGATGTGCTTCGGAAACTAGTACTGGTCCTCCAGGGAAATATCTAATCGTAGACAGCTTCAGACATTCCTCCCATAGAGAAACGTCCTCATGGTGCCTGTTGTATTCAATCCCGATGCAATTTCTGTGTTTCATCAAAACTCTGAAGGTCCAACGATTACTGAATGCCTCCAGATGTGCTTTGGAAACTACTACTGGTTCTTCCAGGGAACGATCAAAGCGTGGACAGTTTGAGACATTTCTCCCATGGAGAAAAGTCTGCATGGCGCCAATTGTATTCAATCCCGAAGCAATTTCTGTGTTTCATCAACACTCTGAAGGTCCACAGATTAATGAATGCCTCGACATGTGTTTCGGAATCTACGACTGGTCTCCCAGGAATCGATCAAAGCGTAGACAGTTTGAAACATTACTCCCATGGAGTAAAGTCCGCATGGTGCCTGTTGTATTCTATCCCAATGCAATTTCTATCTTTCATCAACACTCTGAAGGTCCACAGATTACAGAATGCCTCCAGATGTGCTTCGGAAACTACTATTGGTTTTCCAGGGAACGATCAAAGCGTAGACAGTTTGAGACAATACTCCCATGGAGAGAAGTCCACATGGTGCCTGTTGTATTTAATGCCGATGCAATTTCTGTGTTTCGTCAACACTCTGAATGTCCTAAGATTACTGAATGCCTCCAGATGTGCTTCGGAAACTACTACTGGTCTTCCAGGGAACGATAGAATCGTAGACAGTTTGATACATTACGCCCATGGAGAAATGGCAGCATGGGCCCTGTTGTATTCAATGCCGATGCAATTTCTGATTTTCATCGACACTCTGAAGGTCCAAAGATTACTGAATGTCTCCAGATGTGCTGAGGTAACTACTACTAGTCTTCCAGGGAACGATCAAAGCGTAGACAGAGTTGAGACATTACTCCCATGAAGAAACGTGGGTATGGAGGCTTTTGTATTCAATCCCAATGCAATTTCTGTGTGTCATCAGAACACTGAAGATCAACAGATTACAGAATGAGTCCAGTTGTGCTTCGGAAACTACTACTGGTCTTCCAGGGAACGATCAAAACGTAGACAGTTTGAGACATTACTCCCATGGAGATAAGTCCGCATGGTGAATGTTGTACTCCATCTCGATGCAATTTCTGTGTTTCACCAACACTCTGAAGGTCCACAGATTATAGAATGCCTCCATATTTGCTTGGGAAACTACTACTGGTCTTCCAGGGAAAGATCCAAGCGGAGACAGTTTCAGACATTACTCCCAATGATAAAAGTCCTCATGGGGAATGTTGTATTCAATCCCGAAGCAATTTATTTGTTTCATCAACACTCTGAAGTTCCACAGATTACATAATGACTACAGATGTGCTTCGGAAACTACTACTGGTCTCCCAGGAATCAATCAAAGCGTAGACAGTTTGAGACACTACTCCCATGGGGAAAAGTCCGCATGATTAATGTTGTATTCAATCCCGTTGCAATTTCTGTGTTTCATCAACACACTGAAGGTCTACAGATTAGATAATGAGTATAGATGTGCTTCGGAAACTACTATTAGTCTTCCAGGGATCGATCAAAGGATAGACAGTTTGAGATATTACTCCCATGGAGAAAAGTCCGCATGGTGAATGTTGTATCCCATCACGATGCTATTTCTGTGTCTCACCAACACTCTGAAGGTCCACAGATTATATAATGCCTCCAGATGTGCTTCGGAAACTAGTACTGGTCCTCCAGGGAAATATCTATTCGTAGACAGCTTTAGACATTCCTCCCATGGAGAAACGTCCGCATGGTGCCTGTTGTATTAAATCCCGATGCAATTTCTGTGTTTCATCAAAACTCTGAAGGTCCAACGATTACTGAATGCCTCCAGATGTGCTTTGGAAACTACTACTGGTTCTTCCAGTTAACGATCAAAGCGTAGACAGTTTGAGACATCACTCCCATGGAGAAACGTCCGCATGGTGCCTGTTGTATTCAATCCCGATGCAATTTCTGTGTTTCATCAAAACTCTGAAGGTCCAACGATTACTGAATGCCTCCAGATGTGCTTTGGAAACTACTACTGGTTCTTCCTGGAATCGATCAAAGCGTAGACAGTTTGAGACATTACTCCCATGGAGTAAAGTCCGCATGGTGCCTGTTGTATTCTATCCCGATGCTATTTCTATCTTTCATCAACACTCTGAAGCTCAACAGATTACAGAATACCTCCAGATGTGCTTCGGAAACTACTATTGGTTTTCCAGTCAACGATCAAAGCGTAGACAGTTTGAGACAATACTCCCACGGAGAAAAGTCCGCATGGTGCCTGTTGTATTCAATGCAGATGCAATTTCTGTGTTTAATCAACACTCTGAATGTCCTAAGATTACTGAATGCCTCCAGATGTGCTTCGGAAACTACTACTGGTCTTCCAGGGAACGATCAAAGCGTAGACAGTTTGAGACATTACTCCCATGGAGAAATGTTAGCATGGGCCCTGTTGTATTCAATGCCGATGCAATTTCTGTGTTTCATCAACACTCTGAAGGTCCAAAGATTACTGAATGCATCCAAATGTGCTTCGGTAACTACTACTAGTCTTCCAGGGAACGATCAAAGCGTAGACAGTTTGAGACATTACTCCTATGGAGAAAAGTAAGCATGGTGGCTGTTGTATTTAATCACAATGCAATTTCTATGTTTCACCAACACTCTGAAGGTCCACAGATAATAGAATGCCTCCAGATGTATTTCGGAAACTACTACTGATCCTACAGGGAAATATCTAAGCGTAGACAGAGTTGAGACATTACTCCCATGAAGAAACGTGGGTATGGAGGCTTTTGTATTCAATCCCGATGCAATTTCTGTGTTTCATCAGAACACTGAAGATCAACAGGGTACAGAATGAGTCCAGATGTGCTTAGGAAACTACTACTGGTCTTCCAGGGAACGATCAAAACATAGACAGTTTGGGACATTACTCCCATGGAGAAAAGTCCGATGCAATTTCTGTGTTTCATCAAACTCTGAAGGTCCACAGATAATAGAATGCCTCCAGATTTGCTTGGGAAACTACTACTGGTCTTCCAGGGAACGATCCAAGCGGAGACAGTTTCAGACATTACTCCCAATGATAAAAGTCGTCATGGGGAATGTTGTATTCAATCCCGAAGCAATTTATTTGTTTCATCAACACTCTGAAGTTCCACAGATTACATAATGACTACAGATGTGCTTCGGAAACTACTACTGGTCTTCCAGGAATCAATCAAAGCGTAGACAGTTTGAGACACTACTCCCATGGGGAAAAGTCCGCATGATTAATGTTGTATTCAATTCCAATGCAATTTCTGTGTTTCATCAACACACTGAAGGTCTACAGATTACAGAATGAGTATAGATGTGCTTCGGAAACTACTACTAGTCTTCCAGGGATCGACCAAAGCATAGACAGTTTGAGACATTACTCCCATGGTGAAAAGTCCGCATGGTGCCTGTTGTATTCAATGCCGATGCAATTTCTGTGTTTCATCAACACTCTGAATGTCCTAGGATTACTGAATGCCTCCAGATGTGCTTCGGAAACTACTACTGGTCCTCCAGGGAACGATCAAAGCGTAGACAGTTTGAGACATTACTCCCATCGAGAAAAGTCCTCATGGATAATGTTTTATTCAATCCCGAAGCAATTTATTTGTTTCATCAACACTCTGAAGGTCGGAAGATTACAGCATGCCTCCAGATGTGCTTCGTAAACTATTACTGGTCTCCCAGGAATCAAAGAAAGCGTAGACAATTTGAGTCATTACTCCCATGGAGAGGAGACCGCATGATGAATGTTGTATTCCATCTCGATGCAATTTCTGTGTTACATCAACACTCTGAAGGTCCAAAGATTACTGAATGCCTCCAGATGTGGTTCGGAAACTACTACCAGTCTTCCAGGGAACGATCAAGTCGTAGACAGTTTGAGACATTACTACCATGGAGAAAAGTCCGCATGGTGCCTGTTGTATTCAATCCCGATGCAATTTATTTGTTTCATAAACCTTCTGATAGTCCACAGATTACATAATGCCTCCAGATGTGCTTCGGAAACTACTACTGGTCCTCCAGGGAATGATCAAAGCGTAGACAGTTTGAGACATTACTCCCATGGTGAAAAGTCCGCATGGTGCCTGTTGAATTCGATCTCGATGCAATTTCTGTGTTTCATCAACGCTCTGAATGTCCAAAGATTACTGAATGCCTCCAGATGTGTTTCGGAAACTACTACGAGTCTTCCAGGGAACGATCAAAGCGTATCCAGTTTGAGACATTACTCCCATGAAGAAACGTGCGTATGGTGGCTTTTTTATTCAATCCCTATGCAAATTCTGTGTTTCATCAACACACTGAAGTTCAACAGTTTACAGAATGAGTCCAGATGTGCTTCGGAAACTACTACTGGTCTTCCAGGGAACAATCCAAGCGGAGACAGTTTGAGACATTACTCCCATGCAGAAAAGTCCGCATGGTGACTGTTGTATTCAATCTCGATGCAATTTCTTTGTTTCATTAACACTCTGAAGGTCCACAGATTACAGAATGCCTCCAGATGGGCCTCGGAAACCTCTACTGGTCTCCCAGGAATCGATCAAAGCGTAGACAATTTGAGACATTACTCCCATGCAGAAACGTTCGCATGGTGCCTGTTGTATTCAATCATGATGCAATTTATTTGTTTCATCAACACTCTGAAGGTCCACAGATTACATAATGCCTCCAGATGTGCTTCGGAAACTACTAATGGTCCTCCAGATAATTATCAAAGCGTAGACAGTTTGAGACGTTACTCCCATGGAGAAATGTCCGCATGGTGAATGTTATATTCAATCCCGATGCAATTCCTGTGTTTCATCAACACTCTGAAGGTCCACTGATTACAGAATGCCTCAAGTTGTGCTTTGCAAACTACTACTGGACTTCCAGGGAACGATCAAAGAGTAGACTATTTCAGTATTACTGCATGGAGAAAAGTCTGCATGGTGAACGTTGTATTCAAGGTCGATGCAATTTCTGCGTTTCATCAACACTCTGAAGGAACACAGATTACATAATGCCTCCAGATGTTATTCGGAAACTACTACTAGTCCTCCAGGGAATGATCAACGAGTAGACAATTTGAGAGATTATTCCAATGGAGAAAAGTCCGCATGGTGCCTGTTGTATTCAATCCCGAAGCGATTTATTTGTTTCATAAACACTCTGAAGGTCCACGGATTACATAATGCCTCCAGATGTGCATCGGAAACTACTACTGGTCCTCCAGGGAACGATCCAAGCGGAGACAGTTTGAGACATTACTCCCATCGAGAAAAGTCCTCATGGATAATGTTGTATTCAATCCCGAAGCAATTTATTTGTTTCATCAACACTCTGAAGGTCGGAAGATTACAGCATGCCTCCAGATGTGCTTCGTAAATTATTACTGGTCTCCCAGGAATCAAAGAAAGCGTAGACAATTTGAGTCATTACTCCCATGGAGAGGAGTCCGCATGATGAATGTTGTATTCCATCTCGATGCAATTTCTGTGTTACATCAACACTCTGAAGGTCCTAAGATTACTGAATGCGTCCAAATGTGCTTCGGAAACTACTACTGGCCTTCCAGGGAACGATTAAAGCGTAGACAGTTTGAGACATTACTCCCATGGAGAAAAGTCCGCATGGCGCCTGATGTATTCAATCTCGATGCAATTTCTGCGCTTCATCAACACTCTGAAGGTCCAAAGATTACTGAATGCCTCCAGATGTGGTTCGGAAACTACTACTAGTCTTCCAGGGAACGATCAAGTCGCTGACAGTTTGAGACATTACTCCCATGGAGAAAAGTCCGCATGGTGCCTGTTGTATTCAATCTCGATGCAATTTATTTGTTTCATTAACCTTCTGATAGTCCACAGATTACATAATGCCTCCAGATGTGCTTCGGAAACTACTACTGGTCCTCCAGGGAATGATCAAAGCGTAGACAGTTTGAGACATTACTCTCATGGAGAAAAGAGCGCATGGTGCCTGTTGAATTCAATCTCGATGCAATTTCAATGTTTCATCAACGCTCTGAAGGTCCAAAGATAACTGAATGCCTCCAGATGTGCTCCGGAAACTACTACTAGTCTTCCAGGGAACGATCAAAACATAGACAGTTTGGGACATTACTCGCATGGAGAAAAGTCCGCATGGTGAATTTTGTATTCCATCTTGATGCGATTTCTGTGTTTCATGAACACTCTAAAGGTCCACAGATAATAGAATGCCTCCAGATTTGCTTGGGAAACTACTACTGGTCTTCCAGGGAACGATCCAAGCGGAGACAGTTTGAGACATTACTCCCATGGAGAAAAGTCCTCATGAGGAATGTTGTATTCAATCCCGAAGCAATTAATATTTTTTAACCAACACTCTGAAGGTCCACAGATTACATAATGCCTACAGATGTTCTTCGGAAACTACTACTGGTCCTCCAGGGAATGATCAAAGCGTAGACAGTTTGAGACATTACTCCCATGGAGAAAAGTCCGCATGGTGCCTGTTGTATTCAATCTCGATGCAATTTCTGTGTTTCATCAAAACTCTGAAGGTCCAAAGATAACTGAATGCCTCCAGATGTGCTTCTGAAACTACTACTGTTCCTACAGGGAAATATCAAAGCGTAGACAGTTTGAGACATTACTCCCATAGAGAAAAGTCCTCATGGATAATGTTGTATTCAATCCCGAAGCAATTTATTTGTTTCATCAACACACTGAAGGTCCACAGATTACATAATGCCTCCAGATGTTATTCGGAAACTACTACTGGTCCTCCAGAGAATGATAAACGAGTAGACAGTTTGAGACATTACTCCCATCGAGAAAAGTCCTCATGGATAATGTTGTATTCAATCCCGAAGCAATTTATTTGTTTTATCAACACTCCGAAGGTCCACAGATTACATAATGCCTCCAGATGTGCTTCGGAAACTACTACTGGTCCTCCAGGGAACGATCCAAGAGGGAACAGTTTAAGACATTACTCCCATAGAGAAAAGTCCTCATGGATAATGTTGTATTCAATCCCGAAGCAATTTATTTGTTTCATAAACCTTCTCATAGTCCACAGATTACATAATGCCTCCAGATGTGCTTTGGAAACTACTACTGGTCCTCCAGGGAATGATCAAAGCGTAGACAGTTTGAGACATTACTCCCATGGAGAAAAGTCCGCATGGTGCCTGTTGTATTCAATCCCGATGCAATTTATTTGTTTCATAAACCTTCTGATAGTCCACAGATTACATAATGCCTCCAGATGTGCTTCGGAAACTACTACTGGTCCTCCAGGGAATGATCAAAGCGTAGACAGTTTGAGACATTACTCCCATGGAGAAAAGTCCGCATGCTGCCTGTTGAATTCAATCTCGATGCAATTTCTGTGTTTCATCAACGCTCTGAAGGTCCAAAGATAACTGAATGCCTCCAGATGTGCTCCGGAAACTACTACTAGTCCTAACTGGAAATATCTAAGCGTATCCAGTTTGAGACATTACTCCCATGGAGAAAAGTAAGCATGGTGCCTGTTGTATTCAAACCCGATGCAACTTCTGTGTTTCATCAACACTCTGAAGATCCACAGATTACATAATGCCTCCAGATGTGCTTCGGAAACTACTAATGGTCCTCCAGGAAATTATCAAAGCGTAGACAGTTTGAGACATGACTCCAATGGGGAAAAGTCGGCATGGTGCCTGTTGTATTCAATCATGATGCAATTTATTTGTTTCATCAACACTCTGAAGGTCCACAGATAACATAATGCCTCCAGATGTGCTTCGTAAACTACTAATGGTCCTCTAGGAAATTATCTAAGCGTAGACAGTTTAAAACATTACTCCCATGGAGAAATGTCCGCATGGTGACTGTTGTATTCAATCTCGATGCAATTTCTGTGTTTCATCATCACTCTGAAGATCCACAGATTACAGAGTGCCTCCAGATGTGCTTCGGAAACTACTACTGGTCCTACAGGGAAATATCTAAGCGTAGACAGTTTGATACATTACTCCCATGAAGAAACGTGCGTATGGAGACTTTTGTATTCAATCCCGATGCAATTTCTTTGTTTCATCAACACACTGAAGGTCAACAGATTACAGAATGGGTCCAGATGTGCTTCGGAAACTACTACTTGTCTTCCAGGGAACGATCAAAGCATAGACAGTTTAAGACATTACTCCCATGGAGAAACGTCCGCATGGTGAATGTTATATTCAATCCCGATGCAATTCCTGCGTTTTATCAACACACTGGAGGTCCACTGATTACAGAATGCCTCAAGTTGTGCTTTGGAAACTACTACTGGACTTCCAGGGAACGATCAAAGAGTAGACAATTTCAGTATTACTACATGGAGAAAAGTCTGCATGGTGAATGTTGTATTCAAGGTCGATGCAATTTCTGCGTTTCATCAACACTCTGAAGGTCCACAGATTAAGTAATGCCTCCAGATGTTATTCGGAAACTACTACTGGTCCTCCAGGGAATGATCAACGAGTAGACAAATTGAGAGATTATTCCAATGGAGAAAAGTCCGAATGGTGCCTGTTGTATTCAATCTCAATGCAATTTCTGCTTTTCATCAACACTCTGAAGGTCCAAAGATTATTGAATGCCTCCAGATGTGCTTCGGAAACCACTACTAGTCTTCCAGGGAACGATCAAAGCGTAGACAGTTTGAGACATTACTCCAATGGAGAAAAGTCCGCATGGCGCCTGATGTATTCAATCCCGTAGCAATTTATTTGTTTCATAAACTTTCTGATAGTCCACAGATTACATAATGCCTACAGATGTTCTTCGGAAACTACCACTGGTCCTCCAGGGAATGATCAAAGCGTAGACAGTTTGACACATTACTCCCATGGAGAAAAGTCCGCACGGTGAATTTTGTATTCCCTTACGATGCAATATCTGTGTTCCATCAACACTCTGAAGGTGCACTGATTACAGAATGCCTCCAGATCTGCTTCGGAAATTGCTACTAGTCTTCCAGGGAACAATCAAAGCGTAGACAGTTTGAGACATTACTCCCAGGGAGAAAAGTCCGCATGGTGAATGTTGATTCCATCACGATGCAATTTTTGTGTTTCATCAACACTCTGAAGGTCGAAAGCTTACAGAATTCCTCTAGCTGGGCTTCGGAAACCACGACTAGTCTCCCAGGAATCGATCAAAGCGTAGACAGTTTGAGACATTATTCCCATGGAGAAGATTCCGCATGGTGCCTGTTGTATTCAATCTCGATGTAATTTCAGTGTTTCATCAACACTCTGAAGGTCCAAAGGCTACTGAATGCCTCCAGATGTTCTTTGGAAACTACTACTCGTTCTTCCACGGAACGATCAAAGCGTAGACAGTTTGAGACATTACTCCCATGGAGTCATGTCATCATGGCGCCTGTTGTATTCAATCCCGATGCAATTTCTGTGTTTCATCAACACTCTGAATGTCCACAGATTAATGAATGCCACGAAATGTCCTTCAGAATCTACGGAGTCTACGACTGGTCTCCCAGGAATCGATCAAACCGTAGACAGTTTGAGACATCACTCCCATGGAGTAAAGTCCGCATGGTGCCTGTTGTACTCTATCCTGATGTAATTTCTATCTTTCTTCAACACTCTGAAGGCCCACAGATTACAGAATGCATCCAGATCTGCTTCGGAAACCACAATTGGTTTTCCAGGGAACGATCAAAGCGTAGACAGTTTGAGACATTACTCCCATGGAGAAAAGTCCTCATGGGGAATGTTGTATTCAATCCCGAAGCAATTTATTTTTTTCATCAACACTCTGAAGGTCCACAGATTACATAATGCCTACAGATGTTCTTCGGAAACTACTACTGGTCCTCCAGGGAATGATCAAAGCGTAGACAGTTTAAAACATTACTCCCATGGAGAAATGTCCGCATGGTGACTGTTGTATTCAATCTCGATGCAATTTCTGTGTTTCATCATCACTCTGAAGATCCACAGATTACAGAGTGCCTCAAGATGTGCTTCGGAAACTACTACTGGTCCTACAGGGAAATATCTAAGCGTAGACAGTTTGATACATTACTCCCATGAAGAAACGTGCGTATGGAGACTCTTGTATTCAATCACGATGCAATTTCTTTGTTTCATCAACACCCTGAAGGTCAACAGATTACAGAATGGGTCCAGATGTGCTTCGGAAACTACTACTGGTCTTCCAGGGAACGATCAAAGCATAGACAGTTTAAGACATTACTCCTATGGAGAAACGTCCGCATGGTGAATGTTATATTCAATCCCGATGCAATTCCTGTGTTTTATCAACACTCTGAAGGTCCACTGATTACAGAATGCCTCAAGTTGTTCTTTGGAAACTACTACTGGACTTCCAGGGAACGATCAAAGAGTAGACAATTTCAGTATTACTGCATGGAGAAAGGTCTGCATGGTGAATGTTCTATTCAAGGTCGATGCAATTTCTGCGTTTCATCAACACTCTGAAGGTCCACAGATTACATAATGCCTCCAGATGTTATTCGCAAACTACTACTGGTCCTCCAGGGAATGATCAACGAGTAGACAATTTGAGAGATTATTCCAATGGAGAAAAGTCCGAATGGTGCCTGTTGTATTCAATCTCAATGCAATTTCTGCTTTTCATCAACACTCTGAAGGTCCAAAGATTACTGAATGCCTCCAGATGTGCTTCGGAAACTACTACTGGTCCTCCAGGCAATGATCAAAGCGTAGACAGTTTGAGACATTACTCCCATGGAGAAAAGTCCGCATTGGTGCCTGTTGATTTCAATCTCGATGCAATTTCTGTGTTTCATCAACACTCTGAAGGTCGGATGATTACAGCATGCCTCCAGATGTGCTTCGGAAACTACTACGAGTCTTCCAGGGAACTATCAAAGCGTAGACATGTTGAGACATTACTTCCATGGAGAAAAGTAAGCATGGTGGCTGTTGTTTTCTAACCCGATGCAACTTCTGTGTTTCATCAACACTCTGAAGGTCCACTGATTACAGAATGCCTCAAGTTGTGCTTTGGAAACTACTACTGGACTTCCAGGGAACGATCAAAGAATAGACAATTTCAGTATTACTGCATGGAGAAAGGTCTGCATGGTGAATGTTGTATTCAAGGTCGATGCAATTTCTGCCTTTCATCAACACTCTGAAGGTCCACAGATTACATAATGCCTCCAGATGTTATTCGGAAACTACTACTGGTCCTCCAGAGAATGATAAACGAGTAGACAATTTGAGAGATTATTCCAATGGAGAAAAGTCCGCATGGTGCCTGTTGTATTCAATCCCGATGCGATTTATTTGCATCATAAACACTCCGAAGGTCCACAGATTACATTATGCCTCCAGATGTGCTTCGGAAACTACTACTGTTCCTACAGGGAAATATCAAAGCGTAGACAGTTTGAGACATTACTCCCATAGAGAAAAGTCCTCATGGATAATGTTGTATTCAATCCCGAAGCAATTTATTTGTTTCATCAACACTCTGAAGGTCGGAAGATTACAGCATGCCTCCAGATGTGCTTCGTAAACTATTACTGGTCTCCCAGGAATCAAAGAAAGCGTAGACAATTTGAGTCATTACTCCCATGGAGAGGAGTCCGCATGATGAATGTTGTATTCCATCTCTATGCAATTTCTGTGTTACATCAACACTCTGAAGGTCCTAAGATTACTGAATGCGTCCAAATGTGCTTCGGAAACTACTACTGGCCTTCCAGGGAACGATTAAAGCGTAGACAGTTTGAGACATTACTCCCATGGAGAAAAGTCCTCATGGCGCCTGATGTATTCAATCTTGATGCAATTTCTGCGTTTCATCAACACTCTGAAGGTCCAAAGATTACTGAATGCCTCCAGATGTGGTTCGGAAACTACTACTAGTCTTCCAGGGAACGATCAAGTCGTAGACAGTTTGAGACATTACTCCCATGGAGAAAAGTCCGCATGGTGCCTGTTGTATTCAATCCCGATGCAATTTATTTAATTCATAAACCTTCTGATAGACCACAGATTACATAATGCCTCCAAATGTGCTTCGGAAACTACTACTGGTCCTCCAGGGAATGATCAAAGCGTAGACAGTTTGAGACATTACTCCCATGGAGAAAAGAGCGCATGGTGCTGTTGAATTCAATCTCGATGCAATTTCTGTGTTTCATCAACGCTCTGAAGGTCCAAAGATAACTGAATGACTCCAGATGTGCTCCGGAAACTACTACTAGTCCTAACTGGAAATATCTAAGCGTATCCAGTTTGAGACATTACTCCCATGAAGAAACGTGCGTATGGTGGCTTTTTTATTCAATCCCTATGCAATTTCTGTGTTTCATCAACACACTGAAGGTCAACAGTTTACAGAATGAGTCCAGATGTGCTTCGGAAACTACTACTGGTCTTCCAGGGAACGATCAAAACATAGACAGTTTGAGACATTACTCCCATGGAGTAAAGTCCGCATGGTGCCTGTTGTATTCTATCCCGATGCTATTTCTATCTTTCATCAACACTCTGAAGCTCAACAGATTACAGAATACCTCCAGATGTGCTTCGGAAACTACTATTGGTTTTCCAGTCAACGATCAAAGCGTAGACAGTTTGAGACAATACTCCCACGGAGAAAAGTCCGCATGGTGCCTGTTGTATTCAATGCAGATGCAATTTCTGTGTTTAATCAACACTCTGAATGTCCTAAGATTACTGAATGCCTCCAGATGTGCTTCGGAAACTACTACTGGTCTTCCAGGGAACGATCAAAGCGTAGACAGTTTGAGACATTACTCCCATGGAGAAATGTTAGCATGGGCCCTGTTGTATTCAATGCCGATGCAATTTCTGTGTTTCATCAACACTCTGAAGGTCCAAAGATTACTGAATGCATCCAGATGTGCTTCGGTAACTACTACTAGTCTTCCAGGGAACGATCAAAGCGTAGACAGTTTGAGACATTACTCCTATGGAGAAAAGTAAGCATGGTGGCTGTTGTATTTAATCACAATGCAATTTCTATGTTTCACCAACACTCTGAAGGTCCACAGATAATAGAATGCCTCCAGATGTATTTCGGAAACTACTACTGATCCTACAGGGAAATATCTAAGCGTAGACAGAGTTGAGACATTACTCCCATGAAGAAACGTGGGTATGGAGGCTTTTGTATTCAGTCCCGATGCAATTTCTGTGTTTCATCAGAACACTGAAGATCAACAGGGTACAGAATGAGTCCAGATGTGCTTCGGAAACTACTACTGGTCTTCCAGGGAACGCTCAAAACATAGACAGTTTGGGACATTACTCCCATGGAGAAAAGTCCGATGCAATTTCTGTGTTTCATCAAACTCTGAAGGTCCACAGATAATAGGATGCCTCCAGATTTGCTTGGGAAACTACTACTGGTCTTCCAGGGAACGATCCAAGCGGAGACAGTTTCAGACATTACTCCCAATGATAAAAGTCGTCATGGGGAATGTTGTATTCAATCCCGAAGCAATTTATTTGTTTCATCAACACTCTGAAGTTCCACAGATTACATAATGACTACAGATGTGCTTCGGAAACTACTACTGGTCTACCAGGAATCAATCAAAGCGTAGACAGTTTGAGACACTACTCCCATGGGGAAAAGTCCGCATGATTAATGTTGTATTCAATTCCAATGCAATTTCTGTGTTTCATCAACACACTGAAGGTCTACAGATTACAGAATGAGTATAGATGTGCTTCGGAAACTACTACTAGTCTTCCAGGGATCGACCAAAGCATAGACAGTTTGAGACATTACTCCCATGGTGAAAAGTCCGCATGGTGCCTGTTGTATTCAATGCCGATTCAATTTCTGTGTTTCATCAACACTCTGAATGTCCTAGGATTACTGAATGCCTCCAGATGTGCTTCGGAAACTACTACTGGTCCTCCAGGGAACGATCAAAGCGTAGACAGTTTGAGACATTACTCCCATCGAGAAAAGTCCTCATGGATAATGTTGTATTCTATCCCGAAGCAATTTATTTGTTTCATCAACACTCTGAAGGTCGGAAGATTACAGCATGCCTCCAGATGTGCTTCGTAAACTATTACTGGTCTCCCAGGAATCAAAGAAAGCGTAGACAATTTGAGTCATTACTCCCATGGAGAGGAGACCGCATGATGAATGTTGTATTCCATCTCGATGCAATTTCTGTGTTACATCAACACTCTGAAGGTCCAAAGATTACTGAATGCCTCCAGATGTGGTTCGGAAACTACTACCAGTCTTCCAGGGAACGATCAAGTCGTAGACAGTTTGAGACATTACTCCCATGGAGAAAAGTCCGAATGGTGCCTGTTGTATTCAATCCCGATGCAATTTATTTGTTTCATAAACCTTCTGATAGTCCACAGATTACATAATGCCTCCAGATGTGCTTCGGAAACTACTACTGGTCCTCCAGGGAATGATCAAAGCGTAGACAGTTTGAGACATTACTCCCATGGAGAAAAGTCCGCATGGTGCCTGTTGAATTCGATCTCGATGCAATTTCTGTGTTTCATCAACGCTCTGAATGTCCAAAGATTACTGAATGCCTCCAGATGTGTTTCGGAAACTACTATGAGTCTTCCAGGGAACGATCAAAGCGTATCCAGTTTCAGACATTACTCCCATGAAGAAACGTGCGTATGGTGGCTTTTTTATTCAATCCCTATGCAATTTCTGTGTTTCATCAACACACTGAAGGTCAACAGTTTACAGAATGAGTCCAGATGTGCTTCGGAAACTACTACTAGTCTTCCAGGGAACGATCAAGTCGTAGACAGTTTGAGACATTACTCCCATGGAGAAATGTACTCATGGTGAATTTTGTATTCAATCCCAATGCAATTTATTTGTTTCACCAACACTCTGAAGGTCCACAGATTTCATAATTCCTCCAGATGTGCTTTGGAAGCTACTACTGGTCCTCCAGGGAACTATTAAAGCGTAGACAGTTTGATACATTTCTCCCATGGAGAAAAGTCCGCATGGTGCCTGTTGTATTCAATCCCGATGAAATTTATTTGTTTCATAAACACTCTGAAGGTCCACAGATTACAGAATGCTTCCAGATGGGCCTCGGAAACCTCTACTGGGCTCCCAGGAGTCGATCAAAGCGTAGACAGGTTGAGACATTACTCCCATGCAGAAACGTTCGCATGGTGCCTGTTGTATTCAGTCCCGATGCAATGTATTTGTTTCATCAACACTGAAGGTCCACCGATTACAGAATGCCTCCAGTTGTGCTTTGGAAACTACTACTAGTCTTCCAGGGAACGATCAAATCGTAGACAGTTTGAGACATTACTCCCATGGAGAAAAGTCCTCATGGGGAATGTTGTATTCAATCCCGAAGCAATTTATTTGTTTTATCAACACTCTGAAGGTCCACAGATTACAGAGTGCCTACATATGTGTTTCGGAAACTACTACTGGTCCTCCAGGGAATAATCAAAGCGTAGACAGTATGAGACTTTACTCCCATGGGGAAAAGTCCGCATGATGAATGTTGTATTCCATCTCGATGCAATTTCTGTGTTTCATCAACACTCTGAAGGTCCACCGATTACGGAATGCCTCCAGTTGTGCTTCGGAAACTACTACTGGTCCTCCAGGGAACGATCCAAGCGTAGGCACTTTGAGACATTACTCCCATGGAGAAAAGTCCTCATGGATTATGTTGTATTCAATCCCGAAGAAATTTATTTGTTTCATCAACACTCTGAAGGTCGGAAGATTAAAGCATGCCTCCAAATGTGCTTCGTAAACTACTACTGGTCTCCCAGGTATCAATGAAAGCGTAGACAATTTGAGACATTACTCCCATGGAGAAGAGTCCGCATGATGAATGTTGTATTCCATCTCGATGCAATTTCTGTGTTACATCAACACTCTGAAGGTCCTAAGATTACTGAATGCATCGAAATGTGCTTCGGAAACTACTACTGGCCTTCCAGGGAACGATTAAAGCGTAGACAGTTTGAGACATTACTCCCATGGAGAAAAGTCCGCATGGCGCCTGTTGTATTCAATCCCGATGCAATTTCTGTGTTTCATCAACACTCTGAAGGTCCACAGATTAATGAATGCCTCGACATGTGCTTCGGAATCTACGACTGGTCTCCCAGGAATCGATCAAAGCGTAGACAGTTTGAGACATTACTCCCCTGGCGTAAAGTCCGCATGGTGCCTGTTGTATTCTATCACGATGCAATTTCTGTGTTTCATAAGCACTCTGAATGTCCAAAGATTACCGAATGCCTCCAGATGTGCTTCGGAAACTACTACGAGTCTTCCAGGGAACGATCAAAGCGTAGACAGTTTGAGACATTACTCCCATGGAGAAAAGTAAGCATGGTGCCTGTTGTTTTCTAACCCGAAGCAACTTCTGTGTTTCATCAACACTCTGAAGGTCCACGTGTTACAGAATGCCTCCAGTTGTGCTTTGGAAACTACTACTAGTCTTCCAGGGAACGATCAAAGCGTAGACAGTTTGAGACATTACTCCCATGGAGAAAAGTCCGCATGGTGCCTGTAGTATTCAGTCTCGATGCAATTTCTGCGTTTCATCAACACTCTGAAGGTCCAAAGATTACTGAATGCCTCCAGATGTGTTTCGGACACTACTACGAGTCTTCCAGGGAACGATCAAAGCGTATCCAGTTTGAGACATTACTCCCATGAAGAAACGTGCGTATGGTGGCTTTTTTATTCAATCCCTATGCAAATTCTGTGTTTCATCAACACACTGAAGTTCAACAGTTTACAGAATGAGTCCAGATGTGCTTCGGAAACTACTACTGGTCTTCCAGGGAACAATCCAAGCGGAGACAGTTTGAGACATTACTCCCATGCAGAAAAGTCCGCATGGTGACTGTTGTATTCAATCTCGATGCAATTTATTTGTTTCATAAACCTTCTGATAGTCCACAGATTACATAATGCCTCCAGATGTGCTTCGGAAACTACTACTGGTCCTCCAGGGAATGATCAAAGCGTAGACAGTTTGAGACATTACTCCCATGGTGAAAAGTCCGCATGGTGCCTGTTGAATTCGATCTCGATGCAATTTCTGTGTTTCATCAACGCTCTGAATGTCCAAAGATTACTGAATGCCTCCAGATGTGTTTCGGACACTACTACGAGTCTTCCAGGGAACGATCAAAGCGTATCCAGTTTGAGACATTACTCCCATGAAGAAACGTGCGTATGGTGGCTTTTTTATTCAATCCCTATGCAAATTCTGTGTTTCATCAACACACTGAAGTTCAACAGTTTACAGAATGAGTCCAGATGTGCTTCGGAAACTACTATTGGTCTTCCAGGGAACAATCCAAGCGGAGACAGTTTGAGACATTACTCCCATGCAGAAAAGTCCGCATGGTGACTGTTGTATTCAATCTCGATGCAATTTCTTTGTTTCATTAACACTCTGAAGGTCCACAGATTACAGAATGCCTCCAGATGGGCCTCGGAAACCTCTACTGGTCTCCCAGGAATCGATCAAAGCGTAGACAATTTGAGACATTACTCCCATGCAGAAACGTTCGCATGGTGCCTGTTATATTCAATCATGATGCAATTTATTTGTTTCATCAACACTCTGAAGGTCCACAGATTACATAATGCCTCCAGATGTGCTTCGGAAACTACTAATGGTCCTCCAGATAATTATCAAAGCGTAGACAGTTTGAGACATTACTCCCATGGAGAAATGTCCGCATGGTGAATGTTATATTCAATCCCGATGCAATTCCTGTGTTTCATCAACACTCTGAAGGTCCACTGATTACAGAATGCCTCAAGTTGTGCTTTGCAAACTACTACTGGACTTCCAGGGAACGATCAAAGAGTAGACAATTTCAGTATTACTGCATGGAGAAAAGTCTGCATGGTGAACGTTGTATTCAAGGTCGATGCAATTTCTGCGTTTCATCAACACTCTGAAGGAACACAGATTACATAATGCCTCCAGATGTTATTCGGAAACTACTACTAGTCCTCCAGGGAATGATCAACGAGTAGACAATTTGAGAGATTATTCCAATGGAGAAAAGTCCGCATGGTGCCTGTTGTATTCAATCCCGAAGCGATTTATTTGTTTCATAAACACTCTGAAGGTCGGAAGATTACAGCATGCCTCCAGATGTGCTTCGTAAACTATTACTGGTCTCCCAGGAATCAAAGAAAGCGTAGACAATTTGAGTCATTACTCCCATGGAGAGGAGTCCGCATGATGAATGTTGTATTCCATCTCGATGCAATTTCTGTGTTACATCAACACTCTGAAGGTCCTAAGATTACTGAATGCGTCCAAATGTGCTTCGGAAACTACTACTGGCCTTCCAGGGAACGATTAAAGCGTAGACAGTTTGAGACATTACTCCCATGGAGAAAAGTCCGCATGGCGCCTGATGTATTCAATCTCGATGCAATTTCTGCGCTTCATCAACACTCTGAAGGTCCAAAGATTACTGAATGCCGCCAGATGTGGTTCGGAAACTACTACTAGTCTTCCAGGGAACGATCAAGTCGCTGACAGTTTGAGACATTACTCCCATGGAGAAAAGTCCGCATGGTGCCTGTTGTATTCAATCTCGATGCAATTTATTTGTTTCATTAACCTTCTGATTGTCCACAGATTACATAATGCCTCCAGATGTGCTTCGGAAACTACTACTGGTCCTCCAGGGAATGATCAAAGCGTAGACAGTTTGAGACATTACTCTCATGGAGAAAAGAGCGCATGGTGCCTTTTGAATTCAATCTCGATGCAATTTCAATGTTTCATCAACGCTCTGAAGGTCCAAAGATAACTGAATGGCTCCAGATGTGCTCCGGAAACTACTACTAGTCCTAACTGGAAATATCTAAGCGTATCCAGTTTGAGACATTACTCCCATGAAGAAACGTGCGTATGGTGGCTTTTTTATTCAATCCCTATGCAATTTCTGTGTTTCATCAACACACTGAAGGTCAACAGTTTACAGAATGAGTCCAGATGTGCTTCGGAAACTACTACTGGTCTTCCAGGGAACGATCAAAACATAGACAGTTTGGGACATTACTCGCATGGAGAAAAGTCCGCATGGTGAATTTTGTATTCCATCTTGATGCGATTTCTGTGTTTCATGAACACTCTAAAGGTCCACAGATAATAGAATGCCTCCAGATTTGCTTGGGAAACTACTACTGGTCTTCCAGGGAACGATCCAAGCGGAGACAGTTTGAGACATTACTCCCATGGAGAAAAGTCCTCATGAGGAATGTTGTATTCAATCCCGAAGCAATTAATTTTTTTCATCAACACTCTGAAGGTCCACAGATTACATAATGCCTACAGATGTTCTTCGGAAACTACTACTGGTCCTCCAGGGAATGATCAAAGCGTAGACAGTTTGAGACATTACTCCCATGGAGAAAAGTCCGCATGGTGCCTGTTGTATTCAATCTCGATGCAATTTCTGTGTTTCATCAAAACTCTGAAGGTCCAAAGATAACTGAATGCCTCCAGATGTGCTTCTGAAACTACTACTGTTCCTACAGGGAAATATCAAAGCGTAGACAGTTTGAGACATTACTCCCATAGAGAAAAGTCCTCATGGATAATGTTGTATTCAATCCCGAAGCAATTTATTTGTTTCATCAACACACTGAAGGTCCACAGATTACATAATGCCTCCAGATGTTATTCGGAAACTACTACTGGTCCTCCAGAGAATGATAAACGAGTAGACAATTTGAGACATTACTCCCATAGAGAAAAGTCCGCATGGTGCCTGTTGTATTCAATCCCGATGCGATTTATTTGCATCATAAACACTCCGAAGGTCCACAGATTACATAATGCCTCCAGATGTGCTCCGGAAACTACTACTAGTCCTAACTGGAAATATCTAAGCGTATCCAGTTTGAGACATTACTCCCATGGAGAAAAGTAAGCATGGTGCCTGTTGTATTCAAACCCGATGCAACTTCTGTGTTTCATCAACACTCTGAAGATCCACAGATTACATAATGCCTCCAGATGTGCTTCGGAAACTACTAATGGTCCTCCAGGAAATTATCAAAGCGTAGACAGTTTGAGACATGACTCCAATGGGGAAAAGTCGGCATGGTGCCTGTTGTATTCAATCATGATGCAATTTATTTGTTTCATCAACACTCTGAAGGTCCACAGATAACATAATGCCTCCAGATGTGCTTCGTAAACTACTAATGGTCCTCTAGGAAATTATCTAAGCGTAGACAGTTTAAAACATAACTCCCATGGAGAAATGTCCGCATGGTGACTGTTGTATTCAATCTCGATGCAATTTCTGTGTTTCATCATCACTCTGAAGATCCACAGATTACAGAGTGCCTCCAGATGTGCTTCGGAAACTACAACTGGTCCTACAGGGAAATATCTAAGCGTAGACAGTTTGATACATTACTCCCATGAAGAAACGTGCGTATGGAGACTTTTGTATTCAATCCCGATGCAATTTCTTTGTTTCATCAACACACTGAAGGTCAACAGATTACAGAATGGGTCCAGATGTGCTTCGGAAACTACTACTTGTCTTCCAGGGAACGATCAAAGCATAGACAGTTTAAGACATTACTCCCATGGAGAAACGTCCGCATGGTGAATGTTATATTCAATCCCGATGCAATTAATGTGTTTTATCAACACACTGGAGGTCCACTGATTACAGAATGCCTCAAGTTGTGCTTTGGAAACTACTACTGGACTTCCAGGGAACGATCAAAGAGTAGACAATTTCAGTATTACTACATGGAGAAAAGTCTGCATGGTGAATGTTGTATTCAAGGTCGATGCAATTTCTGCGTTTCATCAACACTCTGAAGGTCCACAGATTAAGTAATGCCTCCAGATGTTATTCGGAAACTACTACTGGTCCTCCAGGGAATGATCAACGAGTAGACAATTTGAGAGATTATTCCAATGGAGAAAAGTCCGAATGGTGCCTGTTGTATTCAATCTCAATGCAATTTCTGCTTTTCATCAACACTCTGAAGGTCCAAAGATTATTGAATGCCTCCAGATGTGCTTCGGAAACCACTACTAGTCTTCCAGGGAACGATCAAAGCGTAGACAGTTTGAGACATTATTCCAATGGAGAAAAGTCCGCATGGCGCCTGATGTATTCAATCCCGTAGCAATTTATTTGTTTCATAAACTTTCTGATAGTCCACAGATTACATAATGCCTACAGATGTTCTTCGGAAACTACCACTGGTCCTCCAGGGAATGATCAAAGCGTAGACAGTTTGAGACATTACTCCCAGGGAGAAAAGTCCGCATGGTGAATGTTGATTCCATCACGATGCAATTTTTGTGTTTCATCAACACTCTGAAGGTCGAAAGCTTACAGAATTCCTCTAGCTGGGCTTCGGAAACCACGACTAGTCTCCCAGGAATCGATCAAAGCGTAGACAGTTTGAGACATTATTCCCATGGAGAAGATTCCGCATGGTGCCTGTTGTATTCAATCTCGATGTAATTTCAGTGTTTCATCAACACTCTGAAGGTCCAAAGGCTACTGAATGCCTCCAGATGTTCTTTGGAAACTACTACTCGTTCTTCCACGGAACGATCAAAGCGTAGACAGTTTGAGACATTACTCCCATGGAGTTATGTCATCATGGCGCCTGTTGTATTCAATCCCGATGCAATTTCTGTGTTTCATCAACACTCTGAATGTCCACAGATTAATGAATGCCACGACATGTCCTTCAGAATCTACGGAGTCTACGACTGGTCTCCCAGGAATCGATCAAACCGTAGACAGTTTGAGACATCACTCCCATGGAGAAAAGTCCTCATGGGGAATGTTGTATTCAATCCCGAAGCAATTTATTTTTTTCATCAACACTCTGAAGGTCCACAGATTACATAATGCCTACAGATGTTCTTCGGAAACTACTACTGGTCCTCCAGGGAATGATCAAAGCGTAGACAGTTTAAAACATTACTCCCATGGAGAAATGTCCGCATGGTGACTGTTGTATTCAATCTCGATGCAATTTCTGTGTTTCATCATCACTCTGAAGATCCACAGATTACAGAGTGCCTCAAGATGTGCTTCGGAAACTACTACTGGTCCTCCAGGGAATGATCAACGAGTAGACAATTTGAGAGATTATTCCAATGGAGAAAAGTCCGAATGGTGCCTGTTGTATTCAATCTCAATGCAATTTCTGCTTTTCATCAACACTCTGAAGGTCCAAAGATTACTGAATGCCTCCAGATGTGCTTCGGAAACTACTACTGGTCCTCCAGGGAATGATCAAAGCGTAGACAGTTTGAGACATTACTCCCATGGAGAAATGTCCGCATTGGTGCCTGTTGATTTCAATCTCGATGCAATTTCTGTGTTTCATCAACACTCTGAAGGTCGGAAGATTACAGCATGCCTCCAGATGTGCTTCGGAAACTACTACGAGTCTTCCAGGGAACGATCAAAGCGTAGACATGTTGAGACATTACTTCCATGGAGAAAAGTAAGCATGGTGGCTGTTGTTTTCTAACCCGATGAAACTTCTGTGTTTCATCAACACTCTGAAGGTCCACTGATTACAGAATGCCTCAAGTTGTGCTTTGGAAACTACTACTGGACTTCCAGGGAACGATCAAAGAGTAGACAATTTCAGTATTACTGCATGGAGAAAGGTCTGCATGGTGAATGTTGTATTCAAGGTCGATGCAATTTCTGCCTTTCATCAACACTCTGAAGGTCCACAGATTACATAATGCCTCCAGATGTTATTCGGAAACTACTACTGGTCCTCCAGAGAATGATAAACGAGTAGACAATTTGAGAGATTATTCCAATGGAGAAAAGTCCGCATGGTGCCTGTTGTATTCAATCCCGATGCGATTTATTTGCATCATAAACACTCCGAAGGTCCACAGATTACATAATGCCTCCAGATGTGCTTCGGAAACTACTACTGTTCCTACAGGGAAATATCAAAGCGTAGACAGTTTGAGACATTACTCCCATAGAGAAAAGTCCTCATGGATAATGTTGTATTCAATCCCGAAGCAATTTATTTGTTTCATCAACACTCTGAAGGTCGGAAGATTACAGCATGCCTCCAGATGTGCTTCGTAAACTATTACTGGTCTCCCAGGAATCAAAGAAAGCGTAGACAATTTGAGTCATTACTCCCATGGAGAGGAGTCCGCATGATGAATGTTGTATTCCATCTCTATGCAATTTCTGTGTTACATCAACACTCTGAAGGTCCTAAGATTACTGAATGCGTCCAAATGTGCTTCGGAAACTACTACTGGCCTTCCAGGGAACGATTAAAGCGTAGACAGTTTGAGACATTACTCCCATGGAGAAAAGTCCTCATGGCGCCTGATGTATTGAATCTTGATGCAATTTCTGCGTTTCATCAACACTCTGAAGGTCCAAAGATTACTGAATGCCTCCAGATGTGGTTCGGAAACTACTACTAGTCTTCCAGGGAACGATCAAGTCGTAGACAGTTTTTGACATTACTCCCATGGAGAAAAGTCCGCATGGTGCCTGTTGTATTCAATCCCGATGCAATTTATTTAATTCATAAACCTTCTGATAGACCACAGATTACATAATGCCTCCATATGTGCTTCGGAAACTACTACTGGTCCTCCAGGGAATGATCAAAGCGTAGACAGTTTGAGACATTACTCCCATGGAGAAAAGAGCGCATGGTGCTGTTGAATTCAATCTCGATGCAATTTCTGTGTTTCATCAACGCTCTGAAGGTCCAAAGATAACTGAATGACTCCAGATGTGCTCCGGAAACTACTACTAGTCCTAACTGGAAATATCTAAGCGTATCCAGTTTGAGACATTACTCCCATGAAGAAACGTGCGTATGGTGGCTTTTTTATTCAATCCCTATGCAATTTCTGTGTTTCATCAACACACTGAAGGTCAACAGTTTACAGAATGAGTCCAGATGTGCTTCGGAAACTACTACTGGTCTTCCAGGGAACGATCAAAACATAGACAGTTTGGGACATTACTCGCATGGAGAAAAGTTCGCATGGTGAATTTTGTATTCCATCTTGATGCGATTTCTGTGTTTCATGAACACTCTAAAGGTCCACAGATAATAGAATGCCTCCAGATTTGCTTGGGAAACTACTACTGGTCTTCCAGGGAACGATCCAAGCCGAGACAGTTTGAGACATTACTCCCATGGAGAAAAGTCCTCATGAGGAATGTTGTATTTAATCCCGAAGCAATTAATTTTTTTCATCAACACTCTGAAGGTCCACAGATTACATAATGCCTACAGATGTTCTTCGGAAACTACTACTGGTCCTCCAGGGAATGATCAAAGCGTAGACAGTTTGAGACATTACTCCCATGGAGAAAAGTCCGCATTGGTGCCTGTTGATTTCAATCTCGATGCAATTTCTGCTTTTCATCAACACTCTGAAGGTCCAAAGATTACTGAATGCCTCCAGATGTGCTTCGGAAACCACTACTAGTATTTCAGGGAACGATCAAAGCGTAGACAGTTTGAGACATTACTCCCATGGAGAAAAGTCCGCATGGTGCCTGTTGTATTCAATCTCGATGCAATTTCTGTGTTTCATCAAAACTCTGAAGGTCCAAAGATAACTGAATGCCTCCAGATGTGCTTCGGAAACTAATACTGTTCCTACAGGGAAATATCAAAGCGTAGACAGTTTGAGACATTACTCCCATAGAGAAAAGTCCTCATGGATAAAGTTGTATTCAATCCCGAAGCAATTTATTTGTTTCATCAACACACTGAAGGTCAACAGATTACAGAATGGGTCCAGATGTTTTATCAACACTCTGAAGGTCCACTGATTACAGAATGCCTCAAGTTGTGCTTTGGAAACTACTACTGGACTTCCAGGGAACGATCAAAGAGTAGACAATTTCAGTATTACTGCATGGAGAAAAGTCTGCATGGTGAATGTTGTATTCAAGGTCGATGCAATTTCTGCGTTTCATCAACACTCTGAAGGTCCACAGATTACATAATGCCTCCAGATGTTATTCGGAAACTACTACTGGTCCTCCAGAGAATGATAAACGAGTAGACAATTTGAGACATTACTCCCATAGAGAAAAGTCCGCATGGTGCCAGTTGTATTCAATCCCGATGCGATTTATTTGCATCATAAACACTCCGAAGGTCCACAGATTACATAATGCCTCCAGATGTGCTTCGGAAACTACTACTGGTCCTCCAGGGAACGATCCAAGCGGGAACAGTTTGAGACATTACTCCCATAGAGAAAAGTCCTCATGGATAATGTTGTATTCAATCCCGAAGCAATTTATTTGTTTCATAAACCTTCTGATAGTCCACAGATTACATAATTCCTCCAGATGTGCTTTGGAAACGACTACTAGTCTTCCAGGGAACGATCAAAGCGTAGACAGTTTGAGACATTACTCCCATGGAGAAAAGTCCGCATGGTGCCTGTAGTATTCAATCTCGATGCAATTTCTGCGTTTCATCAACCCTCTGAAGGTCCAAAGATTGCTGAATGCCTCCAGATGTGGTTCGGAAACTACTACTAGTCTTCCAGGGAACGATCAAGTCGTAGACCGTTTGAGACATTACTCCCATGGAGAAAAGTCCGCATGGTGCCTGTTGTATTCAATCCCGATGCAATTTATTTGTTTCATAAACCTTCTGATAGTCCACAGATTACATAATGCCTCCAGATGTGCTTCGGAAACTACTACTGGTCCTCCAGGGAATGATCAAAGCGTAGACAGTTTGAGACATTACTCCCATGGAGAAAAGTCCGCATGGTGCCTGTTGTATTCAATCTCGATGCAATTTCTGTGTTTCATCAAAACTCTGAAGGTCCAAAGATAACTGAATGCCTCCAGATGTGCTTCGGAAACTACTACTTTTCCTACAGTGAAATATCAAAGCGTAGACAGTTTGAGACATTACTCCCATGAATAAACGTAAGTATGGAGGCTTTTGTATTCAATCCCTATGCAATTTCTGTGTTTCATCAACACACTGAATATCAACAGATTACAGAATGCCTCCAGATGTACTTCGGAAACTACTACTAGTCTTCCAGGGAACGATCAAAGCGTAGACAGTTTGAGACATTACTCCCTCGGAGAAAAGTAGGCATAGTGCCTGTTGTATTCAATCGCAATGCAATTTCTCTGTTTCGTCAACACTATGAAGGTCCACAGATTACAGAGTGCCTCCAGATGTGCTTCGGAAACTACTACTGGTCCTACAGGGAAATATCTAAGCGTAGACAGTTTGAGACATTACTCCCATGAAGAAACGTGGGTATGGAGGCTTTTGTATTCAATCCCGATTCAATTTCTGTGTTTCATCAACACACTGAAGGTCAACAGATTACAGAATGAGTCAAGATGTAATTGGGAAACTACTACTGGTCTTCCAGGGAACAATCAAAGCATAGACAGTTTAAGACATTACTCCCATGGAGAAAAGTCAGCATGGTGAATGTTGTATTCAATCTCGATGCAATTTCTGTGTTTCATCAACACTCTGAAGGTCCAAAGGTAACTGAATGCCTCCAGATGTGCTTCGGAAACTACTACTGGTCCTACAGGGAAATATCTAAGCGTAGACAGTTTGAGTCATTACTCCCATGAAGAAACGTGCGTATGGAGGCTTTTTTATTCAATCCCTATGCAATTTCTGTGTTTCATCAACACACTGAAGGTCAACAGATTACAGAATGAGTTCAGATGTGCTTCGGAAACTACTACTGGTCTTGCAGGGAACGATGAAAGCATAGACAGTTTGAGATTTTTCTCCCATGGAGAAAAGTCCGCATGGTGAATTTTGTATACCATCTCGATGCAATTTCTGTGTTTCACCAACACTCAGAAGGTCCACAGATTATGGAATGCCTCCAGATTTGCTTCGGAAACTACTACTTGTTTTCCAGGGAACGATCATTGCGTAGGCAGTTTGAGACATGACTACCATGTAGAAAAGTCCGCATGGTGACTGTTATATTCAATCCCGATGCAATTTCTGTGTTTCATCAACACTCTGAAGGTCCACAGATTACAGAATGCCTCCAAATGTGCTTCGGAAACTACTACTGGTCTTCCTGGAACATATCAAAGCGTAGATAGATTGAGACGTTACTCCCATGATGAAAAGTCCGCATTGTGCATGTTGTATTCAACCCCTATGCAATTTCTGTGTTTTATCAATACTCTGAAAGTCCACAGATAACAGAATGCTTCCAGATGTGCTTCGGAACCTACTACTGGTCTTCCAGGCATCGATCAAAGCGTAGAAAGTTTGAGACATTACTCCCATGGGGAAAAGTCTGCATGAATTCTCGGTTCCACAAAACCAATTACAGCAAAATAAGCATCTCCGGTTAAAAGACTATGAGACTAGCCGACAGGGATTTTCCAAGCCCTTTATAGCTCCTAGGTCTCCGTGAGACATCCTATTGTAGTGCAGAAATGAAACAGTTGCTGAAGTGAAGCACATCCTGTTCATCAAAGGGAACTACTGACGGATGTGTTATGGAAAAATGTTCTTCTCCCCGTGTCCAGTGAAACTCTGTTGCGATCATGAGTAGCTGCCATCTACGATCACTGTTTGTAGGTAATGTCTAGTAAAGTCATCAGAAGATCGAAATCAGTTGCAAAACAATTTAGTAAAGATATCTGTATGGTTCGAAAGTTGGCAGTTGGCAATTAGCGCAAAGCTATGAAAAGTGTGGGGTTATCCGCAAGAGTGCTACTAGGAATCCGTTAAACATCGGCTACACGATAAATCAAATCTAAAAGCCGTAATTTTAAATTAATACCTAAAAATTACAGTTACGAACTACTTAAGTGGAAAGAAGAGAGAGAAAATGATGCGGGGAAGACAAACCAAAGACTGCGTTTATTTGGCGGAACAGTTAGAATATGTAACAGATCTACTGATGAGTCTAGCTACACTGTGCTTGTCCGTCTCCTTTCGAAGTACTGCTGCGCGGTGTGGGATTGTTACCAGATGGAATTAACGGAGTACATCGAGAAACTTCAAAGAAGCGCTGCTCGTTTTGTATTAATATAGAATAGGGGAGAGAGTGTCACTGCATGATACACAGTTAGGGGAGGACGTCATCAAAACGAAGGCGTTTTTCGTTGCGGCGGAATCTTCTCACGGAATTTCAGTCATTAACTTTCTTCTCCGAACGTGAAAATATTTTGTTAACGCTGACCTACATAGGGAGAAACGATCATCATAATAAAATAAGGGAAATAAGAGCACGCACTGACAGATATACGTGTTAGTTATTCCACCACGCTGTTCGAGATTGGAATAATAGAGAATTATTGTGAAGGTGGTTCGATAAACCCTCTGCCAAGCACTTAAGTGTGATTTGCAGTCTACCCATGTACATATAGATGTAGACAGTGGACGCTCATATCATTAAAAGTACCCCGTAACTCAACAGGAGGAAACGCATAAATCACTGCATGAAGGATTATAATTAGTGTGTTTATGAAACGTTGAAATGTCTGTGTACAGTCGCTTGATAAGACTGTTGCCCTGTTTGATTCTGTTTGTCTGCAGTTGGTTCTACTAACTGTCCCAGAAGGACTGAGAAGTTTCAGTGATAATCTGACGTTAAGTGCAAGCAACTCGTTCTGCGCATCAGTATGTCAGTACCTTAATTGATCCATTTATATATCATGTGTAATCGAGACCCATATTTATAAAGTTCGTCCATTAGCCTATCTTGTGTGACCAGGTCTTTTTATGTGTCTTTTCAGGTTTGTCTTGCATTTGGTACTTGAGCTGCTTTTCGTCTGCTAGAAGCACAGGATAACCAATTTTGTACCTCTTACGTGGGCAAAGAGTTCTATCGGTGCTGTTCGACAGCTTCGTGGTTGTCAAGTTGGTATTGTCCGTTTCCCGTGTGGGCTTCCCATGCGCTCCGAGCCGAGCGGTGGCTGTCGGTGGATGTATGGCTCTGAGCGCTATGGGACGTAACTTCTGAGGTCATCAGTCCCCAAGAACTTAGAATTACTTAAACCTAACTAACCTAAGGACATCACACACATCCATGCCCGAGGCAGGATTCGAACCTGCAACCGTAGCAGTCGCGCGGTTCCGGACTGAACTCGGTGGATGTAGCTGTGCTCTTAAGTGAGCCCTCTCCTGCCAGTGATGAGATAGGTCGTAGCTTCAAACGCGGCCTTCATGCGTGGAGCCGTTCGGAAAAGCTCTTGGCCTGAATGAAGTGTTTCGATTACTTCTTGCTTTATATTGCTCTTAATAGGATGCTTGAGTCTATGATTTTGTCAGTGTCCGGAGTTTGCTTTGTTCCTTTCTACTATTGTTGTGTCAATGCGCTCTACGGGATATGGTTAGCCTGAGTTAATGTGCTTTAAAGCTTTGTGAATATGACAGAACTTGTGTTTTCGTGTATGTGCGATATTTCTTTTTATGTATTGTAGTTTATCGCATGTTCTATTTTCTGCTGTGATCTCGAGTTGTCTTTATTCTGTGAGCGTTGCGCTCTATTACTGAATCTCAATAGTTGTTCCGTGTAATTTTAACTGATAAGTTATGGGTGAATATTTGCGTTACTGCATTTCCGTGTTTTGTGGGAACGTGTAGCAGCTGCCTTTGTTTAATGGGGGCCATATGTTTCTCGAATCATTGGGGCCTTCCGCCTTGATGGTCTTATTATGAATTCGGTGTGATTCATGATCTATTCGTTGTTACAGTGGTGTACTCTCATTGATTTATACATTTAGCGATTTTCACTCACATCTGTTTGAAACAGTTGGATGTGCAACTCAGGTGACTTCTTTTCATGATGCTTGCGTGAATTCTCAGGTGGTGTATTTGCTGTAACAAGATGTTTCAATCGGTGTAAACCCCTTTGATGTTAGTGCATGCAGGCAATGCAGGTATTGTTCCTCTGAATTTCGTCGTTTTCGTGTGAAGCTTGATTGGATAACTGAAGTCATATGTTTCTTTTCCCTTTCCTCTCTTTTCCCTCACGTATGCATAGTTAAATTGCGCTATGTAATTTCTTCTTGCCAGATCAGATTAGTTTATTTCGTGTTCAGGCACAACTTAAGTATATCTTCAGAATGTCCACCCATAATTCTTTGTGGCTATTTTTGAATAAATGTGTTTCATGAAAACTCAAATCGTGTGTCCTCTAACTACTTCACAACGCACCAAATAGCTGCCAGACTTGCAACTCGATGCTCTTAACTGCTTCTTTCTTTGAAATATTAGCCTGATTTTTATATGCTGCACAAAAAGACAGTGATAACGAAGTACCCAGAGAGCGGAATGAGTAGAACTAATGTGCCAAATTCACAATCCATTGATTAATTATATAGGTTCATTTAACGATGTTATGTACTATGGTTAGATTTAGTATTGCATTAACTGCATGCAAATTTTTTTTTTCGCTGTTCTCAAACAACCTCTGTGCCGGTTGGTGAACTCACGAAGGGACTGAAGAGAAATTTAATGAGCCGAGGAAAGTGAATGAAAAGCTATTTGATGACTTAGAAGCTGCGAATCTTAAGCTCGAACGGAACGTGGAAAGTAAAGCGAATGACTTTAGAAGATGCTACGGGATGAAATAGCGATCGAGTTAGCGAAAACGTCGAGGGTCGTCGAGAAGCGTCTGTGAAGCTGAAAGCGAGCAGTTGCCGCTAAACAGAGTGCTCGAAGAACAGGAGAACAGGGTTATGGCGACGTTCGTGGCTGTCCCAAAGTGAACGCGTAGAGCTACTGTCCCGAGCTGAGAGAGCGGCTGCCGGGCGTTTGGAAGCCACGAAGGGTCAGGCAGAGCAGAGAATCAGCGCGATACGTACTTTGTCTTTTGCTGCGCCCGAGTTCCTGTTCCTAAGAGCTGCCGAGAGCCGGGAGTTAACGTCGCAGAGACAGCGAGCACCAGTTCGGCCGCAGGCGGTGGCGATAAAGCAACAGACTGCCGGCTACTGTGAGCAACACCCAGGTCTGGTCCAGAGGGGACGATACGTAGCTCGTGACTTGAAGAAACGTGTGGCTCACCTCAAAGCAGGTTGTCCCGAAATTGAAGTAGACAGTTCCTGCGAATTAGTATGCACAGAGGACATTCTTGGCAACCGGAATCAAATAATAACTGTATCCTTTTACCGACCTCCAAATTCAGATGATGTTGTTGTTGTCTTCAGTCCTGAGACTGGTTTGATGCAGCTCTCCATGCTACTCTATCCTGTGCAAGCTGCTTCATCTCCCAGTACCTACTGCAACCTACATCCTTCTGAATCTGCTTAGTGTACTCATCTCTCGGTCTCCCTCTACGATTTTTACCCTCCACGCTGCCCTCCAATGCTAAATTTGTGATCCCTTGATGCCTCAAAACATGTCCTACCAACCGATCCCTTCTTCTAGTCAAGTTGTGAAACAAACTTCTCTTCTCCCCAATCCTATTCAATACCTCCTCATTAGTTACGTGATCTATCCACCTTATCTTCAGTATTCTTCTGTAGCACCACATTTCGAAAGCTTCTATTCTCTTCTTGTCCAAACTAGTAATCGTCCATGTTTCACTTCCATACATGGCTACACTCCAAACAAATACTTTCAGAAACGACTTCCTGATACATAAATCTATATTCGATGTTAACAAATTTCTCTTCTTCAGAAACGCTTTCCTTGCCATTGCCAGTCTACATTTTATATCCTCTCTACTTCGACCATCATCAGTTATTTTACTTCCTAAATAGCAAAACTCCTTTACTACTTTAAGTGTCTAATTTCCTAATCTAATTCCCTCAGCATCACCCGATTTAATTTGACTACATTCCATTATCCTCGTTTTGCTTTTGTTAATGTTCATCTTATATCCTCCTTTCAAGACACTGTCCATTCCGTTCAACTGCTCTTCCAAGTCCTTTGCCGTATCTGACAGAATCACAATGTCATCGGCGAACATCATAGTTTTTACTTCGTCTACATGAATTTTAATACCTACTCCAAATTCTTCTTTTGTTTCCTTTACTGCTTGCTCAATATACAGATTGAATAACATCGGGGAGAGGCTACAACCCTGTCTCACTCCTTTCCCAACCACTGCTTCCCTTTCATGCCCCTCGACTCTTATTACTGCCATCTGGTTTCTGTACAAATTATAAATAGCCTTTCGCTCCCTGTATTTTACCCCTGCCACCTTTAGAATTTGAAAAAGAGTATTCCAGTCAACATTGTCAAAGCTTTCTCTAAGTCTACAAATGCTAGAAACGTAGGTTTGCCTTTTCTTAATCTTTCTTCTAAGATAAGTCGTAAGGTCAGTATTGCCTCACGTGTTCCAACATACAGTAGCTGAAAGGTTGAAACACGAGTTGAGTTTAATTTCAAACGCGTACCCGACTCATACAAATATAGTTCGTGGTGCCTTTAATCTATCCTCGATATGTTAGTGAAAATACATGTTTAATTCCGGAGGTACGCATAAAACATCATCCGAAATTTTGCTAAACGCTTTCTCCGACAACTATTTCGAGCAGTTACTTCATGAATAGTAAAAGGTTGTGAAAACCGCGCTTTACCTGTTAACATGGAATAATCCTCAACTAGTAACGTGGATTAAAACGGATACTGGTATTATTGAACGTACCCAGACCCCCAAGTCCTCCACAAATAAACGAAATATATACCTGTTCAAAAAAGCACATAAAAATTCACATAACATCTTCCTCCACTCCTTCCACATTAATAATGTCACTGCAGACCAGATGTGACTTGAATGCAAAGAAATAGTATCAGCGGCAATTCAGAGATTTACACCAAATAAATTAACAAACGACGCAGTTCATCCTCATTGGTACGCAAAACTCGTCAAAACACTGTTGCAGAAACAACGAAACAAACATACCAAATTTAAACGGAAACAAAATCTCCAACATTGGCGATCTTTTAAAGAGACTCGAAATTTAGCGCTGACTTCAATGCGACATGCTTATAATAGTTTTCACAACGAAACTTTATCTCCAAACCTGGCAGAAAATTCAGACAGATTCTGTTCGTATGTGAAGTATGCTAGCGGCAAGACACAATCAATGCCTTCTCTGCGCGATAGCAATGGAGATACTATCGAAGACAGTGCTGCCAAAACAGAGCAACTAAACACAGTTATCCGAAATGCCTTCACAAAGGAACACGAAGTAAATATTCAAGAATTCGAAACAAGATCAGGTGTCAACATGAGTAACGTCGAAGTAGATATCCTTGGAGTAGTGAAGCAACTTGAATTACTTAATAAACGCATGTCTTCTGGCCCAGAGTGTATACCAATTAGGTTCCTATCAGAGTTTGGAGGTGCAAGTCATCGAGTAAAACAGAAGTGATTCCTGGCGTTCTCCAGGGTCCTTTGCTGTTCCTCATCTCTATAAACGATTTGGGAGACAATCTGAGCATCCGTCTTTGATTGTTTGCAGATGACCCTGTCGTTTATCGGCTAATAAAGTCATCAGAAGATCAAAACAAATTGCAAAGCCATTTAGAAAAGGTATCTGGATGGTGCGAAAATTGGCAATTGACCCTAAATAACGGAAAGTGTGAGGTCATCCACATGAGTGCTAAACGTAATCCGTTAAACTTCGGTTACACAAAAAATCAGAAACATCTAAAGGTCGTAAATACCTAGGAATTATTATTACGAACAACTTAAATTGTAAGTCACACACAGAGTATGTTCTGGGGAAGGCTAACCCAAGACTGCATTTTACTGGCAGGAGACTTAGGAAGTGTAATACATTTGCTAAGGAGACTGCCTACACTATGCTTGTCCGTTATCTTTTAGAATACTGCTGTGCGGTGTGGGATCCTTACCACATAGGACTGACGGGGTGCATCGAAAAAGTGTATTGTCACGATATAGGGGAGAGAGTGTGACTGAAATGTTGGAGGCTTTGGAATGGAGATCATTAAAACAAAGGCGTTTTTCGTTGCAGAGGAAGCTTCCTACGAAATTTCAATCACCAACGTCCTCCTCCGAATGCTAAAATATTCTGCTGACGGAGACCAACATAGGGAGAAACGATCAGCATAATAAAATAAGGGAAACCAGACCTCGCATTGAAAGATATATATGTTCGTTTCTTCTGCGCTCTATACGAGATTGGAATAATAGGGAATTGTGAAGGTTGTTCGATGAAATGGCTCAAATGGCTCTGAGCACTATGGGACTCAACTTCTGAGGTCATCAGCCCCCTAGAACTTAGAACTACTTAAACCTAACTAACCTAAGGACATCGCACACATCCATGCCCGAGGCAGGATTCGAACCTGCAACCGTAACGGTCGAGCGGGGTTCGATGAACCCTCTGCCAGCCACTTAAATATAATTTGCAGAGTATCCATGTACATGTAGATGTGTAGGGGCTGATGGAGTTGGAGCCTCAGGGAATAAAGTGCAAAGAGGGACTCGGAACGCGAGGATAAGTGCGATTACAGGGAAAGCAATGTTGCGGGAGGCTTTCGCGGCGGAGGACAGACCTTCGCGAGAGAAAGGCAAAGTTTCTGTTTTAAGCATTTCCTTTCACTACGTGAGTTTGAGTTGTTCCTGAACTCGGTTAACTGAATTCACCCTATGCCTGGTCGGAACTGTTCGAATTTGTGCTTTCCCCAGTGTGGCCCAGCACACACTACTGGATTCGTGCGTTGTTTCTTAGCAGGGGAACCTGCCATGCCAATGAGGACCAGATCGCGGCGTTGTGCGACAGTAAGGGAATTTCGGCAGGCTTTCCTTTCAGCGCCGGGCGGAGTAGCCATGAGGTTTGAGGCGCATTTCACTGATTGAGAGTCCTTCCTGCCGGAGATTCGAGTCCTGTCTCTTGCATGGGTTGTGTGTTGCTCTTAGTTGGGGTTAGTGTAAGTGATGATCTCTGCAATTTGATACTTTAGGAATTCACTCACACACATTCCTTTCAGCCTACTGGTCGGAGGCTGCACGAGCCCACACATCATTATCGTAATACTCTTCTTTAAATATTCTGGATTTACGAGCGCCGCCCGTTTGCTCGAACACATGGTACAGGCTAATCAATTTTTGTTTTATACGTTAGGAGAAACAGAGCTGATCAGTATTTGCCTGACTATAATGCCAACCCAACTGTGTCACATCATCCCAGCTGCCAAATGCAGCCGGCCGGTGTGGCCATGAGGTTCTAGGCGCTTCAGTGTGATGTCATTTGGTTAGTTAGGTTGAAGTAGTTCTAAGTTATAGGGGACTGATATCTCATCGTTTTGCAAAATGAAAGGATGATTTGGAAGCATTTAAAGCGGTGCAATAAGAGTTCGAGTACGATTTGGGGGAGTATGTGTCTAAGTATACGATCTAGTCACTCGGTGCGCAAACGCACGATTCCAGTTGCGGGCGCAGTCGAAAACCTAGACCAGAGTGACTGACCGTACGCGGCCACCCTAGTTCCTTTGGGAACAACTGGGGAATAGAAAAACGTAGTGTAAATCAGTACAGGAATCAAGGGGCACACGTACGCGGTCACGAGAACCCTGGAAGCAGTGGGATCAAAAACCATTTTTATGCGTTTCTGTCTGTAAAATATCTGGGAGTGTGCGTGCGGAACGATTTGAAGTGGAATGATCATATAAAATTAATTGTTGGTAAGGCGGGCACCAGGTTGAGATTCATTGGGAGAGTCCTTAGAAAATGTAGTCCATCAACAAAGGAGGTGGCTTACAAAACACTCGTTCGACCTATACTTGAGTATTGCTCATCAGTGTGGGATCCGTACCAGATTGGGTTGACGGAGGAGATAGAGAAGATCCGAAGAAGAGCGGCGCGTTTCGTCACAGGGTTATTAAGCGTGATAGCGTTATGGAGATGTTTAGCAAACTCAAGTGGCAGACTCTGCAAGAGAGGCGCTGTGCATCACGGTGTAGCTTGCTGTCCAGGTTTTGAGAGGGTGTGTTTCTGGATGAGGTATCGAATATATTGCTTCCCCCCGCTTATACCTCCCGAGGAGATCACGAATGTAAAATTAGATTCGAGCGCACACGGAGGCTTTCCGGCAGTCTTTCTTCCCGCGAACCGTACGCGACTGGAACAGAAAAGGGAGGTAATGAGAGTGGCACGTAAAGTGCCCTCCGCCACACACCGTTGGGTGGCTTGTGCAGTATAAATGTAGATGTAGTAGCGACAACAACGGGCGGTCGTAGTGAGACCGATTACAGGGGCTGGGATCAGCTGAGTGGTGATAGCAATAACGGGTGGCGGTGATTTGGGAACAACTGGGGAATAGAAAAAAATAGGGCAAGTCAGTACAGGAATGAAGAGACACGCGAACGCAATCACAAAACCCTGGAAGCAGTGGGATCAGAAACCACTTTAATGCCTTTCTGTCTGTTTTAATTATTCGGGAGCTGACCGTTTGGTTTTAAACTTTGTTTTCTGCGTTTAATTTGATTGGGAAACCGATGAGATTGAACTTAACATATACATGGATGGACATGAGAAATGAAAGGTGTAAGTAGGCTGTTTAGGTTTTTATGTTGGTAACGCCACATAGCGCTCTGTATGAAAATCACTGATTATGCTGTGTGCAGTCTGTGGCTGGTTGGCATTGTTGAAATATTCGCTATTGTAGTGTTGGGCAGTTGGATGTGAACAGCGCTTAGCGTAGCGCAGTTGGAGGTGAGCCGCCAGCAGTGTTGGATGTGGGGAGAGAGATGACAGAGTTTTGAGAGCGGATGATCTGGACGTGTGTTCATCAGAGTAAATTTGTAGGACTTGATATCTAGTTAGTGCCTTCAATAGTTAGAATCTTTTATGTAGCTGGCAGTACTGGCGCTCGCTATATTGCAGTAGTTCGAGTAAGGAAGATTTTTATGAGGTTAGTGATTCATGAAAGGTATAGGTTATTGTTAGTCGGGGCCATTCTTTTGTAGGGATTTTATAAGTCAGATTGCGTTGCGCTAAAATATTGTGAGTCCGTTTAGTGATGATCAGAGTAAGTAAAGAGAAATGTCTGAGTACGTTGAGTTTTGCTCAGCTGTTTGAAAATCAAATAACATAAAGGAGATTATCAGCACAATCATTCATAAATTTTTCTAAAGGGAGTTTTCAAAGGTTGCAATAAATTTTTTATCTGTGATTATTACTTTAGGTATGAAATATTCTATTGCAGATTAATAAAGACGAATTTCTTTGAATGTTCCCAAAATAATGATTCAAGTTTAATTTTTATTCAAGGACTACTGCTGTTTGTACAAGAATGAAAATATTATTTTCCATCGAACTTAGCAAAGATTTTCACGACTAGCTTTGAAGCATAAGACTATCTTTACTTTATGAATTCTTTTTTATATTTGTAAGCTCTCCTGAAGAATTATCCACTTTTAAATACACTTCACGATATGTTCCTAATTTTGAATGAAAATTTAAAAGAGCTGCAGCTTGTATCCACCTGTGAATGCACAAGATAAAATCTACTATCTCTTTGTATTCTGCGTATGGAATGCTGTGAAAAGAAACACTTTTTATTTTCGTTCACCTCTACCTGTACCCTTTTTAGGATGTGGTCGTTATTGCGATGGTATATTTTAATCTGCCGCTGTTCCAGAATGCTCGCTCACGGCGCAGCTCCGTACTGCCAGCGATATCCAATAAAATGCTGGAAATTCTAAAATAAAATGGGTAATGTCCGGTGCGAACTTTGCAGTAATTGTGACAAACAGATTTTACTAGATAAATATATTTTAACAGAAACAATTAAAATCTTTACACACCGTTTACAATCCCAGCTACAAATGGCGTCGATCATCGACTTATGACAAATGAAGACTACGTAATAGCCTAATGCAACGTTGCGGGTTCCTCTCCCATTTAGTCTGTGCAGAAGGCAAGCGATTCTACTACAATAAATTGCCAATTTATATCTTACCTAATTTTTGTACAGTCTTTGTCGTTTTTGATAACATATCCTTTCTTCTGTAGCGGTTTTCACATCCTCCGCCACAGATAGTATTTAACAGTCTTTGAATAATCATTTATAATAGCAAAATTCATAATTATCTTTTAAATGTCCTTTTGAAATACAATTAACAGAAACACATATAAATTATTTGTTGCAATGAACATTATACATCGAAATGTTCTTTTAACTTTCAATTTGGATGCGTGCTGCCAGAAAACGTTACACCACGAAAGCAGAGACTGCTCATGAGGGGACCGTGAGCAGAATAGGAATGCCTTGGCGGGACCACCACAGTTGGAGAAAATCGAACCCGCTGATCCACAACATAATCCACTTAACGACAATGAGTGGCGGGAACTCTCGCGACAGAATGGTGCGGAACAGGACGGATCTCTGAGCAAGGTAAGTGCGAATGTTCTACACGTGGAAAAATCCAGCACACGGGACGATTTGTGACAGTAGACTGCAGGCAGTAAGGTTTCAGCTTTTATGCCAGATATCACCACCTCTATTAGAATATCAGCACCCAGAACGCACTTGAGCTGCATCTGCCTGTGTTCGATTACAGGTGAGGCAGCGTTTCGTAATTATGTGTGGCTACAGAGGCAGCGTGCAATATTTCTGCAAGGGACTTCTGTCGACTTTTTGAGTACACGCCACACGGAGATGATGCTCTGTACTGGGTGAAACGAGGTCCGACACGATGCTACGACGTGCTCCGTGACTTTTGCCACTTCAGTGTATAAATGTACCGGATGTCTCTCTTAAAAGTCTTCAGGCACATTTCTTCTGGCTTTTCAGTAGATATTTTTAATGTGTAGATGCAGTCAGTCCAAACGTGTACTGGTCATCACGTCGAAGGAAAGCTTCGGTTTGTTTCCGTTACACGCGAAATGCTTTTTGAAGCGGAATTTTACATTCTCATTCGATAGAGCGGCCCGAGATGAGTCCAGCTTGTTATTCGTTTTAGCGATACGTATTAGCAGGAAAACTGGAAAACGGAGAGTGGCGGTAGCTATCAATTTGGGCCAGGGCCTTGTTGTCGCTGTTAGAGTATCGGTTATTCTTAGAGTTTTCCCGCTCCTGTTAATACAAATGGATGAAGCGAAAAACGTTGTAGACTAGTTTGTGGCCCGTCCATCCGAATGGGTACGTGAAATTCCGCTTTGAAAATAAATTTTTTTTTTTTTTTTTTTTACCGGGAACAAACCGACGCTTTGCGGCGACAGTGGCACATCATGACAGGCGTAATGAACAGTATTAATTTCGACTGACTCCACCTACACATTCCAAACACGAAATTGAAAATATCTGTCGGAACACCAGAGCAAATGCGCCTGAAGACTCTTGGGTGGAATACCTACACAGAATATTGGAGAAATAGTGGCAAATATTTTGATAGGTGATACCAACCACAAGAACAAGAAAAAAAAAACACCTTGAACGTGGGTCTGGAAATGCATACTTTGTGAGATCTCTACACTTGTCCATAGTGGCTGAAGACGTTCGGGTGTGAATATGTCCGCCTGACACGCAAGATAGATATTAAATAAACAAATGATGTATGGCCACAGGTGCTGTCCCCATGATCCGTGAACCGAGCGAGGTGACGCAGTGGCTTGCACACTGGACTCGCATTCGGGAGGACGACGGTTCAATCCCGCGTCCGTCCATCCTGATTTAGGTTTTCCGTGGTTTCCCTAAATCACTCCAGGCCAATTTCGGGATGGTTCCTTTGAAAGGCCACGGCCGATTTTCTTCCCCGTCCTTCCCTAATCCGATGAGACCGATGACCTCACTGTCAGCTCTCCTTCCCCAAACAACCGAACCCCAACCCATGATCCGTCAATAGCGTTCACTACTGTACGTGCCTTTCCGTATTGACGTACTCCAGTGTACACAAGTCTGAGCACTGGGTAATCTACAGGCAGTTGTGTTGCATGTACTATAGTTTTAGCGTTGTTAGTGTGTGTTATTTTGTAGTAAATTGCTTTTAACAATAAGTATGTATCGCATTTATTTATTTAGAGTATGGCATTTAAGTACATTTCAGAATTGCATCACTTTATTCTACATTACATGTGTTCACAAACAAACATCTAGTCCCTGTAAGTCATATCGCAATGTTTACTGTCACTGTGATATTTGTAATGCACTGTGCACGAATGGGTTGGTAAATTTTCCATTTCTCCTCTGCTTGTTAACAATGGAAGCGTACTACTCCTAAAGTGACATGGCGGATATAATTATCTGCTATGGGTTAGCAGTTGGAAATAGCCCGTAAGCACGTTCCCACTACGCAGAAAAATACCCATGTTGCAGAGTACCATGCGATAAGTTGTTGACCCAAAGTTTTCGGCTTCTTAAGGACACGGATTTTCTAGCTTCCAAAAGACGAATAGTGGACGGAATGAGTCAGTTCACACACCTCAGATGCAGGAGGACATACCAGATTTTCTGGACGAAAGACGTGCAACAGCAGTGTGGGTATTTGGCGATTGACACCAACAGAAGGCATAAGTCATCCTGTTGTCCGGCTGGTACTGCTTGAGCTATTGCTGTATCCGTAACACCTTCAACACATCCAGGCACTAATGCCAGAGGACCACGATAGCCTATCATAGTTGTGTCATTGGCCCATACAGAAGCGTGCTGCAGGTCCACTGTTTTCGACGAAGAATTTATTTCTCTGATCCTGTGCGGTTCACAAAGGGTCGTGCTGTGAACTTCCATACTCAGCACGTGTGGGCTTATGAAAACCCCTATGCTGCTGTACAAAGAGTACATCAACCTCATTTCTCCGTCAACTAATGGATAGACATTCTTGGTGATAAGTTACTAGGGCCATATATCCTACTCCAAACATTTAATGGAGCTCATTATCGTCAACTTCTTGTTAACATTTTGCTTACCTTGTCTGAGGAGGTACCACATCAGTAAAGACTACCGATGTGGTTTATGCATTATGTCACATTTCATCTGCAATGTGTGTGAATATCGGATGCTGACGCTTCATGTCTTTTGGAATGGTTGGGGCGGAGGGGGCACACCTTGGTCCCCTGTTCCCTCGACTTCAGTGCTCTGTAGTTTTGGTTATGGGAACAGTTCAAGGCGTTAGTCTTGCAGTACCACATGTATGTGAAATTAGAAATCGTTACCAGAGTCGGAGACTATTTAGACTCTGACAAATCCCTTTAGATACAGTTTTGATATACATAATACAATGGAAATATGCTACTTGAAATTTGGCCCTTACATGAGGTCCTAGGGTGAACAATTTGTATAAAATTACTTAATAACTGTATTTTAAAAACAATTAATAATGCAAATCAAATGAAAGGAACACTAAATTCTTTAAATGAAATTCAAGTAAAAAATGAACTGGTGATTTATTGCAAAAAGTCTTCTTAGTACACAAGAAAACCAATAGACTAACTGTCTATCATGTTAGACTAATATTGACAATCAGCAAAATCATAATGTCCAGGGAAGGATAATGTGTTCATGCTGCACATTCCCTCCACGATGTTGAGGCGAAATAAATAAAAAAATTAAATTTATTGGTTTTTTGTAAAGAGGAAAAATTGTGGACATGGAATTGTAACTTCAGAATTTTTGAAAGGCCTTTCTTTTTTTACGGGCTGTATTGACCAGCTTGAATGCGGACAAATTCAGTGCTGCGTGAAATATGCCTGTAATATAATTTACCATTCCGATTAATTACATTTTTGAATTCTACGTCACTGTTGATTTAATCAGAGTTCTCACCTTAGACGTAGAATTAGTCCTTCTGCCACAATATTAATTCATTAGTCGCCCTCGACGTTCTTCTCTTTGTTGACCGTGTGTACCTTCCTAAATCGGCATCGGTTCACTTCACGTAGACGGTGGAAACCAAGGAAATACAATGCTACGTCACTTTAAAAAATAGTGAGAAGTATCGAAGTGTTACGAAAATTATTTATTCACAAGACAATAAGACTTGCTCTGCTCGTCGCACAAATCATGATTACTAACAACATGGCTGCCTTTCCGCACAGTCCGAAATTACGTCCGTCCTCCACAAGGCAACAATCGAAAGTGTCTCTTAGCTCCTTCTTGGAGTATGAAACAAAAGCGAATCCAATATGAACATTACAGAGATTATATTCTACATCCCTCTCAATTTGATCTTTGACGCAGCCTTTAAGGTGTTGTATGTCTCTGCGTCGGAATGTGTCATTACAATGTGAATAAACCCTACGAATCTGAATTTTACTATGTAGTGGTTCCTTGTCGGGACTAAAATGAAAAGAACCTTTCTTCGTATCTGGAATCTTACGGTACTGCGGTGGTGTACAACTATAAAATGGTAAGCTCCCAGACGAATTGGTGCCGCTACAGTGTGCTCACCAATCACTAGCCATCTCGATCTACATCCAAATCTACATCGATACTCTGCTAATTACGTTGAAGTGCCTGGCAGAGGGTTCTTCGGACCACCTTCAAAATTCTCTATTCTCCAAATGTCGTATAGCGCGCGGAAATAACAAACACCTACATCTTTTTCGTACGAGCTCTTCAAATGGTTCAAATGGCTCTAAGCTCTATGGAACTTAACATCTGAGGTCATCAGTCCCCAAGACTTAGAATTACTTAAACATTAACGAACCTAACCACACACACATCCATGCCAACGGCAGAATTCGAACCTGCGACCGTAGCAGAAGCGCCGTTCCACACCGAAGCGCCTAGAACCGGTTGGCCACAACGACCGGCTGCACGAGCTCTGACTTCCCTTATTTTATCATAGTGATCGTTTCTTCCTATCTAAATCGGCGTCAACAAAATATTTTCAAATTCAGAGGAGAAAGCTGGTGACTGGAATTTCGTGAGAAGATTGCTCCGCTACGAAAAATGCCTGTGTTTTAATGATCTCCATCACAAATCCTCCATCATTTCAGTGACACTCTCCCCCCTATTTCGCGATGATGCAAAACATGCTACCATCTTTGCACTTTTTCGATGTACCTGCTAATAAAACGTAGTGTTGGGTTAGCCTTCCCCACATGATTTTCTGTGTGTTCCTTACAATTTAAGTTGTTCGTAATTGTAATTACTAGGTACTTAGTTGAATGTATGGCCTTTAGATTTGACTGATTTATCGTGTGACGGAAGTTTAACGGATTACTTTTAGCACTCATGTGGATGACCTCACACTTTTCGTTATTTATGGTCGTTGCAATTTGTTTGCCGGCCGGTGTGGCCGTGCAGTTCTAGGCGCTACAGTCTGGAACCACGTGACCGCTACGATCGCAGGTTCGAATCCTGCCTCGGGCATGGATATGTGTGATGTCCGTAAGATAGTTAGGTTTAAGTAGTTCTAAGTTATAGGGGACTGATGACCACAGATGTTAAGTCCCAGAGTGTTCAGAGCCATTTATCTATTTCTTTGCAATGTGTTTTGATCTTCTGATGACTTTATTAGTCGATAACCGACAGCGTCATCTGCAAACAACCTAAGCGACTGCTCAGATTGTCTCGCAAATCGTTTATACGGATAAGGAACAGCAAAGGGCCTGTAACACTAAGATGTGCGTCAACACGAGATCTGCGCCCCCAAGGAACTTGTGGACCGAGCTAAGTTGTCGGACGACTTCCCAGTGCAGAACACTAGAATGATCGCCCCCCCCCCCCCGCCCCCCCTCAGCGATCGAGCACGAGAAGTCTCCTCTACGACGATCGACCCAAGAGTGTTCGATCATCCACATCCAACTCCTCAGTTTGGGCCGTCATGGCAACAAGCATATCAGGTAAAACGTTATGTACTTCTGTCCAATGACAGCAGACGAATCAGAGCCTTGTATAAACAACTCAGAATTTCCAACAAGCCAAGCAAACGCCGCTGGAACCCCACCAGGTCAGGTTCACACAGCAGCAGGCCGCTCCTCGTCAAGAACTGGTCAGTTCTCTCCAGATGTTACCGGGTAAGACACTGAGCGTCAAATTCTGAGCTTCCTGGGGTCGTGACTCGGGACGTCACTATGTGTGCCACTGGATGTCAGACTCGGAAAAACTTTCTTCTTCAAGGAGTGAAAATGACTGTAATGCGTGAGTTATTGCCGGATTTGTTATGCGCTCTGTATGTGCTTTCATCCTGCTCAGACAGCAGCTGGTATAGATTTTACGCTTGTGAGCGTATATATACGTTGTTATGTGGCTAGCGGAGCTTGTGGACTGGCCCTGTTCGATTTCCTTTACCTACATTTATGTAATTCGAAAATCTGTGCCCAGACATCAGTTTACTAAAACAACGTGACAATTTTAAAAAACTCAAAAACGTTAATTCTAAAAAAATGGAGATATTTTTCCGGCTCAGTTAAATACAAATCTATTCGTAAGTATTTGAGTTTCACATTGAAACAGTCTCGAGGTTAGAACCTCATTTTCAGCAGTTTCTTTAATTGTATTAATATTGTATTATTTTGTCAACTGGAAATACTGAATTATAATATTCTAATGAAAATACGATTTTATTTGAGTCAAATCAAATAAATTAAAATTTGATTCAGACATGTGAAATGACTTGTCTATACTAATAAAACTCCCAGAAAGAATTTCACTCTGCAGCAGAGAGTGCGCTGCGATGAAACGTCCTCTCAGAACTAGAATAATCTGCCAGAAGGTTCCATCAGTAATACTGGTGCGTTTTATATGTTCGTTTCTCCATGTAATGGAAAAAAAAGAAATACTCGACATTCACAGTGACTAGAGTATGTACAAAAAGGGCAATCAATACACATTTGCAGTTGACCAGCAGATCGTTCTGCAGATACAGTCTATCCTTTTGAATTTTTAAGTACTATAATCTATTTCTGTGAAGGATGCTTATCACGATATTTATTTGCTCTTTCACTTTATTCACATGAACTCTGAGAGTTTTATGTGACTATATTATTTTGTTTCTGCAAACATAATTCGTTCCACCAAAATAGCTGGAAACCCCACAGCAGATCAGTTCCAGTCATTCCACGAGTAAGGAGGTACAAGGCTTGTCTTGTCTGTAATTCTACCATGCCTAGACGGTCAATACCGTATTCTATCGCGTCTGCATTGTTACTTTGTGCCAAGAAGGACTCTCAGCAAGGGAAGGGTTCAGGCGTCTCGGAGTGAACCAAAGCTATGTTGTTCGGGTATGGAGGAGATACAGAGAGAGAGAGGAAATGTCGATGACATGCCTCGTTCAGACCGCTCAAGGACTACTACTGCAGTGGATGACCGCATCCTACGGATTATGGCTCGGAGGAACTCTGACAGCAACGCCACCATGTTGAATAATGCTTTTCGTGCAGCCACAGGACGTCTTGTTACGACTCAAACTTTGCGCAATAGGCTGCATAATGCGCAACTTCACTTCCGACGTCCATGGCGAGGTCGATCTTTGCAACCACGACATTTTGCAGCACCGTACAGGTGGGCCCAACAACACGCAGAATGGACCGCTAAGGATTGGCATCACGTTCTATCCACCGATGAGTGTCGCATATGCCTTCAACCAGACAATCGTCGGAGACGTGTTTGGAGGCAACCCGGTCAGGATGAATGCCTCAAGATACACTGTCCAGCGAGTGCAGCAAGGTGGAGGTTCCCATCTCTTTTGGGATGGCATTATGGAGGGCGGACGTACGCCGCTGGTGGTCATGGAAGGCGCCGTAACGGCTGTACGATACGTGAATACCACCTTCCGACTGATAGTACAACCATGTCGGCAGCATATTGGCGAGGCATTCGTCTTCATGGACGACAGTTCGCGCCCCCATCGTGCACATCCTGTGAATGACTTTCTTCAGAATAACGACATCGCTCGACTAGGGTGGCCAGCACCTTCTCCAGACTTGAACGCTATAGAACATGTCTGGGATAGATTGAAAAGGGCTGTTTATGGAAGACGTGACGCACCAACCCTCTCAGGGATCTACGCCCAATCGCCGTAGAGAAGTGGGACAATCTTGACCAACAGTGCCTTGATGAACTTATGGCTAAAATGCCACGACGAATACAGGCACGAATCAATGCAATAGGACGTGCTACTGGCTATTAGAGGGAGAGGTGTGTACAGCAATGTTGACCACCACCTCCGAAGGTGTCCCTGTATGGTGGTACAAGATGCAATGCCTGACTTTCATTAGCAATAAAAAGGGTGCAAAGGATATTCATGTTGATCTCAATTCCAATTTTGTGTACAGGTTCCGGAGCTCTTGGAGCCGAGGTGATGCGAAACTTTTTTGATGTATGTACATTTTTACTATGTCTGTACAGAACTGTATACACTGTTAGCGTAAATAGCTGTAGGGAGGTGCATTATAGAATCAGTAAGCGTACAATACTTCAAAACTCGTTTACTACCTCATTTTCCGCAATTTGATCTTACGTTCTTGCCTCAGTGTCAGAGGTACAACAACAGATTTTGCGCTTGGCTGTCATCAATTCGTATGTGCCGCTACATTTTTGGAGAGAAACCCGGTTGCCGCACAGTCGCGGCGTTGGCCTCCCTCTCTCTCTCTCTCTCCCTCTCTGGTGCCTACTCGCTGAGTGTGACACCTAGCGGCAGCACTGGGTACCTTTGGCGCGACGTCGCGAGTCACAATCCCAGAAAGCTAAGCAATTAACGCCGGGTCTTGAGACTCAGACCTGCTAGCCGCCAGTAGCGCACGCAACACCGAAGATCCCACCCTCCTCCAAACGGCGCGTGACCCCTGCGGGCTCCAATGTAGCTGCCGTGCCGCACTTATAACCGGGGACTCAATGCTTTGAGCGGTGAGCTGGCTGTCCCTCCCTTATTCCCATTGTTGTGTGCCTCGGACGTTCTACAACTCCTGGGGAAACCAACTCCGAGTTTCCCACGAATTCTCTCAGCTGAAGTGACGTAAGTTAAGACACACAACCTCTGGAATTTTTATCAGGCACAATAGTGAAAATCAAGTATAGTAATGAGAGTTTAATAAAGTGATGAGAATCGTGTTCCAGCATTTCTCCGTCATAAGGAGCGGATGGTGTTAGTTTATCAATGGATGGAGGCAACCCAGATGGCTTGTAACATTTCAGCCGACGCCACGCCGGTCAACGATACCCAGACACTACAGGATCGCGTCTTCGACGCAACAACAAGCAAGCGTATTTCGGAGAGTGCGTGATCTCTTAAGCTGAGGATCAGAGCGATACATTGATATTGGAGGAACGTCACGTTGAGCACCTCATATGAGAAATGTCATTAACGGATATCAGGATGGACGGTTCCTATGGACAAGTGTGCAGATCACAGAAAGTATGCGTTTCCCGATCCACGTGTAATGGATTTTTTTCCCTTGTTTTGATGGACAGCCCCACCTCGAAATATTCGACACTTTGCGCTACAGGTTAAAAGAAGAGTGACGAATATAAGATGCCTTCAATATTTATTAACGTTGTCGGTGGTTCTCTTGATTTATGCTAACTTTTTTCCAGCCTACGTCTAGATCTGGTTTTGTTCCCTGCATATAAAATTATATGCAAGCGTTTCTATCGCACCAGAAAGGATGGAGGAGGTTTGATGTAAGATCTATTCGTGGTTTCTCCTTTATCGAAATCGTTTCCCATAAGAATACAAGCTACATCGTTAGCCTCGTGGCTATTGAGTTTGATCCTCAAAAAAACGTAGTACTAATAGTTCAATCCAGAACGGTTTAGGTAGCCTTTACGGTAGTTGGGTATAGCTGTGTGGTTAGTATTCGAACAGACATCCGAAGTAGTGTGGCGGTAATGCTTCAATCTGTCCGAAGAACAGTTCCAGCTTTATAAATGTAGCCAGAAGTGTATCGTGGCTAATGGAGTTGTTCATGAAGACCGATTAAAGTATTATCCTAATATATTTTGTTGCCCTTATTTTATAAAATCATTTGGTGGCTTTCTAAGAGGTACTTTGTGTTAGGAGTACAAAACGTAAATAAAATTACATTTTCACACGTTTTACTTCAGGCAGAATTAGGTAATAAAGCCAGTCGATACCTTTCGTATAGTGCAACAACATAGTTGCTCACTGGCTGAGTATTTTTCAAGAGATCCTCTCACACAGACTGGTAATTTACACTGTTTTTAAGAGCCACTCCGAGTGCGCCGTATCAGTCACTCTTTAACCTGTTACGTAAGGCGATTCGTTCCTGCTGTTATCTTTTGCGTGTATTCAGTCCCGCAACCTATAACCGTGCATTCGGGCGGTAATCAGTTATCGGTGCGTTATTGTAGTCTAAAAACTGAATCCGTTATAGTAACTCTTTTGTTTACTCACTCGGGGTCTCACCGTTTTGTACACAACTGAGGTGAGAAGTAGTTGTGACGTTCTCTACGGCGACATCAAAAACCCATTCTGAGGTGGTGCCGTCGAAAGCGTAAACCGAAGCAATCGGTCTGGATTCGAATACATCTTTCGAAAGCGAGTACAAAAGAATATTATCACAGGACTTTACAAACAGGTTTTTCAGAAATTCCTACCAGTTCACTTACTTAACTTATTTAATATTGCAACGCGTTTCGAGCTATCACCTCTTTATCAGGCAAAATATGACAAAACAAGAAACATTCAAACCGAATGGACATATACCTTAATGCAAGTATTCTTTCAGTCTTGTTGTTTGTTGTGGCTTTCCTGCAGAGAAAGTCAAATAGAAGCCGTATGAGAGCGCGTTTACTTCGTTTTCTTGTCTGTAGATGAATACTGGAGCACTCCGTTCATCAGAAAAGGCTGCCGTCTTGTGGCCACTGTGGCTTTAAATTGTAAGCACACCACGTAGCTCACTCGGAAAACATGAATAACTGATCTGGCTACTTCAGTATTATTGGCTTAATTTGTATTATTAGTTCACTTTTCTCGGACATGAGCAGACATCCACAAGTAGCAAATAATGTGACCGTGGCTTCCAAGTTAAGGTTCTTCGGTTAATCACAAGGCGTCTACTTCGTTAATAATCTTGCTGGCATTTCGATGATCTTTCTTGGGATTTCTTCATGATTCATTACATTCTTGCACGTGCTACCTTTTTATAGTTTTATGCACAGTGAGATATAATATCGAGCGATTTTAAAAAGCGAGTGAATCAAGCTGCGTCGGATAGAGGTGGAGGGGATAGCTTCAGTTACGTTTGACGCGAAATAGCATTTAGTCATAATGGAGCGTACACTGTCAAAGCATTTTATCAAAACGGTAGTTCGTACCAGCTAGCACGTCGTGCAATCCGCAACCACTTCAGCGTTAATCGAAATCGGCCGGTGCACCTGCCTGGGCGATTAAAAAGTGGCTGGGGAACATTGAGGAGACGGCGCCAACTGGGAAACCAAAAACTGTGCGCTCGCCTGAAAAACATCGAACGTGTACGCCAAATGAAACGCGTATAGCACGTGTGCCTTGACACGACACTACAGCGCGACACGCACGTGCCGCACGAGTCGCGCGGCTGCAGTGCATATTGCGACACGTACACCGTACTTAGCACGCGCCGACTGGCGACGCTCTGCAATGACAGAACCGAAGCGCGCGCACCTTTTTATCTTTCTCTAATAATTTACAGAAACTATTCACTGAAAATATTTGATTTTTTTCCGTACTTGTAGCTTTATGTGTGAACGTCTTGGCCAAGTGCCCATCATCTCGCTAATGGTCATGCTTACTGGGATCTACACATTTTAGTAAGTCACTACGCAAAACTCAAAAAGTTTGCAATGAAAAATAGGGGACGCTATGATTTAGCGTTTGGTGCGTATTACACCATATGTTTCTGTGTATGAAATTCAGCTAACATATTAAATTTTTGTTTAGACTTAGGAGGAGGTCTCCATCTGTCTTCGATTTCGAGAAAATGGATCCCATGTAGCGCATTCACTCCCAATCTTACGCCACGGGAATGAAATATTCCTACATCACTGGTATTTCCTAAACCGCTCGAGACATCGAAACGAGATTTTGGCGAATGACGACACAAGGAGGAGAGTACTTTGCCACGCCGGCCGGTGTGGCCAAGTGGTTCTAGGCGCTTCAGTCTGGAACCGCGCGACAGCTACGATCGCAGGTTCGAATCCTGCCTCGGGCATGGATGTGTGTCATGCCCCTAGGTTAGTTAGGTTTAAGTAGTTCAAAGTTCTATGGGACTGATGACCTCAGATTTTAAGTCCCATAGTGCTCAGAGCCATTTGAACCACACTTTGCCACGTCGTAAACACACTGAGCTTTCTTATCTATCACGGTATATCAGTAGTTACACTTCCCTATTTATTTTTTTTCATTCCACTGACTAATTTTTTAAGAGTTATCGACAGATAGTGAGACAAGAGTGTCCTAATATGAAAGTAAACATGAAATTTCTTCTCTTATGTTGCCACAAACCGTCACAATGAGTTTTTTGATAAGATATTCGGCTCTCTGAGCGCCAATTACTTGTTTAATGAGACAGATTTCTGAAACAGTGTGTCACAATAACTGCTGCAAAAATGAGTTTATGCAAATCATATTGTGTTTTTTCAAAGAAGTGCTCTCAAACCCTTCAACAAGAGAAGTGTGGCCGTTACTCGCAAATGGTGTTGCATCTTCGAATGAGAAGAGGTTAACAACTCACACGAAAATAAATCGCTAATTCTGTTGGAATTTTGGTTGAATCCCACAACCCATTTTATTTTTAACACCAGCGACTGAAATGGAAACTTACCAAAGGAGTTTTATTCCTTTTCTTTATCTGAGCAATAGCAAAGTAATGAAGAGCGTGGTCTTCAGGCGGGATACCACGCACACTACTGATGCCGGTTCCTCACCAACGCCTTGCCAAACTGACAGTCCGTGGTTCGCGAATAAAATAGTTGTTACTGAGAAAAGTAAACAACTGATACGTGGCACAACCCAATGGCCAGTGTATCGTCAGCAGCTGGGAATAAATCGATCGACAAGAATGCGGAAGCCAGCAAGTGTGCTTTGTGAGAGGAAGAGTTCACATCGTTCCGAAAACATTGTCATGAAAGTAGATCTGCCTTTGTCACCATTACATTTCTACATATCACCACACTCTTTCAGGATATTCCTACTTTTATATTAGTACCGACACTAATTCCTTTGTGTAGCCTGTTGTGTAATTAGTTTATTAACGCTGATAGCGTGTATGCAACCACTGAAATACTTTTCCTCGTCACGACGAGCCGATTAAAACATCGTTATTTAAGATGGCTTCTCGACTATTTCGGGCTTGCAATGTACGAAGTATAACGTCTCTTATTAGACCCATACCCACATGATGATATGAAGTACGTAAGTTTTACTATCTCGGACGCTTTTTACCAGGAGCGCAAAGGGGTCATAACTGTGGAAATTATGACTTCCCGACTTTTTGTAACGGATCGCAGAGATACTTCAGCATAAGAGGCAGCAAGTAGGTAACCTTGTTTTACTTTCCTGTCTTGCTTCTAGATGACACGATTTTATAATATTCCTTACTTCCTTATTCACTACCCTCACGGTAAATCGTCTGTCCCTTCTTACGTTCTGAAAACATTGTGGAGGCAGACGATATACTTTCAGTGGCTAATTGCTCACCGGTTATTGAACTGTGCATTGGGTTTTTTGACAAAGAATAAACAAAACAAAAGAACTGTACATATGTATGTAAATGAAAACTATTACGTGCTAACGAAAATGGACGGAGCGCTTAAACAGCGAAAAAAAGAACACTGCTCACTGATAGAAAACTTCAGTTTACATTACAGGCCGTACTCTTCGGATGGACAATACTTCCACTGTCCGTATGCGCCATGCCGAAGTGAGTATATGGCAGAACTGCCCTCCCGCTCCCCGCCTCACACATCCGTCAGTACCCGCGTGACGCGCGGCGCGAGAAACTGCGCCGCTACCACAAAGCCGCGCGACCTGGCGCAGGCGCGTGTCGCGTCCCAGTCGCGTCGCGTCGCAGTTTGCGCGGTCCCATTTGAACCTGTGAAGTTGCAAAAACGCGCGCTGCGCTGCGCCTAGCCTTTAGAGTTGCCATTGAGAGACACACTCGTCGCTCAGTTCACCGGCACAGCGCTACACTTGGGATTTCAAAGAGAACGGTAGGACGGATTTTACCCCAGGATTTGCACTTTCACCCCTACAAAATCTAAACGGTACAGGTCCTTAAGGGAATAGATTATGTGATCCGCAGCCGCTTCTGATTAAAAGTTTTGGTCATGATTAGTCGGGACCAGGACATTGTAAACCGTTTGTGGATGAGGGATGAAGCTTACTTCCGTCTCTCCAGTTATGTGAACAAGCAGAACTTTCGATTTTGCAGTGACGTTAATACTAGAGAACTGCATCAGCAACCACTGCACTGGGCAATAGTTACTGCGTGGTTCGTAATGTCTTCAATTAGGGATCATAAGGCCAAACGATTTTTAAGTTGTAACAGTGACTTCGCAGAGATACGCAGACGTTTTAGAAAACTTATGTCTCATCGTTCACTTCATTGTGTGCAAGTTGTGGAGTAAATGTTTCCAGCAGGACGGAGCAACGTCCCACACTGCGCTAGTAAGCATGAATATTGTCAGTCGTTTGTTTCCAAATGATATGGCCTCCCGAAATGGGTACATTGCATGGCCCTCTCGTTCACTGGACGTCACATGTTTGTGACTTTTTCTTTGGGGTTATCTGAAGCGGAAAGTTTAGCAAGATAACCCACCTTGAACAACTGAAGCCCTGAAAGAGTGGATGCGACAGGAAGTGTGATGAGTCAGTACAAGGTCTGGCTGGAGGAATGCGTGCTTCTAAGCGGACGCCATAATAAGACATCTTGAAAAAGTAACTGAGGAGGAGGACATTAGTGTTTAACGTCCCTTCGACACGAGGTCATTAGAGACGGAGCGCCAGCTCGGGTGAGGGAAGGAGGGGGAAGGAAATCGGCCGTGCCCTTTCAGAGGAACCATCCCGACATTTGCCTGAAGCGATTTAGGGAAATCAGGGAAAACCTAAATCAGGACGGCCGGAGACGGGATTGAACCGTCGTCCTCCCGAATGCGAGTCCAGTGTGCTAACCACTGCGCCACCTCACTCGGTGAAAAAGTAACTGACGTTTTACTGTTACAGAAAACACTTTTTCGTATATTTTAAGATTATGAAACAGAAAAAGTGTCTTTATTTAACAGCTTTTAAAAAATCGCTCTTTATTATGCCTCACCCTGTAGTTGAAACTCTCTTCTTCATTTAGCTCATGAGGCCCTCAGCTTTAAAAGAATTTATTGTGTCGTAAACACAGTACTATTTCAATATGCTATACGAGCGTATTTTAGGAAAGACACACGGGAAATATGTAGTGGTAAATGCGAAAAACAAATACAGAACTAGTTCTCTCACAACTGTTATGACTACTCTTATTTTTTATTTGGGGGACTTACGAAATCTGAATATTTTCGTAGTCTCCATGAAATAGCTGTGTTAATCTTAGATAACGGTGGGTGTGATTAACGTCTCTGACTGGTGGTGTGGAACTGTCTCAAGTGAAGGACAGAAGGAATTGGGTTATTCAGATACACACAGTAGACGATTGTAACAGCACTGTTTACGTGGAAAGAACCCACACATATTACAAAAAATTGATGTATGTACGTATGTGGCACATCTCCCCCTAGACCACTGGACTGATATGGACCAAAGTTTGTGCACATACCCCTTACTGACAGGTAACAATCATAATTCAGGAGGTGCGGCATCATAAACGATGAGATGCATGAAAATCAGCCGCACCATGCCTGATGTTGAAATTTGCTTCTGTACTACTAACTCTATTCGTAACAAATTTCGCAGACATTCGCAGCGAAAGGCACATACAAAATTATATCATGATGCCACACATAATTCGGGAGATCCGACGTCATGAACACCAAGATGTGTGAAGAACTGCCGGAGTGTGCTTAATGTTTATATTTATCCTTGCTGCTCACTCTGTTAGCAACATATTTTGCTGACGGTATCGACATACGCCGCTGAATGCGCCTACATGAGTGCATCGTTGTAGGACTCTTTACTGCCGAGCCACTCGTGCAGTCGAGTGAAGTCGAGTGAAGTGACACCAGGCAGCGCTTTTGGCAGCTTTCAACTATGAGGCGCAAACGGTTGTAGGCCACGCCACAGAGGCGTGCAGATACTCGAAGCAGCTGTGCCAAGCGCATCATCCCACGCCGAGCCTACTGGCAGGTGTGCGTGCAAGGTTCCTCGTTGTGGAAAACTAGCAAAGTGAACACCCCGACCGACAGTGCCGGCTGTCAGCTAGTGTACAATAAAAACATTATGACAGGTGACAGACTTCCGTCATTCAACAGTCTCTGGTCAATGAATTAGTTCTTTCTTATGATCTTAATGAATTATTGTCAATGTAAACAACGAGACACCAACAGAGATAGTGATAAATGGTTCAAATGGCTCTGAGTACTATGGGACTTAACATCTGAGGTCATCAGTCCCCTAGACCAAGGGTAGTTAGGTTTAAGTAGTTCTAAGGACAGCACACACATCCATGCCCGAGACAGGATTCGAACCTGCGACCGTAGCAGCAGCGCGGTTCCGGACTGAAGCGCCTAGAAACGATCGGCCACAACGGCTGGCAAAAGCGATAAATGAGGTATTAGTGAAAGATACTGGCTTATTAACATGGCTTGCTTCAAATTTTCAGAAAATGTAACTGATTCGAATATTTGACTAACGTAAAGCCTACCAAAATCGGCTGTATAGTTACGTTCATAGTCTACACATAACTTTGCGGTGCACGGCCGTTGCCCCTGATAACAAAGTGCGAGTGCACCGCCCTCGTGGATAACATTGCGCCCCCTAGAGTGTGCAGCTGGAACACTGATAGAGGCAGAACATTCCCATTCGTCTGGTGCGCTCTCAAGTGTCATTGATACCTTCTCTGATAATGATCTCTTACCTTCGCCATCAAAATGGCCTACCTCACTGGGAACGCATTTCTGGCCATATGTCCGCATGACCTTTTTTCCTCCTTTTGCTGCGGAAGCTGTGATCTCTGTATCTTGAAACAATACAAACCAAGGGAAAATCGAAATCACTATCTCTCGCCAATAAATAAACGATCTCTATAATCATACAAGACGAGCGAATTGTGTTAAGTAACTGATCGTTCATTTTGGCCGCTGTGCACAACGAAAATACCGTCTCCTTGCGATGAACAGCTTACGAATAGAAGAGGTTATAGTTATTATTTGCGGGTCGTCTTGCTTCTCAAAAACATGAGGACAGTAAGTGATCTTGAAATTCGGCGACGTTCCTGGGTGCATTACGTGCTCCCACTTCTGGCCATATGAGGGTACGACGAGAATTCTCCATATAATCGTTCCGATGCGCTCACGTGTTATGTTTTGGAGAGGCATACCGTTGGTTGGGCAAATTGATCATGGTACACTCGCAGGTCAGCGGCATTGTGACACTGCATTCGTTTCCCATGCGTATCTTTTCAGGCTGTATGCGACCATCACTGTACTTTTAAGGACGACAATGCGTGATCGCATCGAAAGCACTGGTGTAGGAGGTCTTTGAATGAGTGCATGTTCGGCAAACTTAAACCCCGTGGGCCACGTAGTTATGCATTGGGGATGCATACCGCAGCTCACCTACATAGTCCAGCGACCATCCAGAGTTCTCAGTCAAACTTGTTGAGGAATGGAACGCTCTACCACATTTCCTTACCAACCTCGTGCCCAGCTTGGGAGCTGGTTACAGAGCACGCACAGCTGTGTTTGGTGATCACATGCTTTATGGAGAACACGTTCCGCCTTTTGCAATGTGACTACTGTCTTTGAACAAAAACGTCAGTTATGTTCGTATCATTGCATGTTTCTTTGTTACCATCTGTACCATGCAGCAGCAATTATTTCTATTTTGCTTGACAGTGACACAACATGTGAAAGTTACTTTGGCCCGGAGTTTCGCAAAGCACTATAATCGAAAACGAAAAAGGTCTGACGGGGTCTATTGGGGTGAAGTGAGACCACGGGGACTGATTCCATACCACTGTGGCGGCTGCTTTATTGTATGAAGGACAGAATTTAGTTGAAAGTACTTGATCTTCATTTCTCGAGTATATGCTGAAGATTAAAGTTAATCGCATGTGAACCGGTACTTTCAGAGACTAAAATAAAGAGCTCCTGCAAACGCTATTTACTATTCTAAAGAAATGTGACTGGGATCCTAGAATACGAAACTGACTACAACTGTATGTAAGCAATATCGGTTTCTGGTGCTCCATTTATGACAATATGAGAATAGGGGGGGGGGCATAGGATAGTGTACCTACAAACACATCTTCTTTCTTGGTCGGTGTTTCAGTTAGTCACCGATTTTAGAACTATATGAAGCAACGCGTACTAGAGGACGCGGTAAGTAGTTCCTGATATTTTCGACTGCTGCTGTTGTGGGGCCTGAGGTTTTGTTTTCTGCAGGGTTTGCAAATATAACGAGTTCTACATATTTAGTGTTGTGTAATATATTAAAGATATTTGAGGATACTGTCTGTTCTATGGTTAAAGAATTTTGTGGTGAATAAAATATTGTTAAATTTTGACTAGTTACATAACGTGTGGATGAATAAGTTATAGTTCGTGAGTCACAAACCATCTCGTACCTTCAAACGGAAGACCTTGCACCATGGAGTATATGAGATTTGCAAAAGAAGTATGTTTATGTAATGTATTAACGAAGTTACCAGTCTCGAAAAGGGAAATTTGTGATAGCTGCAACAGCTTCTATTTCAGATCGTTGTTAACTTCTAACTGGTTTTTGATAAAACGATTGATTTCGCTTGCTGATTATTCTTGTGTAGTAGAGTAATAACGTAAGACATTTCTCATAGAGAAATACACTACTGACAAAATTTTTTCTCGATTGCAACGATTTGAACTGATATTTGTACCTAGGTACATGACCATGTTGTATCTTGGAACAGTCTCTCATTTGTCAAAAATCTTACTTTTCCGGAGTAATTGTAATTTCAGAAAGAAAGTGCACCACTCCTAAAGTGAATGCTGTCATTTCAAAATAGAATAACAAAATGGAGTAAAGGTCTATTAAAGTGTGAAAGTCTGAAGTGTGTTCCACGGTAAAACACTTTTCGCTAATAATTGTCAAAACTAAGAACAAACACAAAACGCTGTCCAAGCATATAAACGATCGATTGTCGAACTAAAAATCTGAATGCCAGGTGTTCGGAAAAACTTCTAGGACTTGTAGAAGGGAGACAGGAAAGAATATTTTGAGTACAAACCCATGCCCAGGAATGTACCGTTTCAGTTCTACAATGGTTTCAACTTAGATTTTTAACTCATCCACTTCTGTTTGAGGGATTAAATTACGCATAAGGCAATACAAAACAATTCGAAATGAAACATAACGGAACACCTGTTTATCACTTAAGCACATTTGTTTGTGTTAAGACTCCTCGCCCTGTCCATCTGTCACCATATCGTTTGTTCAGATGTCTGCGAACTGCACGATACAAGCGAGTTGGTGCATCATCATGCTGAAACCACATTTCCTGATGGGCAATCAGAGGCACAGCTTTCAAGAACGGCCCCAATATCTTTTGTAGAAACATAAGATATGCAAGACCAGTTAGAGTGGAAGGAGGTACGGCCCAGTTACACGACAGTCTGGAATGCCTGCCAACAAACAAATATCCAACAGGCACCGAAGCCTCGGAATGTGCTTAGCATGAGGGTTTTTGGCTGCCAGACATGGCTGTTTAGCGAATTCAGAACACAGTCCCTCCCCAGTGAACTCACATTTGTCTGTGAACAGGAGTAGTTGGGTAAGGAAAGGATCAGCACATTTTGTTAGCGCAGGTTGCCTACATCAGGAGCAAGCATATATTCATTGGAAAACCTATTGTTCTCTTTTGATTGACGAGTCCTTAACTTACTATTATGCTAAGTGGATTATGACCATCTGAGGATAATCCGTCATTCCAAGAAACCCTCCACACTCCTCCCTTCCCTCTCCTTCTCCCCACTTCTCCTCCTTCTCCACCACCCCTCTGGAAATTGTCTCGCAATACAAGCACACTTATGATATGGACCCATTTGACTAATTAATTAAATCGACCAATTAATTAACCCCTCCCTATCTGGGACACCCCCAGCAGTTCCCCTCCCCTCCCCTCCCCCTCCAGGAATTTGTCTGGAAAAAGACCCAATTGATTGGCTAGCAGGTGGAAAATTGATTGCAGTGTATGGAATATTGTTTAACCCTTTATTTGGCAGTGTTGCTTTCAAGCAACATCACATTTACCTTGGCCTTATGGGACAACAAACTCTTCCCAGTGCATTTTACTGGCATTACTGCCTCCAGGCAACATTCCTTTACACACTGCCAACGCCAGTTTTTGTAATAGCTTAAGGTTTTCCACACGAGATAGCAGTTTGTGCAGTGGTGTTACAGAGATCTCCTCGTGTGAGCAACAGAGGTGTCTTATTTTGGTTCTAAAAGAGTGGATTTAAATAGATTGAAGAAAAACTGCTAAGATTACTGGCAAGATATACCCAGAGGTAAGTTTACAGCAGAAATATTTCAATCTTTGTTTGGAAATACGTAAGTAGTATAAAACTTTTATGTTGCCTGTGAGCAACATTGCCTATAGTTGGGACATGTGCCATTAGTATATTACACATGTTTACGGTGTGACAGAGAAGATATTTTTATTTTTAGGGGCTTTTTAGCAATGGATCCCAGAATACTTTATGGAATCGAAAAAGCGAGAGGAATAGTAGTTCCACTAGAAAACCCGGCTTTGTCTGATCTAAGTGAATCTGATGACACTGAACTCGAAGCTTTGGCAGGCTGTAGTGATTCCAGAGCGTCAATCTCAGTTCCATAACCAAGTTATACCAGACACTGATTCTGATTTAGGAAGTGAAATCTCAGAAGCTGAACATGTGCAAGGACCTTCTGCAGTGAATCCTTCTAGTGCAAGTGGCAGTCAAGTGAAAAAGTAAATTACAAAAGCAGTCACTTACATGTGGGTAAAGGAAGATACAACTGCTAGGGCAGAAAGTCTCTCTCCTGTGTTTTCTGATGAAGGCAATACACCACTGGGTTATTTCAGAAGATTCTTTGATTCAGAACTAATTGACAAAATTGTGCATGAAACGAACTTAAACTCTGACCAACGAACTACACGTCAGTAAACAGCAATATAAATTAAACAGAACAATTTTTCGGTGTTCTGATGTACATGGGTCTTGTTTCTATGTCTTAGTAGACTGACTATTGGTCTCAGTCAATGAACTGTGAAAAATTCACCAGCATTTTCAGTTTGAAGCGCTTTCAGAAACTCCGCCGATACCTGCATTTTAGGAGCAATGAGAATGCTGTGAACTGTACTGAAAGACTTTTGAAAATAAGACCTGTTCTTGAGTCAATTGTATAGAACTGCCGTGAGCAGAAACAAGAGTCCGCACTTTCTACAGATGAGAAGATGGTTGCATATAAAGATACAAGAGCAGGTAATTTGCGCCAATATATTCAAATAAGCCACACAAGTGGCGTTTTAAGATTTTTGTTCGTGCTGGTGTGTCTAGAGTTGTCTATGATTTTCTTCCCTATACTGGCAAGGGGATGATAACTGATCTTGCTGATGACGTGAAAATAATGGAATTGGAATACTTTTATTTTGACAATTTATTTTGCAGCCTTGAACTTAAAACATACTTAAAAAACATCAAAACATTGAGTCCATGGGCACCATAAGGAAGAACTGAATAAAGAACTGTCCTCTACATGACGAGAAGCGGTTACTGAATGACGAGTCAGCTATGACTACAGGAAGGACAGTCACTCAGACCTCATTTTAGTAAGGTGGGCAGGCTATAAAATCGTGGCACTTGCAAGCTCGTTTTTTGGTGTCCAACCACTCTCAACAGGAAAACGATGGGACAGCAATCAAAAAAGAATTGATGTGCCCTGTCCCAGTAATGTACGTCAGTACAACAAGCACATGGGAGGAGTTGATCTTGCTGGTATGCTGATAGAGCTCTACAGAGTACCAATGAAAACTAGGCGATGGTACATGAGATGGTTTGGATTTATTCTAGATCTGAGTGTTTTAAATGCTTGCCTGCATTTTTCGAAGAGAATCTCTGGACAAGAAGACCTCATCAAAGTCATTTAGGGCAGATACTGCCAATGGTTTGATATTTTCAGGTAAAAGTAAAGTAGGAAGACCTTCAACAGACAAACCACCACCATAAAAGAAGAGGAGGAAGGCAACAGCTCTGACTGTTACACAAGATGTCCGATTTGATAATATGGAGCATTGGCCTGTATACGGTCCCAAAGGTCGTTGTCGTTATTGTCCGTCTGAATATTCTACAGTCATGTGTTCCAATTGCAATCTAGTATTGTACTTCGATGCAAAGAGGAACTGTTTCCAAATATTCCTTTGCAAGAAGAACAAGAAGGGAAAATGAAACAGTTCTATTACACAGCAGGAATGCATAAATGTGTTTATAAATTAAATTATTCACGTACGGCAAACATTTTGCTTGAGGTTATCGGCAAACTCCTTTTTCCTATAATATGTATAAGTGTGATCTACTGCTGGCAATGTTGCTTGTAAGCAACGTTTCATAATTTTCATAATTTTTGTCAAAAATTTCTAAAACTGACTGAATTGTATTTCTTTAAGTATAATAAATAGATATAAGCACTTAATTTTTTTTTATTTTCACCATTTGCCAAATAAAGGGTTAAAAAGTTTCTCATACACAAGACAATGTGTGAAAGATTCTTTATTTAAACAATTTAAGGGATACAAGGCAGTGTATATCATATAGTTCATTTATTTACTTTAAATATTTAAATACACAAAATTCCATTCCCTACAAATTCTTTGAGGGTGAGAAGATACTTGGAATATTAAACAACTTCGAAATTTTTTTTTAGCCCACACGCCCAAACACTTCACTGGGCTTGTCATTCCACGTATTACTATATGTGGAGGCCACGCTACCCCTGCTCAGGTCCATGACTGGCCACTATGAGAACAGACGTTGCAGTAATCCCCAAACAAAAGAGCTTCTGATGGTGGCTGTCCTTTATTATTTGATTGCTGAGAAATTCCTGTTCAAGCACATGCTCTCTCTCTCTTTCCCCTATCCCCCTCTCTCTCCCTCCACCCCCCCTCCTCACAACCGGTCATGTCCTGTAGTGTAACCCTGCTAGGACTGCATGCACCATTGGCCATGGTCGGATCGAATCACACACAAAGCAGCATTTACCTAGTAAACCCCACCTGTGCATTTCTTAGAGTGAGGTAATATCTCCATCAGATTGATTGTCTAATTAATTAAATCGATGCCCTTCGTGTGGGACAGTTTTCCGTTGCTTTCTATTGGTGGATTACTAGGATTAGAATATTTGATGGGATTCGATCCTACAGCTTCCCAATTTCCGAATCCTACTGTTATTTTTTCCCGTTGCCTCCTATTGGTGTATACTGATACAGTTAAGTCATTTATAGAAAGTCCATTAAGCTGGAGGTAGCTGAAAATTTCAAATTTCAGCTCAGCTGCATGCTGTGTCCATAGAAAATCTGTGGAGATTTCGGACTGGTATGTGTGCTCGCAATAAAGCAACAACAATAAATTGATTAAACGGGGATTGGATATTGCGATGGGATTTTTAAACCTTTGTAGAATTCCTAAATTGGTTCTCTCCACTACATTCGGAAGGAGGAGGAGGAGGAGAAAGGATGTGTTAGGGGATAGGGGATAGGACAAAGATACCACAATCCAGGCCGTAGCAGTAGTTGTCATGGCCAGATGTTGGATATCGCTGAAATACATCCTGAATGCACATGCCCAGTGTCCACACGTCACTCGCCAATCTCCTCATGAGCAACCAGCGCCAACGCTCAGAGGTCGGACGGCCGTAGCCAGTTTGGTGGACGCGTGTGTCCGCCAGAGTGCACCACCCTGACGTGGTGGGGGTCTGGAAGTGATTGGAGTGGTAGGAATTAGGATGTTATCAACACGTTCATTGCCAACACTTGGCAGTTATCGATAGTGAATGACTCAATTTTCCAAGGGGAATACATGCAACACATGCGATCACAGAGACAGCCCAATGCACACTGTGTATTAGTTTGCTGTTTAGCTATCGAAAGGGCACTGTGGCTGGGACTTACTCCTGTAGCTGTGTGCAATAACAGACTAGCTAGCCTACTGGAACTTTTCGTTGTAACCACCGATTGCCAGAAAAGCCCATTTCTTCTGGCCACATGCCTCCTCTGGCACACGCCTCACATTCGAAACCGCGTCGTCCTAGGAAACCAGCAAAATTTATTTATCGCTGTAATTAGAATTAAATATTACACTTGCAGCCCTAATCTCATAACATTGGACACCGACTCTGGAAATATCCCCCTTATAACTGGGTACAGTTTAACACATAAAATGCTTCATCCTCCTTGGGGGTATTGGTGCATTAGTACAATGGACATCCAGCTCACAAAATAGTTTGATTGGGGTGATCATGTGCAATCACTGTGGATTTTTAGAGTATAAAAGGAGGTGTGATAGGAGCAATCGTACACCTTGCATGTTTATTATTACTGGAGAATCTAGACAATATTGGTTGTTGTTTTGGTCTTCAGTCCTGAGACTGGTCTGATGCAGCTCTCCATGCTACTCTATCCTGTGCAAGCTTCATCATCTGCCAGTACCTACTGCAACCTACATCCTTCTGAATCTGCTTAGTGTATTCATCTCTTGGTCTCCCTCGCCGTTTTTTACCCTCAAAGCTGCCCTCCGATACTAAATTGGTGATCCCTCGGTGTCTCAGAACATGTCCTACCAACCGATCCCTTCTTCTAGTCAAGTTGTGCCACAAGCTCCTCTTCTCCCCAATTCTATTCAATACCTCCTCATTAAGTATGTGATCTACCCATCTAATCTTCAGCACTCTTCTGTAGAACCACATTTCGAAAGCTTCTATTCTCTTCTTGTCTAAGCTATTTATCGTCCATGTTTCACTTCCATACATGGCTACACTCCAATACAAATATTTTCAGAAACCACTTCCTGACATTTAAATCTATACTCGATGTTAACAAAATTTTCTTCTTCACAAACGCTTTCCTTGCCATTGCCATTCTATATTTTATATCCTCTCTACTTCGGCCATCATCAGTTATTTTGCTCCCCAAATAGCAAAACTCCTTTACAACTTTAAGTGTGTCATTTCCTAATCAAAATCCCTCAGCATCACCCTCGTTTTGCTTTTGTTGATGTTCATCTTATACCCTCCTTTCAAGACACTGTCCATTTTGTTCAACTGCTATTCCAAGTCCTTTGCTGTCTCTGACGTTCGCCGATGACATTGTAATTCTGTCAGAGTTTTTATTTCTTCTCCATGGATTTTAATACCTACTCCGAACTTTTCTTTTGTTTCCTTCATTGCTTGCTCAATATATAGATTGAATAACAACGGGGACAGGCTACAAACTTGTCTCACTCCCTTCCCAACCACTGCATCCCTTTCATACCCCCCGACTCTTATAACTGCCATCTGCTTTCTGTACAGATTAGTCTGTACAGATTAGTCTACAAATGCTAGAATCGTAGATTTGCCTTTCCTTAATCTTTCTTCTAAGATACGTCGTAGGGTAGGTATTGCCTCACGTGTTCCAACATTACTATGGAATCCAAGGTGATCTTCCCCGAGGTCGGCTTCTATAAGTTTTATCCATTCGTCTGTAAAGAATGCGCGTTAGTATTTTACAGCTGTGACTTTCACATCTGTCCACGCCTGCTTTCTTTGTGATTGGAATTATTATATTCTTCTTGAAGTATGAGGGTATTTCGCCTGTCTCATACCAAATGGTAGAATTTTGTCAGAACTGACTCTCACAAGGCTGTCAGTAGTTCTAATGGAATCTTGTCTACTCCCGGGGCCTTGTTTCGACTCAGGTCTTTCAGTGCTCTGTCAAGCTCTACATGCAGTATCATATCTCCTATTTCACCTTCTCCTACATCCTCTTCGATTTCGATAATATTATCCTCAAGTACATTGTCCTTGTATAGACCCTCTATATACTCCTTCCACCTTTATGCTTTCCCTTCTATGCTTAGAACTGGGTTTCCATCTGAGCTCTTGATATCCATGCAATTGGTTCTCCTTTCTCCAAAGGTCTCTTTAATCTTCCTGTAGGCAGTATCTATCATACCCCTAGTGAGATAAGCCTCTATATCCTTACATTTATCGTCTAGCCATCCCTGCTTAGTCATTTTCCACTTACTGTCGATCTCATTTTTGAGACGTTTGTATTCCTTTTTGCCTGCTTCATTTATTGCATTTTTATATTTTCTCCTTTCATCAGTTAAATTGAGTATTTCTTCTGTTGCCCAAGGATTTCTACTAGCCCTCGTGTTTTTACCTACTTGATCCTCTGCTGCCTTGACTATTTCATTCCTCAAAGCTACCCATTCTTCTTCTACTGTATTTCATTCCCCCATTCCTGTCAATTGTTCTGTTATGCTCTCCCTGAAACTCTGTACAACCTCTGGTTCTTTCAGTTTATCCATGTCTTATGTCCTTAAATTCCCTCCTTTTTGCTATTTCTTCAGCTTTGATCTTCATTTCATAACCAATAGATTGTGGCCAGAGTCCAAATCTGCCCCTGGAAATGTCTTGCACAAATATTGGTAATATAAATTATATCGAACGTTGTATGATCTTTAGCAGCACGAATTTAAGTGTTGTCGTGTCCTAACAGAGGATGAAGGGAAGACAGGGGTTTAAGGTCAGTCTACAAGTTATGAATGGTGAGAAGTAAATGCCGGCAGACAAATATCCAGTGAAGGGAGGTTGATGATTTGGATCAGCGTCAAACGGTGTCACAGGGCATATACAAGAGATGCAGATGTTGAGACTCGATACTTGCAGTAGGGGTCTGATTAGCACATTTGATTTGTGTTCAGACTATCTATTACACTGAATGCTAATTCTAAACATTAGAAAAAGCAAAGGAGGCGATTTGTTGCACAACACAAGTCAATATCTAAAGCCACAGGAGCTGCACTACATGAGTCTGCAGACAGCCTCTCTCATGGATCATATCAGCAAACGGAATTGTTTTTCAACGGCTGGCGCAGATGATGGACGTAGTGGAGTCTCATACAGGTACTAATCGACTGCTACTATATTTTTAATGATCGGCCTATCCAAAATTCATGCATGTGGACCATAAGGGAAAGGGCAAGTCTTGGGATTTTTAATAGTTTGGTGTACAATAAACTCAATATTCTTGTAGAATATCAGACAGTACATGGGATGTCAGCAATACGACCACACCTATGGGAAACTTTGCCGAAAAATTGAATAACGCATTATACGAGGTTTTTCTCGAATTTTACCGATTTCATCACGAGATACTGATGTGAAATACGTTGAAATTGAGGGAAATGCGATAAAATATGTAAAATCACGAAAAACTAAATATACAAAATTAGAGAAGAATGCCATGAGATATGAAGCTAGCGAAATCAATAGGACTGCATATTCTGGAGGAGGGTGGTAGAATGGCGCTACATAAAGACACCTTAATAGCGGAGATGGCAATATTATCGTGCACATGAGCAATACAACCTAAAATCGAACCATGACATCTGTGTGCAAGAGGAAGGTTACAAGGGGCTATGGTAAACTGTAGGACTGTTACACATTCTCTGGCACTGCCTGTAGTGCTTATTTCCTTGTAAGCTGTCGCTGTTCCTTCGTATGCATTTTTGCCTGCTGACGACCATTTTATGGGACTGTTGTGAAAAGATCACAATTTCTGAACTGTAATTGGCCTTCATACTTTTACAGAGGTGTATGACACCAGGTGTTTACAAAGTTGGAGTGTTTGTTTTACTAAGAATTAATGCCTTCTTTGGCGTGATAGGTAGTAGTTTTATCACCTTACAGTGCGTCACCATAGTTCACCATAAAGAAAGTCACAGGAAGAATGTATATCATGCGCTTTATTACACTGGAATATTAACAGCGTTGTATTCCACACGACTCAGAAGTCACAAGCAGCACAGCTCTAGCAATATAGCGTGTTTAGTGCAGGACCATGTAGCCCTTGGAATGTGTTTATGTTCCACGATCATTTCTCTCTTTCTGATACCTTACTTGTATGGGCGCAAAACACAGGACCAATAATTTGGAATATTTTATATGAATCTACTGTGCTACCAGTTCTAAACTACATTCGTCTGGAGCTCAATCATGCACAAATTTCTTCTTTACGATCATCTGTTATATCATCACAACACTTTCATATCTACCATACGCCGATAAGGGGTGCTAACCTCTTCCACATGTCTGCATCTGGAGATGCGCTGTGAGTACGATTGGTGTAGAATAGTCTCCCTGAACACCTGTTACGGATTCAGCTCTCTCTGTTCCTTCACGAGACCTGGGGTTTAATGGGTATAATAACCTCCTACTTCTAGTCAGTTGAAAATGAAATAGGAGACAGTTTTTAGGGAGGGTTGGTCAAAGACAGTGCAAGGAGACCTTTCAATATCCAACTTTATCTAATCAATGCAAGAATAGTCTGTGACCCACATCCACGCAGGGAAAGATGGGCAATCGTAATACTAAATTACGCAGTATGATCAAACTGCTAGCAATATGTAGATAACCTAACTTCATAAGTAGAGATGCTGTCTGGTCTACTTTGTGCAGTACATCCATTCATCGATAATTCTTGTACATATGCACCAGTCATCTATCTACATTCGCAATCGTACTCGCAAAGTAGAGGGGGGCAGTTTAGTGATGATGTAGAACCTGGGAAACATGCTATCATGTCACTGGTCAGCGTTGACATTATGGAAAAACTGATAATATTGCTGAAATTGATAGCACCATCAACTGTGGTGCTTATTACAGTGCATCGGTGGCATCTTTTCCATCTACTGGTACATGGTTGATTACCACATAATGATTGACCGACTCCACCTGTTTGAGGGGGAGAGAGTCTTTATCAGAGCAACACGTTCCAGGGATGACCAGCACTGCTTCCTTATATTGCAGCTATGTACGTGATATCTGTTTCAATCATAATGGAACACCAAGACGTCTGCTACCCCCATCACTATTGAAGATGAGATTAAATGTACAGGTCATCACCTCTGTATAGCTGTTTGGAAACGCTCCACAATGCCGCAAACTCTTCCAGTTTCCACATGTTGTGATGTTTTCCACATTTTTGTCAGTAAGAAACACCGCCTCTCTCTTATTTCAACCATCCTGTGTGCTGTGAGAACAGCATCATAGTTTACACCATGCAATGTCCAGCTTTCTGTGAGAGCCAATGGATCGAAATGTGTTTATGTCGGTTTAACACCTGACACAGACCTTGAAGTCATGGTGGATAAAAAAAAAAAAAAGGTATGGCGGTGTACAAAGCTGCAGACATATACTACTTCGATGTGTTACAGCGGAAAGCAACATATCAAACAAAGGCCCAATGACACTCTATTTTAATTGATAGTCTGTGGGATATGGTGGTCCTACAGTGCAGGTCCTGAAGCGACTTCGATCACTGGTTACCTGCTCCAGTCAAGCAGTACCTGTATATTTTCAGTAGGATCTCCACATAGCACACAGACGGTACCTGTTTTTGACATAACGGAAGAGAGGAACACAGTAACACCTTATCAAATTCTCTATTGGGTGAGAGTGAAGTTTTTATAGCTCATAGTTTCTTTCTATTGGATGGTACAAAATAACGAAGATAAGATAATGTTTTCGTGACAGATAGAAATGCACCCTGAGGGATGCTGTGCGCTAAGTCCGCCGCTGGCGGCCGGAGTGGCCGTGCGGTTCTAGGCGCTACAGTCTGGAGCCGAGAGACCGCTACCGTCGCAAGTTAGAATCCTGTCTCGGGCATGGATGTGTGTGTGATGTCCTTAAAACTAATTAAACCTAACTAACCTAAGTTCTAGGCGACTGATGAGCTCAGAAGTTAAGTCACATAGTGCTCAGAGCCATTTGAACCATTTGTAGTTTGAAAACATCCCTCAAAGCTGTAGCAAAATCATTGTCCATCTTCTAGTTCACATATTATGTGGAGTCTACCTAACTTTCCTCATAAACACTACTGTAACTGCTGGTACTGTCTTTCCTACTAGCTTGTGTCGCAGGAGAAAGCTTTGTTTGGCACTGGCTTTACACATTGCACCCGGTTAGCAGAGCTACGACAAAATGTTCCCATTTCCACCACACGGTAAAAAGATGGTCCCGTTGCATTAACTCAGCTCTCCTTGTTTGTCTCTCCAACTTCGGCTCAGTTACGACTCAAACTGTGATGACCACATGGACAAGGCTGCAGTGAGATCGTGGCAGAGACCGAGGGAGAGTTACAAGGTGCAGAGGGACTGATTAAAATCACGATGGAGTTTTGCTGTACAGAGTCCTTAGCAGACAGGATCGAAGGAGGTAACTAGTTTTGAGATAGGAGAGTGCCGTGAATATAATCTACCAGTGGCCGTAATCATGAAAATGTGAATCTCGTGTCACTGTGGCCTCCCGTCGGGTAGAGTGTTCGCCGGGTGCAAGTCTTTCTACATCTACATTCATACTCCGCAAGCCACCTGACGGTGTGTGGAGGAGGGTACCCTGAGTACCTCTATCGGTTCTCCCTTCTATTCCAGTCTCGTATTGTTCGTAGAAAGATGTATTGTCGGTATGCTTCTGTGGGGGTTCTAATCTCTCCGATTTTATCCTCATGGTCTCTTCGCGAGATATACGTAGGAGGGAGCAATATACTGCTTGACACTTCGGTGAAGGTATGTTCTCGAAACTTTAACAAAATCCCGTACCGAGCTACTGAGCGTCTCTCCTGCAGAGTCTTCCACTGGAGTTTATCTATCATCCCGTAACGCTTTCGCGATTACTAAATGATCCTGTAACGAAGCGCGCTGCTCTCCGTTGGATCTTCTCTGTCTCTTCTATCAAACCTATCTGGTGCGGATCCCACACTGCTGAGCAGTATTCAAGCAGTGGGCGAAGAAGCGTACTGCAGCCTACTTCCTTTTTTTTCGGATTGCATTTCCTTGGGATTCTTCCAACGTATCTCGGTCTGGCATCTGCTTTACCGACGATCAACTTTATATGATCATTCCATTTTAAATCACTCCTAATGCGTACTCCCAGATAATTTATGCAATTAACTGCTTCCAGTTGCTGACCTATTTTGTAGATAAATAAGGGATCTATCTTTCTATGTATTCGCAGCACATTACACTTGTCTACATTGAGATTCAATTGCCATTCCTTGCACCATGCGTCAATTCGCTGCAGATCCTCCTGCATTTCAGTACAATTTTCCATTGTTGCAACCTCTCGATACACCACAGTATCACCTGCAAAAAGCCTCAGTGAACTTCCGATGTCATCCACCAGGTCATTTATTGTGAAAAGCAACGGTCCTATGACACTCCCCAGCGGCACACCTGAAATCACTCTTACTTCGGAACACTTCTCTCCATTGAGAATGACATGTTGCGTTCTGTTATCTAGGAACTCCTCAATCCAATCACACAATTGGTCTGATAGTCCGTATGCTCTTACTTTGTTCGTTAAACGACTGTGGGGAACTGTGTCAAACGCCTTGCAGAAGTCAAGAAACAGGGCATCTACCTGTGAACCAGTGTCTGTGGCCCTCTGAGTCTCGTGGACGAATAGCGCGAGCTGGGTTTCAAACGACCGTCTTTTTCGAAACCATTGCTGATTCCCACAGAGTAGATTTCTAGTCTCCAGAAAATACATTGTACTCGAACATAATACGTGTTTCAATATTCTACAACTGATCGACGTTAGAGATATAGGTCTATAGTTCTACACATCTGTTCGATGTCCCTTCTTGAAAACGGGGAGGACCTGTGCCCTTTTCCAATCCTTTGGAACGCTTCGCTCTTCTAGAGACCTACGGTACACTGCTGCAAGAAGGGGGGCAAGTTCCTTCGCGTACTCTGTGTAAAATCAAACTGGTATCCCATCAGGTCCAGCGGCCTTTCCCCTTTTGAGCAATTTTAATTGTTTCTCTATCCCTCTGTCGTCTATTTCGATATCTACCATTTTGTCAACTGTGCGACAATCTAGAGAAGGAAGTACAGTGCAGTCTTCCTCTGTGAAACAGCTTTGGAAGAAGACATTTAGTATTTCGGCCTTTAGTCTGTCATCCTCTGTTTCAGTACCATTTTGATCACAGAGTGGACATTTTGTTTTGATCCACCTACCGCTTTGACATAGGACCAACATTTCTTAGGATTTCTGCCAAGTCAGTACATAGAACTTTACTTTCGAATTCATTGAACGCCTCTCGCATAGCCCTCCTCACACTACCTTTCGCTTCGCGTAATTTTTGTTTGTCTGGAAGGCTTTGGCTATGTTTATGTTTGCTGTGAAGTTCCCTTTGCTTCCGCAGCAGTTTTCTAACTCGGTTGTTGTACCACGATGGCTCTTTTCCATCGCTTACGATCTTGCTTGGCACATACTCATCTAACGCATAGTGTACGATGGTTTTCAACTTTGTCTACTGATTCTCAACACTATCTGTATTTGAGACAAAACTTTTATGTTGAGCCATCAGGTACTTTGTAATCTGCGTTTCGTCACTTTTGCTAAACAGAAAAATCTTCCTACCTTTTTTTAATATTTCTATTTACGGCTGAAATCATCGATGCAGTAACCGCTTTATGATCGCTGATTCCCTGTTCTGCATTAACTGATTCAAATAGTTCGGGTCTGTTTGTCACCAGAAGGTCTAATATGTTATCGCCACGAGTCGGTTCTCTGTTTAACTGCTCAAGGTAGTTTTCAGATAAAGCACTTAAAAAAATTTCACTGGATTCTTTGTCCCTGCCACGCGTTATGAACGTTTGAGTCACCCAGTCTGTATCCGGCAAATTAAAATCTCCACCCAGAACTCTAACATGGTGGGGAAATGTACTCGAAATGTTTTCCAAATTATTCTTCATGTGCTGAGCCCGGGGTCCTATAGAGACATCCAATTACGATGTCTGAGCCTGCTTTATCCTTGACCCTCACCCAAATCATTTGACAATTCGGATCTCCGTCAATTTCCTTCGATACTATTGCACTTCTTATCGCTATAAACACGCCTCCCCGTTCACTGTCCAGCCTGTCTCTGCGGTATACATTCCAATCTGAGTTTAGGATTTCATTACTGTTTACGTCTGGTTTCAGCCAACTTTCTGTCCCTAGTACTATATGGGCGCTGTGACCGTTTATTAATGAGAGCATTTCTGGGACCTTTCTATAGACGCTCTTGCAGTTTACTATTAGCACATTAATATTGTTATTCCCTGTTGCATTTTGCCTACTCCTACCTTGCCGCGTCTCAGGAGGCGTCTTGTCGGGCCTAGGGAGGGAATTCTCTAACCTAAAAACCCCCATGTGCACTCCACACGTACTCCGCTACCATTGTAGCCGCTTCCGGCCTGTAGTGCAGGCCTGACCTATTCAGGGGGACCCTACATTTCTGCATCCGATAGCGGAGGTCAAGAAACTTGCACCCCAGCTCTCCGCAGAATCGTCTGAGCCTCTGGTTTAAGCCTTCCACTCGGCTCCAAACCAGAGGACCGCGATCGGTTCTGGGAACGATACTACAAATAGTTAGCTCAGATTCCACCCCGCGAGCGAGGCTTTCCGCCTTCACCAATTCCGCCAACCGCCTGTACGAACTGAGGATGACCTCTCAACCCAGACGGCAGGAGTCATTCGTGCCGACATGAGCAACAATTTGCAGTCAGGTGCACCCAGTGCTCTCTATCGCCGCCGGTAGGGCCTCCTTCACATCTCGGATGAGACCCCCCGGCAAGCAGACAGAGTGAACACTGGTCTTCTTCCCCGACCTTTCCGCTATTTTCCTAAGGGGCTCCATCACCCCCCCTAACGTTGGAGCTCCCAATAACTAATAAACCCCTCCCCCCGTGTGCCTGCTCGGACCTTGCTGAAGGAGCAGCCACATGTCCACTCACAGACAGAGCGGGTGATGCCACACGGCCAGCCTCCACATTGACCCTCCGCCTCGTGCGCCGCGAACGCCACTGAACCCGCCACTCCCCTTGCGGAGAGGGTGGCCCAACCGCGCCCGGTACCCGAGAAGATATCTTGACAGCAGGGACAGTGGGTGAAGCATGTAACACCTGGGGTGTACCTTGAGACGCTCCAGTCTCCCCACTGCCGCTACACTCCGAGGTAGCAGCCTGAAGACGGATGACCGCGGCCATCAACACGCTCAGCTGTTCGCGAAGAGTGGCCAGCTCCTCGTGCGTCCGTACACAGCAGTCACACATCCTATCCATCCTAAGGAATTAATTTACTGAAGAGACTTAATCAACTTTTAACTAGACTGCTAATTCACTAAAGGCGGCTGATTATTGACTAAACTGTGATTGCTAGCCACTTCTTGTAGAAAACAATGAAAATAGCACTACCCGTCTCTGGACTGTATTGAAAACAAACACTAGCACTACTGGCACTATGGCTCACTAAAGGGACTCTCTCTGACTGTATTCAAAACTAACACGAAATCTATGGAACACTATTAATAGCAGTCGACAATTAAAGCTTCCTAAAAGCAAAAACACACGGTAAAAGAAGTGACAAGTAAGAAAAATACAGTTAATACTTAAATAACGTAGCTCGCTGCACAGCAGACGTGAAGCAGACGGCGGTTAGGACGACATTTTCGGTTTGACGCCACTTCGACGAGTTGCGCGTCGATGGGGGATGAAATGATGATGGTTAGAACAACACAACATCTAGTCCCTGAGCGGAAAAAATCTCCAGTCCAGCCGGGAATCGAACCCGGTCGCTTAGGATTGACATTCTGTCGAGCTGACCACTCAGCTACCGGGACTGGACGCTGTAATCATTAAGACAACGCAATAGGATGCCCCCAAAATATGTGGCTGAATGGTACTAAATTCCAGACAGCATTTCTGGCTGAAAGCTTGACACTAAAGACCTGAGAAGTCATGGGATTTTATACATATTTTATGAGGTCCATCTAGTGATGCATTTTTAAGTGATTGCTCATATAACATACCATCCACTGTATGTGATCATTCTCAATCAACCATCAACCTCCCCTATAGCCACGTGGATATATCGCAGAACCTCTGTTACACTGTCTACATACTATCGATATAGAAGACGCTACAAATGCTGTTTGTCAGTGTGACAAATACGTAGCAGCTGCAAGAAGCAGTTGCAAATATTGGACTAGTACCATGTTTCTTAGCTGCATCACTTTCTAAATTCGGTGATAGTGTTGTTTTTATTACGGGCTTACATCGCTAGCAATGTGCACCTACACTTTCGGTCTGTTAATACAGAAACCGCAATCACTATCCACGTTCAATATCTTGGTATTTGTGCGGAAGACTACTTTATTCAGAAGCACTAGCATACCTCGATTTATAAGGAAGGTATACTTTTCAGCATGGATATCGTTGTTGATACTTGGGTGTCTGTAGAACGAAGACCGATTTTTATGCGGGGTTACAATAACACGGTCTTTGCGATCGTGTTTTTAATATCTGGTAGCTCATAAGACGATTATGCCTCTCTTCCTAAGACACACATGCAAGGTAAACAAATGAGGCATGTCGATCCATCGCGGTTTTCCACTGAATATTGCTTGGAGCCACCAGCATTCAGTTACTGGCGAAGTATTGTACTTAGTAGGCGGTGTGAATGGCAGGCTTATAAAGCTAGTTTTGGGGGTGTGAAGTGACTGTGGTTATTGTTTCAACATGTACAAAGAAAACGGCTGTGTCCAGTCATAAGGGAGATATGGGTTTGACATGGGGGACTGCAGTTCCAAGGCATCGATAGCCATAAGGAGGTGCCCAGTCATAAGAGGGTTATTGATATTTCCAGAGCCACAGTCCTCAGGAGGAGGTGTTTCTGTTACTTCGATCTCTGTTTAATGTTATCAGGTTGGGGCTGCAATCGAACTATGTGATTGTAATTACAGTGATAAATACGTCGCTGGTTTCCTAGGACGACAAAGTTCCTCATGAGGAGCACGTGGCAGAGGTAGACTGTGGCCAGAACAAATGGGTATGCTGGCTAAAAGCTCTTGCGAGTGGTAGAGACAAAGAAAAGTTCAGGCCAGCGGACTAGTCGTTTTTTGCGCACAGCTGCAGGACAACTCCCGGCGATTATGCCCTCTGGATAGCTGAATAGCGAACTGATACTCAGTACGAGTTGAGCTGTCTTTTCGATCGCGTGTGTTGCATGTATTCTCCATGGCCAATTGAGCAATTCAGTATTGATCACTGCCAAGTGTTGGTCCTGAAAACATTGATGAAATACGAAGTCCTACAACTCAATTATCCCTGGACTCCGCGCGTGGCTTGGATGGTGCATTCTGGTATACACGCACATCCATGGCTGCTACAGTTTTCTCTGGCCTCTGAGCGTTGGCAATGGCGGTTTACGAGGGGACAGGTGCGCTGTGTGTGGACGATCAGGAGGTGGTTTAAGTGTGTCAGGTTTAGTGCTTCTCAATACGTCACAGTGATCTGTCTTTCAGTGGTATTTGCTGTTGTCTCTATCATATCAGGCAGTAGACCCTTCCTTCTCGTTCTCCTCCATCTCCATCTCATTATAGCACCAGTACAAACCCTCCACAGATTGTTTATAGACATAGCGTGCAACTGAACTGAACTTCGAAATTTTCAGTTACCTTCAACTTAATGGACTTTCTACCAAATGACGTAACTGTACTAGTATCGACCGATAGGAGGCAAGTGAAAAAAATAACAGTAGGGTTTGCATACTGGGAGGTTGTAAAAATGGCTGTGAGCACTATGGGACTTAACAGCTCAGGACATCAGTCCCCTAGAATTTAGAACTACTTAAACCTAACTAACCTAAGGACATCACACACATCCATGCTCGAGGCAGGATTCGAACCTGCGGCCGTAGCAGTCGCGCGGTTCCAGACTGAAGCGCCTAGAAACGCTCGGTCACTCCGGCCGGCTTGGAGGTTGTAGGATAACATCCCATCAAATATTCCAGTTCTATTATCCACCAATAGGAAGCAAGGAAAAACTGTCCACAAAAAGGGTACCGATGTAATTAATTACTCAATCAGTCAGATAGAGTGCGGGAATATTTCCAAGACATCCACACCTGGGGTTTACCAGGTAAATGCTGCTTTGTTTGTGGTTTAAACCAACAATGACCAACGGTGCGTACAGTCCTGGCAGTGGCACACTACATGACGTGACTGCTTGAGAGAGAGAGAGAGAGAGAGAGAGAGAGAGAGAGAGAGAGAGCATGTGCTTCAACGGGAATTTCTCAGGTATCAAATATCGAAACTTTGCCACCAGCTGAAGCTTTTGTTTAGGGATTAGTGCAACTTCCGCTCTGCCAGTAGCCAGTCATGGACCTGAGTGGGAGTAGTGCAGCCTACGAATGAAGAAATAGGCGAAATGGCCAGCCTCGCGAACTGGTTGGAGGTGTGGTCGCACAGTGCTATGAGGTTGATGAAAAGGATTTTCAACAGTGTAATAACGCTTGGTGAGTTATGTTGATGGAATTCCTTGCACAATTGGGATAAAAAAGCGCCACAATTGTTTAAATATTCCGAACTACATTGTCACCATCAAAATTTTCCAGGCTCTCGTAAACGACGGCGAGAAATATTTACAGAAATTCTAAATAATTCTAATAATTCTAATATTTCAAATATTTCCCCCTATGAGGGAATATAACTTGGTTCAAGAATCATGAAAGAAGATTGTATACGTGGAAGAAGCTTAGAGATACTAGAAGGTATCAGATAGATTATATAATGGTAAGACAGAGATTTAGGAACCAGGTTTTAAATTTTAATGACAAAAAATAAGGTTCAAATGGCTCTGAGCACAATGGGACTTAAAATCTGAGGTCATCAGTCCCCTAGAAAACGGAAATAAATAAACCTAACTAACCTAAGGACATCACACACATCCATGCCCGAGCCAGGTTTCGAAACTGCGACAGTAGCGGTCGCGCGGTTCCAGACTGTAGCACCTAGAACCGCTCGGCCACTCAGGCCGACAAATTGTAAGGCATTTTCAGGGGTAGATGTGGACTCTGACCACAATCTATTGGTTATGAATTGCAGATTAAAACTGAAGAAACTGCGAAAAGGGGAGAATTTAAGGAGATGGGACCATGGATAAACTGACTAAACCAGAGATTGTACAGAGTTTTAGGGAGAGCATAGGGGCACAATTGACAAGAATGGGGGAAAAGAAATACAGCAGAAGAAGAATGGGTAGCTCTGAGGGATGAAGAAGTCAAGGCAGCAGAGGATCAGGTAGGTAAAAAGACGAGAGATGCTAGAAATCTTTGGGTAACAGAAGAAATATTGAATTTAATTGATGAAAGGAGAAAATATAAAAATGCAGTAAATGAAGCGGGCAAAAAGGAATAGAAACGTCTCAAAAATGAGATCGGCAGGAAGTGCAAAATGGCTAAGCAGGGATGGCTAGACGACAAATGTAAGAATGTAGAGGGCTCATCTCACTAGGGGTAAGATAGATACTGCCTACAGGGAGAAAGGAGAACCACTTGCATGGATATCAAGAGCTCAGATGGAAACCCAGTTCTAAGCAAAGAAGGGAAAGCAGAAAGGTGGAAGGAGTATATAGAGGGTCTATACAAGGGCAATGTAATTGAGGACAATGATATGGAAATGAAAGAGGATGTAGATGAAGGTGAAATGGGAGATATGATACTGCATGAAGAGTTTGAAAGAGCACTGAAAGACCTGAGTCGAAACAAAGACCCGAGAGTGGACAACATTCCATTAGAACTACTGACAGCCTTGGGAGAGCCAGTCCTGACAAAACTCTACCATCTGGTCAGTAAGATATATGAGACAGGCGAAATACCCTCATACTTCAAGAAGAATATAATAATTCCAATTCCAAAGGAAGCAATTGTTGACAGATGTGAAAATTACCGAACTATCAGTTTAATAAGTCACGGCTGTAAAATACTAGCACGAATTCTTAACAGAAGAATGGAAAAACTGGTACAAGCCGAACTCAAGAAAGATCAGTTTGGATTCCGTAGAAATGCTGTAACACGTGAGGCAATACTGACCCTACGGCTTATCTTAGAAGAAAGATTAAGGAAAGGCAAACCTACATTCCTAGCATTTGTAGACTTAGAGAAAGCTTTTGACAGTGTTGACTGGAATACTCTCTTTCAAATTCTGAAGGGGGCAGGGGTAAAATACAGGGAGCGAAAGTCTATTTTCAATTTTAACAGAAACCAGATGGCAGTTATAAGAGTCAAGGGGCACGAAAGAGAAGCAGTGGTTGGAAAGGGATTGAGACGGGATTGTAGCCTCTCCCGGATGCTGTTGAATCTGTATATTGAGCAAGTAGTAAAGAAAACCAAATATAAATTCGGAGTAGGTATTAAAATTCATGGAGAAGAAATAAAAACTTTGACAGAGTTACAATGTCATTCGCGAACCTCAGAGACAGCAAAGGACTTGGAAGGGCAGTTGAACGGAATGGACAGTGTCTTGAAAGGAGGATATAAGATGAACATCAGCAAAAGCAAAACGAGGATAATGGAATGTAGTCGAATTAAGGCCTGTGATGCTGAGGGAATTGGATTAGGAAATGAGACGTTTAATGTAGTAAAGGAGTTTTGCTATTTGGGGAAAAAAATAACTGATGATGTTCTAAGTAGAGAGGATATAAAATGTAGACCGAGAATGGCAAGGAAAGCGTTTCTGAAGAAGAGAAATTTGTTAAAACCGAGTATAGATTTAGAAGTATTTGTATGGAGTACGTGGACGATAAATAGTTTGGACAAGAAGAGAATAGAAGCTTTCGCAATGTGGTGCTATACAAAGATGCTGAAGATTAGTTGGGTGGATCACATATCTAATGAGAATGTATTGAATAGAGTTGGGGAGAAGAGGAGTTTGTGGCACAACTTGACTAGAAGTAGGAATCGGTTGGTAGGACATGTTCTGAGGCATCAAGGAATCACCAATTTAGTACTGGAGGGCAGTGTGGAGGGTAAAAATCGTAGAGGGAGACCAAGAGGTGACTACACTAAGCAGATTCAGAAGGATGTAGGTTGGGGTAGGTGCTGGGAGATGAAGCAGCTTGCACAGGATGGAGTAGCATGGAGAGCTGCATCAAACCAGTCTCAGGACTGAAGACCAAAACAACAACAACAAAACGTGAGTGATTACAATGACTACTGTTAACCCGCTGCCCCACACTTTGTATAGACCCTCTACATACTCCTTCGACCTCCCACCTTTCCCATCTTTGCTGAAGACTGGTTCTCCATCTGAGATCTTTATATTCGTACAGCTGCTTCTCTTTGTTTCCCGAATACCTCCTTAACTTTCCTGTAGCCTAATTCACAGAACAATTTCGGTCGAGTGGTAAAAAGTGAAACAAATGCCTGAAATGGCATCGGCTTTTATTGAAATGGAAAAAGACAGTAAAACTGGGCAACAGACGGGCAACTTTGCAAACTGTCAGCGTGGCGGGTGCGAGGTAGGTCGATGTTACTAAATCGCATCGTCCCATGTCTGGCTAATAAACACTCTCCGAAAGGTACGACTTTCATCCAGGACGGCGCCCCACTCCGCACTGCTACACGTGTGCAAGATGTCTCGCGCACATTATTTAGTGAGGATCACGAGCTGAGCAGCCACTCCCGGCTCCCCAGACCTCAGTACGTGTGATTATTGGCTGTGGGCTTAGCTGAGGTCTCAAGTCACCCGCGATCGTCCGACCGCATTAACGATGCTAAAAGACAACACTCGACGGCAGTTTTTCACCATACCTACTGGTGAGTTGTACAGAGCATTTCACAACGTTGTCGCCTGACTACAGGCACTGTGGGTGAATGACGGCCGACATACTGAGCATTTGTTATAAGTAACATCTTCAAAACTCCATTGCTATGCTAAATATTGCTTTTGTATCATATAAAGAGCCATCTGTTGGTGTACATCTACATCTACATCTACATGGATACTCTGCAAATTACATTTAAGTGCCTGGCAGAGGGTTCATAGAAACACCTTCACAATTCTCTATTATTCCAATTTCGTATAGCGCGGGGAAAGAATGAAAACCTGTATCTTTCCGTACGAGCTCTGATTTCCCTTATTTTATGGTGGTGATCGTGCCTCCCTATATAGTTCGGTGTCAACAAAACATTTTCGCACCCGGAGGAGAAAGTTGGTGATTGGAATTTCGTGAGAAGATTCCGTCACTACGAAAAACGCCTTAAATGATGCCTAACCCACATCCGGTATCATTTCGGTGACACTCTCTCCCATATTTCGCGATAAAACAAAATGTGCTGCCTTTCTTTGAACTTTTTCGATGTACTCCGTCAGTCCTATCTGGTAGGTATCCCATACCGCGCAGCAGTATTCTAAAAGAGGACGGACAAGTGTAGTGTAGGCAGTCTCCTTAGAAAATATAACCGACCTACTAAGTGTCCTGAAAATAAAACGCAGCCTTTGGTGAGCCTTTCCCACAACATTTTCTATGTGTTCTGTCCAATTTAACTTGTTCGTAATTGTAATACCTAGATATATAGTTGAATTTACGGCTTTTCGATTAGACCTATTTATCGTGTAACCGAAGTTTAAAGAGTTCCTTTTAGTACTCTTGTGGATGATCTTACACTTTTCGTTATTTAGGGTCTGCTGCAACTTTTCGCACAATCAGATATCTTTTCTAAATCATTTTGCAGTTTATTTTGATATTTTGATCTAGGCGCGCAGTCTGGAACCGTGCGACTGCTACTGTCGCAGGTTCGAATCCTGTGTGTGATGTCCTTAGGTTAGTTAGGTTTAAGTAGTTCTAAGTTCTAGGGGACTAGTGACCGCAGCAGTTGAGTCCCATAGTGCTCAGAGTAATTTAAATTTGATCTTTTGATGACTTTATTAGTCGATAAACGGAAGCGTCATCTGCAAACAACCGAAGACAGCTGCTCAGATTGTCTCCCAAATCGTTTATATGGATAAGGAACAGAAAAGGGCCTATAGCACTACCTTGGGGAACGCCGGAAATCACTTCTGCTTTACTCGATGACGTTCCGTCAATTACTAAGAATTGTGACCTCCGTGACAGGAAATGGCCAATCCAGTCACAAAACTGAGACGATATTCCATAATCACGCATTTTCACTACGAGCCGCTTGTGCGGTACAGTGTCAAAAGCCTTCCGGAAATACGGAATCGATCTCAAATCCCTTGTCAATAGCACTCAACAAGAGCTAGTTGTGTTTCACAGGAACGATCTTTACTAAACCCATGTTGACTGCGTGTCAATAGACCGTTTCCTTCGAGGTAATTCGTAATGTTCGAACACAATATATGTTCTAAAGTCCTGCTGCATATCGACGTTAACGATATGGTCCTGCAAGTTAGTGGATTACTCCTACTACCTTTCTTGTATATTGGTGTGACCTGTGCAACCTTCCAGTATTGGGGTACAGATCTCACGTTGAGCGGACGGTTGTATATGATTGTTAAGCATGGAGCTAATGCATCAGCATACTCGGAAAGGAACCTAATTTTTATACAGTCTGGGGCAGAAGACTTGCTTTTATTAAGTGATTTAAATTGCTTCACTACTCCAAGGATTTACTTCTACGTTGCTCTCGTTGGCAGCTGTTCTCGATTCGAATTCTGGAACATTTACTACTTCTTCTTTTGTGAAGGCATTTCGGAAGGCTGCGTTTAGTAACTCTACTTCGGTAGCTCTGTCTTCGATAGTATCTCCAGTGTTATAGCGCAGAGGAGGCATTGATTGTAAATTGCCACTAGCATACTTCATATACGACCAGAATATCTTGGATTTGTCTGCCAGGTTTCGAGACAAAGTTTCGTCGTGGAAACTGTTATAGGCATCTCGCATTGAACTCTGGCTATCCTTTAGAGAAGCCCGGAATTTAGCGCAATCTTAGGGATTTTGCGTCTGTTTAAATTTGGCATGTTTGTTTAGTTGTTTCTGCAACAGTGTTCTAACCCGTTTTGTGTACCACGGAGGATCAGCTCCGCCGTTTGTTAGTTTATTTCGTATAAATCTCTCAATTGCTGCCGATACTATTTTTTGAATGCAAACGACTTCTGGTCTACACTTATATTATTAATTTGGAATGAGTCTCTCAGGAAGGCGTCAAGTGAATTTTTATCAGCATTTTTGAATAGATATACTTTTTGTTTGTTTTTCGAGGATTTCGGGATTACAATATACAGTCTCGCTACGACAACCCTGTGTTCACTAATCCCTATAACGGTTTTGATGCTCGTTATTAACTCAGGATTATTTGTCATTTGCACTTTCTTTAGTTTCAGTAAAAACCTAAATTTGGGAAATTTGTGGTAAGTTCCTATGGGACCAAACAGCTGAGACCATCGGTCCCTAACTTAAACTGACTTACATTACGGACAAAACACACACCCGTGCCCGAGGAAGGGCTCGAACCTCCGAGGGGAGCCGTGCGAACCGGGGCAAGGCGCCCAAGACAACTCGGCTACCGCGTGCGGCTCTCACTACCTGCATTATTCCGTGAAATATTGACTTTTGAAATAATACGGACTTTAGCATTTCCCTGCACAATATCAACAACAAGGTTTCCAAGACACTTCCCTGGGGCACAATCTAAGTTACTTTGATACTTAATGATGACTCTTCATCCAAGATTACAAGCTACATTCTCCTTATCAAATATCCTCAACTGACGCCAATTTTCATTGATTCCTCATAGTGCCTTACTTTTGACAATAGTATAGCAGTGGTACTGAATCAAATACTTTTCGAAAATCGAAAAATACTGCATTTATCTGCCTTCGTCCATTACTTTTAGCAGTCATCTGAGAAAATAGCGAGTTGGGTTTCACGTGATCATTGTTTTCGGAAATCATACAGGTTGCCATGGGGAGGTCATTCTGTCAGAGATACCTCGTTATTTTTTAATTTAGAATATATTCGAAGATTCTATAACAAATCGATATCAAGGATACCGGACGGAAGTTTTGAGGATCACGTGTACTGCCCTTCTTGTAAACGGGTGCGATCTGTGATTTCTTCCAAGTACTGGGCAGGGCTTTTTGTTCGTGCGATGGACGCTGGATTATAGTTAACAGAACTGCCGCAAATACCATGCACCGTGTTAAGGGATCAGCCGAGCCATGGAGCTTAATTCAATTTGAGAGATTTCAGCTGTTCTCAATGTTCGATGATCTATTGGAATTTGCCGGACGCTGTGGCCGAGCGGTTCTAGGCGCTTCAACCCGGGAATGCGCTGCTGCTACGGTCGCAGGTTCGAATCCTGCCTCGGGCATGGATGTGTGTGATGTCCTTAGGTTAGTTAGGCTTAAGTAGTTCCAGGTCTAGGGGACTGATGACTTCAGATGTTAAGTCCCATAGGGCTCAGAGCAATTTGAACCATCTATTGAACCTGTTTAAAGGTAAACACACTATATGAGCAGAAGCGTTCTCTTCTGCAAATGCTTTGCAAAAAAGAGATGACAGTCCTTTTTGAACAGCAATCTGTTGTAGACTAATTATTATTGGTTTTCCCATATTAAGGATACTGCAAATAATTAAACAGTATTTTCACCATATTTATAACGCAGCTTCCTAGTCATTCTGGGAGTATGGATATACGTTATAACACACATAAAAACTATAGGCCATGAAAGAATAACGCGAATGAGACGAAAATCCGTCAATGTGTAGTACATGTACAGAACAATGTGGATGATTTATCCAACAGAAAGTGCTTCAGAAATCTAGCAAGTAAGTAACGCGTTGATCCACATCTGGTGCTTATTCAGGTATTTATTCGATTCGGCATTATTAAGTACAGTTGTTGGATGTTCTCCTGAGGTATATCGTGCCAAAATTCTGTGGAACTGACGCGTTAGATCGGCGAAATCCCGACGAAAGGTCCGTACCCAAAGACTGGAAAGTTGCACAGGTCACACCAATATTCAAGAAAGGTAGTAGGATAACATTATGAATTACATCGAAGAAAACGATCTATTGACACACAGTGAACATGGATTTAGTGAAGATCGTTCTTATGTAACATGTGAAGTGTTGACTGCTATTGACAAGTGATTTCAGATCGATTCCGTATTTCTGGATATACAGAAGGCTTTTGACACTGTACCACATGAACGGCTTTTAGTGAAATTGCGTGCTTTGGAATATCGTCTCAGTTTTGTGACTGGATTTGTGATTTTCTGTCAGAGAAGTCACAGTTCGTAGCAATCGATGGAAAACCATCGAGTAAAACAGAAGTGACTTCTGGCGTTCCAAAGGTAGTGTTATAGGCCCTTTTCTGTTCCTTATATTTATAAACAATTTGGAAGACAATCTGAGTAGCTGTCATAGATTGTTTGCAGATGACGCTGTCGTTTATCGACTAGTAAAGTCGTGAGAACAGCAAAACAAATTACAACACGATTTAGAAAATATGTATACTGCGAAAATTGTCAATTGACCCTAAATAACGAAAAGCGTGAGGTCATCCATTTGAGTGCTAAAAGGAATCAGTTAAACTTCGGTTACACGATAAATCAGTCAAATATGAAGGCCGTAGATTCAACTAAATGCCTAGGAATTACAATTACGAACAACCAAAAATTGGAAGGAACACAAAGAAAATGTTGTGGGGACGGCTAACCAAAGACTCCGTTTTATTGGTAGGACACATAGAAAATGTAACAGATCTACTAACGAGACTGACTACACTACGTTTATCCGTCCTCTTTTAGAATACTGCTGCGTGGTGTGGGTTCCTTACCAGATACGACTGACTGAGTACATCGAAAAAGTTCAAAGAAGGGCAGCACGTATTGTATTATCGCGAAATATGGGAGAGAGTGCCACAGAAATGATACAGGATTTGGGTTGGACATCATTAAAAGAAAGCCGTTTTTCGTTCCGACGGAATCTTGTCATGAAATTCACCAACTTTCTACTCCGAATGCGAAAATATATTGTTGACACTGACTACATAGGGAGAAACGATCACCACGATAAGGTAAATCAGAGCTCGTACGAAAAGATATAGGTGTTCGTTGTTTCGCGAGGTTTACGAGTTTGGAATAATAGAGGATTGTGAAGGTGGTTCGATGATCCCTCTGCCAGGCACTGAAATGTAATTTGCAGAGTATCCATGCAGATGAGGTGCTGCCCATAATGCTCCGAACGTTCTCAGTTGGAGAGAGACCAGGCAACCTTGCCGGCCGAGGTATGGTTTGGCAAGGACGAAGACAAGCAGTAGAAACTCTCGCCGTGTGCTGACAGGCATTGTCTTTCTGAAGTGTCAGACCAGAATGGCTACTCATGAAGAACAAAAAAAAAAAAAAAAAAAAAAAAAAAAAAAAAAAAAAAAAAAAAAAAAGCACGTGCAATGTCTTGGACGTACCACTGCAGTGCTGTAAGGGTGTCGCGGCTGACAACCAAAGAGGCCTTACTGTGAAAAGTAATGGCACCCCGGAGCATGACTCCTGGTTGTCGGGTCGTATGGCGGTATACCACCACTGTCCATGAGGTTTCCACAAACGCCTTCGGCCTGGAATCTCATTGGCTGGGGTAGAGCTGTCTTCATTCTTGAGTGCCGCTTCGAACTGAGCGAAAGTGCGTCGGGAGGCGTCCTGGACAGCAGTGGGATACCTACTTGACTCTTCCAAATTGGACTGTAGAGTGTAACGTGGTTACCGGTTCCTGTGTCTACTTAGAATCGACGTTTAACGTGATCCAGTAACAAGATTTTGAGGTAATACTATTTTGTTCCCATCGGGATGCTTACTATCGCTGAGTACCCATGCCGCTCACCATTGGAATGCTTGATTTCGTTGAGTATCCATGGCAGGTGAGCCTGTCATTATCACCTTGTGGGCATTTTAACTTATTAGAGTGGTTGTGGCTTGTGTTCCGCGTAGCGGCCAGCGTGAGATTTACAGCGGTTGGGCGGAAACGCACATCTAAATCAGTCACCCTGTTGGCGGGGTTCGAGGGAGGCGACCGAAGTGAAGCATTCAGCTTCAAATGGTTCAAATGGCTCTGAGCACTATGGGGCTTAACATCTGAGGTCATCAGTGCCCTAGAACTCAGAACTCAGGATTGGAACCTGCGATAGTAGCGATCGCGCGGTTCCAGAATGAAGCGCCTAGAACCGCTCGGCCACAACGCCCGGCGCAGCATTCACGTGGTTTGGGCACTTATCACAGCCAACCCCGTAGGAAACAGAAAATTACGTTACCATACAAGTAGCTTATTTGCTAGAAATGTCTTTTATTTGCCCCGTACAAATTTACAACACACTCAAGCAATGTCTGAAGATCAGTATGTACCTTTTGAACAGGAAGGTTTTCATTTACATCGTAAATACTTTGTGTCTTAAATGCAAAAACAGGCACAGTGGATATTCGTCGATTACAGCGCCATCTACCGCGATTGGGAAACAAGAAACAATGGTTTGGGTAGGCCGTAGGAATATTTTTTTTCTTTTCTTTTTTTTTTACTGATATACTTTCCTGCTTGACGGACTGCCACCGACTCGTTATGTTCGTAGCTATCGCTTGGTCTCACGCTGTTAGTAAGATAGTAAGGGACTTCTGTCTTGGTGCGTGACAGTGGATAAGTGTGGCGAACAGAAATTCGCGAAATACTGAGCAACAAATACTGTTAGGAAAAGCTACATAGTCTGTGATTTACGAACTTTACCGTACATATGAAAATGCGTTTATTGTTTCATTTGACGGACGCCATACGATGCTTGCCCAGTTTCGTTATTCAAACTTTAATAAATATATCAGTTTTTAATGTCCCAGAGCGTTTTCGTTAATTGCAGTTTGCCGACAATCAACAGAGTCACAAAGAAAAAAAAATCCAGATATACTACGAGGTAAAGCCACTCGTAACAAACAAATGAGTAACCGAACGATTCTCTACAGTGATTTCGTATAAGCATTACGCTTATTCTTCATATGTATAATCCTTTTCACGATTTTGTGCATTTCCGTCAGTAACTGCAAATATAGTCTGTAAGAAAGTATTATGAAAACAATATATTACATATATGCAATGAAAAGTACATGCCTAATGACATAAGGCAGCTTCCTCGCATTTCGAGCTTCATTTAAATAGCATTATTTTAAGAGAGTATTACTGCTGTTAAATATGTCGCGTAACGAAACGTTAATGCCAGTATGGATGCAACAGGGAGAGGATTGTATAAGCGTGTATATTAAGTAATGCGGTAAAGTTCAAAGGTAATAGAGAATATAGCCTTTTCTGAGAGAACTAAGTGTTCTACATCCCACAGTACACTGAAGTATCTGCCAACCACAATCACTCACCTCGGACCACCACAGTACTGATGAAACACGTTGAAGACTCTATCACCACTAAATTGCATCATAAGTGATACAATCAAAACATTTTTACATATATGTCAATGCTCTTAAGTCATATACACTGAAGAGCCAAAGAAACTGGGACACCTCCCTAACATCGTGTAAAGCCCCCGTGAGTACACGGAAGTACCGCAACTCGACGTGGCATGGCTCGACTAATGTCTGAGGTTAGAATTACATTAATACCTTCAGCTGCTGATGGGCGTTGATATATGTTAACGAGCACAGGTGAAAATGTGTGCCCCGACCGGGACTCGAACCCGGGATCTCCTGCTTACATGAAGGACGCTCTATCCCGGTCGGGCACACATTTTCACCAGTCCCCGTTGCTATACGTCAACGCCCGTCAGCAGCTCAAGGTATTAATACAATCGTAATTTCGTTCTAGACGGCCTTAGGTCAGCAATGGTGTCTGTTCTTTCGTACGAGACTCGTCCGACCAGGCAACATATTTCCAGTCACCAGTAGTCCAATATCGGTGTTGAAGGGCCTAGTGCAGGCGTAAAGCTTTGTGTCGCGCAGTCATCAAGGATACACGAGTGGGCATTCAGCTCCGAAAGCCCATATCGATGATGTTTCGTTAAATGATTCGGTCGCAGTGATGTGGGAGACTTGATATTTTACCGGATTCCTGATATTCACGGTTCACTACACATACATCCTCACTTCGTCGCTACTTTGGAGATGCTGTGTCCCATAGCTCGTGCGCCTACTATAACATCACGTTCAAACTCACTTAAATCTTGATAACCTGTCATTGTAGCAGTAGTAACCGATCTAACAACTGAGCGTGACACCTGTTCTCTTATATTGCCGTTGCCAACCGCAGCGCCGTATTCAGCCTGTATTTGAATACGCATGCCTATACCAGTCTGTTTGGCGCTTCAGTGCATATTATTTAGTATTACCGAAGAGTATTTATTGCTCCATATTTCGCGGACTTTGCCTATTTCACTCAGCCACTACCACGTACCGCGACCAAACTAACATGGTAACTGCACTCATAATATCCTTAATGAGATATACGTCTGTGTGCATCTCATATCTGGACCGCTACGCATGGCTGGTCTCATGCCACACATTCTGACTCGGGCAGCGATCTGGATGAGAAAAACTGGCGATACCTGCAAGAAAATGACCCAGGTTCCGAGCCAGAACCACAATACCACAACGAGGCAGCTTTCATCGAATAACCTGGTGGCTGGGATTTGTTGCAGCTGCGGTGTTCATTCCTTCGTATGGGCCATTACTGTGGAGTAACACTTGTAAGCAGCAACACTCTGATGTAATGAAAGTTTACATTATTACTGGCGCTTCCTGGCAGATTAAAACTGTGTGCTCGACCGAGACTCGAACTCGGGATATTTGCCTCACGGCGTTCTCTGCCGTCTGAGCTACCCAAGCACGACTCACTACCAGTCCTCACAGCTTCAATTGTGCCAGTACCCCGTCTCCTACCTTCCTAACTTCACCGAAGCTCTTCTGCGAGCGTTGCAGAACTGGCTCTCCTGGAAGAAAGGATTTTGTAGAGACATGGCTTAGCCACAGCCTGGTGGATATTTCCAGATTGATATTGGGTACTTTATTACTGTTTAATTAAACAGCTTCATTAAGCAACGAAAAAGTAACTCACATTATATGAGCTGAATCACTAAGATTAAACTGCGTGATAACAGCAGCGCCGTCATTCACTAATGAACATGAAAAATATCAGTTCTGCAGAAGTATCTAAAGATTCTTACGAAAATTCCAATAGAGTTGCAGATTCTCAAGATAAGAAGGCTACACACAGCCCGCTACACTGGCCATACTAATGTAAAAGTTGATTCCTTATTTCCCTCGCAAAAACATCCCCACCACGCCTGAGGTTTTGCGGACCTCCTACCACGCCGTGCGTCAGCGCCGGCACGGAGACCTGTCTCTGAACTAACATAGCAATCCATTAATTCGGGCTGAAACACGCCACCACTCTCCAGGACAGGTTCAAGACCCACCCGTGGCCGGCGATAAGTCGCACGGAGACGTGGTGTGGATGTTTTACCAAATAGGCGCGCCTCCACTGACGGAACAGTTTCTGTCAACCTGCAGACTACAGGGCCCCTCATCATACAAGATACTTCCAGTCAGCGTTTGGTGTTAGGAAGCCTTCCAAATTTCGTATATACTCTACACTCGACATTCAAAATTATGTTTGAGAACATTTTTCATATTATCCCCACTATTTGTAGATAAAGAAAGAAAATGATTACAGTGCTTCAAAAAGTAATATTTGCAGTAAACTGAAAAACGTATTGATTTAATTTTACATATTTTAAAAGAAGAAATGTTAAATTTTCTCGCGCAGAGTGAAAGAGACTGGCGCGGCTATATGCGCACTGTTTTGACGGACAGGTGGAGCGGAGCTAGATAGGAGCTGGCGTGTATAGCTGGCTGTCTAACTAGCAGGCGATAACCCTGATACTGGCGGAATGTGTGCGCCACTTAGAAAGCGAGTGTCGTAATGACTGCAAGTCTAGTATACAGGCACGTTAATGCAAGTGCTTTTTTCCAAGGGAGAGTGGTCTCCCTGGCCCTCGCGACGTGTGACGTTGCCTCACGCCGCAAATACTGAGATCGCAAGCTATTAGGATGGTGCATAAGATCGCAGCGTTTTCTTCTGTATATTAATATTGTTATAGGTTTTGGATTTTAGAAGGAGTGTTATACGTCATTGGTCCCTTACCTGCAATTGTCGTAAATCCCTCGCCCAGCGTAAAGTTTCAAGCGACTGGAAAAAAAGCGCAGATGACTCCAGTATATAGAGAGGTAAAGAAACGGACCCGTAAAATTAGAGACCAATATCCCTAACTTCTGATTGCAGCAGACTCCCTGAACACATTCTCAGTTCGATTATAATAGACTTACTTGAGGCTAAGCAACTTACGTCGACGAATCAACATGGCTTTAGGAAGCATCGTAAGTGCGAAACTCAGCTTGACCTTTCCTCACGTGACATACTGAGAACTATGTATGATGGGCAACAGGCAGATTCCATATTTCTAGATTTCCGGAAAGAATTTGACATCGTGCCCCATTGCAGATTGTTAAAGGAACTACGAGCATTTCGAATAAGTTCACAGAAATGTGAATGGCTCGAAAACTTCTTGAATAATAGTACGCAGTATGTTGTCCTCGACGGTGAGGGTTCATCAGAGACAACGAAATGTGATAGAACGGCTGTTGGTCTTTATACAGGGCGAGGCCATCTAAATGTTCAATACATTAGCTCCGAGGAACAAATGGCAGTTTACTGAAATGTCTAGTCCTAGTTTCTTTTGGTAAAATATGTCAAAAGCTGGGGAAGGCCTCATACACGGCCAACCGATTCGGCTCAAATTTGGCTGGTTGCTTGTGTAGAACCTAAAATGAAATACTCCAAGATATTTTGGGTCAACACCCCCGCAATTTTGAGAAAATCAACCTTAAAGGTTTTGACGAGCAACGGACTCAGAATTAGAGCGATCGATAGATAATTGTAAATAGAGCATTTTTCATCATCAGGTATGGGGCCCGCAAACGCAAACTTTTCCAAAAATCGAGGAAAGAAACTTTTAGAATTGTCGCTCCTGTACCCACATGGTAAACGCTTTTCGCCGACAGCGGCGATAGCGGAACAGCTAAGGTAACTAACTGGCTGGGAATCGGAGAATCCTAGCGGATGTTATTATTTTCGTTTGTATTTTTCCATATCTCAATTGATAGGGATAGGATGGTTAATAAGGTAAGTAAATTAATAAAGAATGATAATAATAAGGTTGTTTGTTGTTGTCTTCCGTCCTGAGACTGGCTTGATGCAGCTCTCCATGCTACTCTATCCTGTGCAAGCTGCTTCATCTCCCAGTACATACTGCAACCTACATCCCTCTGAATCTGCTTAGTGTACTCATCTCTCGGTCTCCCTCTACGATTTTTACCCCCCACGCTGCCCTCCAATGCTAAATTTGTGATCCCTTGATGCCTCAAAACATGTCCTACCAACGGATCCCTTCTTCTAGTCAAGTTGTGCCACAAACTTCTCTTCTCCCCAATCCTATTCAATACCTCCTCATTAGTTACGTGCTCTATTCACCTTACCTTCAGTATTCTTCTGTAGCACGACATTTCGAAAGCTTCTATTCTCTTCTTGTCCAAACTAGTTATCGTCCATGTTTCACTTCCATACATGGCTACACTCCAAACAAATACTTTCAGAAACGACTTCCTGATACATAAATCTATATTCGATGTTAACAAATTTCTCTTCTTCAGAAACGCTTTCCGTGCCATTGCCAGTCTGCATTTTATATCCTCTCTACTTCGACCGTCATCAGTTATTTTACTTCCTAAATAGCAAAACTCCTTTACTACTTTAAGTGTCTCATTTCCTAATCTAATTGCCTCAGCATCACCCGATTTAATTTGATTACATTCCATTATCCTCGTTTTGCTTTTGTTAATGTTCATCTAATATCATCCTTTCAAGACACTGTCCATTCCGTTCAACTGCTCTTCCAAGTCCTTTGCCGTCTCTGACAGAATTACAATGTCATCGGCGAACCTCAAAGTTTTTACTTCGTCTCCATGAATTTTAATACCTACTCCAAATTTTTCATTTGTTTCCTTTACTGCTTGCTCAATATACAGATTGAATAACATCGGGGAGAGGCTACAACCCTGTCTCACTCCTTTCCCAACCACTGCTTCCCTTTCATGCCCCTCGACTCTTATGACTGCCATCTGGTTTCTGTACAAATTATAAATAGCCTTTCGCTCCCTGTATTTTACCCCTGCCACCTTTAGAATTTGAAGAAGAGTATTCCAGTCAACATTGTCAAAAGCTTTCTCTAAGTCTACAAATGCTAGAAACGTAGGTTTGCCTTTTCTTAATCTTTCTTCTAAGATAAGTCGTAAGGTCAGTATTGCCTCACGTGTTCCAACATTTCGACGAAATCCAAACTGATCCTCCCTGAGGTCTGCATCTACCAGTTTTTCCATTCGTCTGTAAAGAATTCGCGTTAGTATTTTGCAGCCGTGGCTTATTAAACTGATAGTTCGGTAATTTTCACATCTGTCAGCACCTGCTTTCTTTGGGATTGGAATTATTATATTCTTCTTGAAGTCTGAGGGTATTTCGCCTGTCTCATACATCTTGCTCACCAGCTGGTAGAGTTTTGTCAGGACTGGTTGTCCCAAGGCCGTCAGTAGTTCTAATGGAATGTTGTCTACTTCGGGGGCCTTGTTTCGACTCAGGTCTTTCAGTGCTCTGTCAAACTCTTCACGCAGTATCGTATCTCCCATTTCGTCTTCATCTACATCCTCTTCCATTTCCATAATATTGTCCTCAAGTACATCGCCCTTGTATAAACCTTCTATATACTCCTTCCACCTTTCTGCCTTCCCTTCTTTGCTTAGAACTGGGCTGCCATCTGAGCTCTTGATATTCATACACGTGGTTCTCTTCTCTCCAAAGGTCTCTTTAATTTTCCTGTAGGCAGTATCTATCTTACCCCTAGTGAGATAAGCTTCTACATCCTTACATTTGTCCTCTAGCCATCCCTGTTTAGCCATTTTGCACTTCCTTTCGATCTCATTTTTGAGACGTTTGTATTCCTTTTTGGCTGCTTCATTTAGTGCATTTTTGTATTTTCTCCTTTCATCAATTAAATTCAATATTTCTTCTGTTACCCAAGGATTTCTAGCAGCCCTCGTCTTTGTACCTACTTTAGCCTCTGCTGCCTTCACTACTACATCCCTCAGAGCTACCCATTCTTCTTCTACAGTATTTCTTTCCCCTATTCCTGTCAATTGTTCCCTTATGCTCTCCCTGAAACTCTGTACAACCTCTGGTTCTTTCAGTTTATCCGGGTCCCATCTCCTTAATTTCCCACATTTTTGCAGTTTCTTCAGTTTTAATCTACAGGTCATAACCAATAGATTGTGGTCAGGGTCCACATCTGCCCCTGGAAATGTCTTACAACTTAAAACCTAGTTCCTAAATCTCTGTCTTACCATTATATAATCTATCTGATACCTTTTAGTATCTCCAGGGTTCTTCCACGTATGCAACCTTCTTTCATGATTCTTAAACCAAGTGTTAGCTATGATTGAGTTGTGCTCTGTGCGAATTTCTACTAGGCGGCTTCCTCTTTCATTTCTTAGCCCCAATCCATATTCACCTACTATGTTTCCTTCTCTCCTTTTTCCTACACTCGAATTCCAGTCACCCATTACTATTAAATTTTCGTCTCCCTTCACTATCTGAGTAATTTCTTTTATTTCATCGTACATTTCTTCAATTTATTCATCATCTGCAGAGCTAGTTGGCATATAAACTTGTACTACTGTAGTAGGTGTGGGCTTCGAATCTATCTTGGCCGCAATAATGCGTTCACTATGCTGTTTGTAGTAGCTTACCCGCATTCCTATTTTCCTATACATTATTAAACCTACTCCTGCATTACCCCTATTTGATTTTGTGTTTATAACCCTGTAGTCACCTGACCAGAAGTCTTGTTCCTCCTGCCACCGAACTTCACTAATTCCCACTATATCTAACTTTAACCTATCCATTTCCCTTTTTAAATTTTCTAACCTACCTGCGCGATTAATGGGTCTGACATTTCACGCTCCGATCCGTAGAACGCCAGTTTTCTTTCTCCTGATAACGACATCCTCCTGAGTAGTCCCCGCCCGGAGATCCGAATGGGGGACTATTTTACCTCCGGAATATTTTACCCAAGAGGATGCCATCATCATTTAATCATACAGTAAATCTGCATGTCCTCGGGAAAAATTACGGCTGTAGTTTCCCCTTGCTTTCAGCCGTTCGCAGTACCAGCACAGCAAGGCCGTTTTGGTTAATGTTGCAAGGCCAGATCAGTCAATAATCCAGACTGTTGCCCCTGCAACTACTGAAGAGGCTGCTGCCCCTCTTCAGGAACCACACGTTTGTCTGGCCTCTCAACAGATACCCCTCCGTTGTGGTTGCACCTACGGTACGGCCATCTGTATCGCTGAGGCACGCAAGCCTCCCCACCAACGGCAAGGTCCATGGTTCATGGGGGGAGGAATGTGTTAGCTGCCGTCTGTAATAAAAAAACTGAGTTAATGGATCAACGACGAACTGAAACGGGTGTCTTGCGACGTCCGCCCCGAGCAGATACAATGAACAAAAATTAAATAAAAAATAAACAAAATAAAAAAATTTATGGACTGCCTAACCAACTAACTAGCAGCACAAGCAGCGCAGGGTATATGAAGCGTGTCGGGAGAGGCGGAAAAATAAAAAAAAAAATCTCGCGCCATGCTACATTTTTTATTATTAGTGCATTGTAATTCATATATGAATTGCTTACACATGTTGGTGAAGGCGGATCGCTCTCCAATTGTACCGCCTCCATTTTTCCGTTTGTTTAACAGGGTGTACCAAAGCTCTCACGTCCGCACTGATTTTCGACGATGTTATAAGTTGCGCTAGGGACCGCACCTACCTTCTTTCGAAGTTGGCAGGCAACTACGCTGTTATGCGGCAGCTCGTTTCGGCCCATTCAACATCTGTCCTTCGAGTGTAACGAGCGAGTAACGGAGTTTATATTTCATACCTGCCACAGAAAATTTGTGTACGTGGGGTTTCTATTCTAATTCGAACGTTTGATTTACGCTATACGTATTCGTTTCGGAATATCGTTTCTATGTCTTCCGTTAACTATACTTGGTTAACATTATGAAGACAATTAATAACATTAATGAAATACAACTTTGTTTGCGGAAAACATAATGATGTTCGAAGTTGCCAGTTTTTCCACGACAAACGACTTTCAACAACTTATTATATGCATAATTGTTGCAACTGATTGCTGGGAATTATATATATATGCATTGTGTGTATGTACACAAATTTGAATTACAAAAAACAAATACTAAAAAAAAATGGTTGCATGGCACGAGATTCGATCCGGCGAACTTCGGAATTACGAACCCGAACCCGAGAGCTTACCGCTGCGTCACGACGCTGTAGAATACTATCAATCGTAGTGAGTATTTCACCGCAACGGTTTCTTTTAACTGTCGATTTTCTCGACAACGGCTGAGAAGTACATCTTGGTGCTTTCCCACATAGCACCTCTGGCCATGAGCTTTTATTATGCGCAGTATGAATTGAATCTGAATTTCACAATTGGCGGCCTCCCCTTGTAAGAGTGCTTCGAATTCCTCACGAGGGATCACAGACAGCCAACCGCGCGACGCTTGTTTACAGCGAGGCACGGGACAGAATGCACGCGGGGAGAGTTATGTTGTCCCGGTTGCCTGTTCGTCATATCATAGTTGTGAATCTGGAAGAGAGAAGGTGTCCAGCACGAGCCTTATAGACGTAAATCGGAAAGAGTTGTTTTCCGTCATTAGGCTGCCGCGATCCTGGCGGATACAGTAGTGATTTTTCCATCATTAATGTGCCGAATGAAATAAGTTTCGTGAATGAATACAGTGTTATTCTGTAAGTAACATATGACGAGTGCTGTCTGTAGTTTGTAGAAATTAGCTCGTCTGTTTATGCCGTAGTAACTAGTTATTATTTGTTGTCATATCTTTCAGGTGCAAAATCTGAGTAACGGAGGATGTACACCCTTCGACTAGCGTTGTAATATATAGTTGGGAGCCTGTCACAGACGATGGCAAGCGGGAAGTTACCGTCGCTGTGTTTTGGTTTGCCAAATACAGATGCATTATCAACGCACTACTGGAAGCAGCCAGGTCTGTTTCTCGGCGTTCCAGGTTGATAGGAACGGCTATGGTCGAGAGATTTTTGTGGTGACGAACGAAATAACTTTTCTTGATACTGAGGTACTATACCATGAAGACGAAGCAGAAGGTGATTCAGTGGAAGATATACCGACTAGTGAATCGCTAAATTGTCATAACATTTCAGAAATCTCCACGTCACTGGGAATATGTGCTTCATCCGTTCCCGATGAGTATCACGAACCGGTTACTAAACGACTTAACTTCAGCTCTATACCCCTTGAAGTAAAAGTTAAGGCGGTAGCGGTAGCCAGGAATCGTCCAAATTTGAACTTACAAACACTGCAAAAGAATGGAGCAACAACAGCCCTGGAGCAGAAGAAGGACTTGAAATTGTGTGAAAGTGATATCGTTAAAGAGGGACAAGATACGACAAATACCAGGCGATAAATATGTGGACATACGACCGGTTTGTCGAATCTTGTTGACGTAACTAGAACGTAACAGCGAGAATACTTCAGGAGTGGGCTGCAGGTGCAGCGCTTCAATATACGGCCAACAAGGATTCTACGTCTGCTGCATCATTATCTTGGGCAAAAAATTTCAGATCGGGGTATATAATTCGTCAACGGCGCGTCACTAAATACGTCTCTCATAAGGAGGTACAAAATATAGAAGATATACAGAAAGTGGGAGCTCTTTTCAACAGGCAAACGGCGTCACTTATGACCGGTTTTAATAGTGATTACGTGATCAACACCGGCATACAGGATGCGAGTATTGGGTGAACATTCGACGCACGTTATCGCATAAGGGAGAAAAACGAATCCTTGTCGCAGTTGGTAGTAAAATCCTACTAACACATTCGTACACGGCGCAACATGCCACTACAGCCTCTGGAAAACTGTTACGTAAGGTTTTCCTATGTTTACAAGAAACGAATGTTACATTTGGTCCTCAGGTTATAGAAGAGGTCAACCGTTTAACCGACTCGTTGAAAAATGTTTACATTACCTTCTCCAAACTGACGAATGCGATTTACAGAATATTTCTTGAGAATGTTTTAAAACCATACGTTCCCGATAGCAAGTTTTTTCTAGTAGTGGATTCCTGGAGTGGACGAAGTATTGCTATATTATATGACACAATGATTATAGATGGCGAGGGTCAGCCGACGTACACGGTAAAAGTAATACCGCCCAACTGTACACCTGTGTACCAGCCGTGTGATGTTGATTTCTATCGCCAGGTTAAAAACTTTATTTCCAGGCTTCAGGATTGCAGTGTGCTTCTGGAAACCCAGCGGGAATTGGACAACCGCACGGATACAATAACTATTTACAACATAATTCATAACCAACTTTCAGCACCGATTTTTCACGCAATGATATCGTATGCGTGGTACGCATCAAAATTAATTCCCGAAAAAGACATTTAGAAATGTAAACCAAGTTTGTTTTCCGCCTACTCTTGGGAAGGAACAGTGTAGCTTTCGAAAGATTGCATTCATTAGATGTTCTTGGTGCCGTGAGTATATTTGTTTCAAATTTTTATGTGACAAGTACCACCCATCTAGTTGTTCGACGAAAAATGAGGACACGTAACAGTGACTGGAAGAGCCATTCTAAAGTGACCTGGAGTAACATTTTAGTTGTTTACTACCCCAAGAAGTTTCAGAAATTTATTTGCCTACCTTATTTTTATCGTTCCTTATAGATTTACTTACCTTATTAACCCTCCTATTCCTATGAATTGAGATATGGAAAAATACAAACGAAAATAATAACATCCACTGGGTTTCCTCGCGATTCGAACCCGGGTTCTCAGATTCCCAGCCAGTTACCTTGGCTGTTGCGCTATCAGTGCTGTCGGCAAAAACCGTTTAAAAAGTAGGAACAGAAGCGACAGTTGTAAAACTTTCTTTCCTCGGTTTCTGGAATAGTATGCGTTTTCGGATACCATAGCTGATATTGAAAAATGCTCTATTTACAATTATCTATCGATCCCACCAATTTTGAGTCGATTGCTCTTCATAACTTTTAGGGGTGATTTTTTTCAATAACGCGGCGGTGTTGACCTAAAATATCTTAGATTACTCCGTTTTAGGTTGTACACAAGCGACCTGCCAAATTTGAGGCGAATCGGTTGGCCGTGTCTGAGGCCTTCCATTTGTAAGGAGTTACATGTCAAGCTCAAGGAACAAACGCGCCGTCTCAGTGCGACGTCAAACATTATTTGTGAATATTGGAATGTTGTTGAAAGAGAAGGAACAATTACTTATTCATTCTTTCTCTTACTTTTGTAAGGTCCAGACGGTTGTCTTGTTAAATTTTGTGAGATTTGTACACTGTATTTATGGAAAAATGAATGTGATAGTTTCTGACGGACCAGAAGGTTCCGAGCTTGCAAAAATGTTTTGTTGTTGTTGTTGTTGTTGTGGTCTTCAGTCCTGAGATTGGTTTGCTGCAGCTCTCCGTGCTACTCTGTCCTGTGCAAGCTTCTTCATCTCCCAGATCCTACTGCAACCTACATCCTTCTGAATCTGCTTAGTGTATTCAGCTCTTGGTCTCCCTCTACGATTTTTACCCTCCACGCTGCCCTCAAATGCTAAATTTGTGATCCCTTGATGCCTCAAAACATGTCCTACCAACGGATCCCTTCTTCTAGTCAAGTTGTGCTACAAATTGCTCTTCTCCCCAATTCTATTCAATACCTCCTCATTAGTTACGTGATCTATCCACCCTATTTTCAGCATTCATCTGTAGCACCACATTTCGAAAGCTTCTATTCTATTCTTGTCCAAACTATTTATCCTACATGTTTCACTTCCATACATGACTACACTCCATACTTTCAGAAACGATTTACTGATACATAAATCTACACTCGATGTTAACAAATTTCTCTTCTTCAGAAATGGTTACCTTTCCATTGCCAGTCTACATTAATAGGATGTATACATCCCGCTCTCTCAGTCAGGATGCAGTCAAGGCAGCCGAGTTGTGGCCAGCTGCATTTACTGATCACACTGCTTACGCCTGTACCATCAAGCTTCGACGACAACTACTGTGGCGTAGCCGCTGCCCGCTTACCTGATCTCACCGGAATGTCAACCGTCAGTTGGAGACACGTGTAGACTGTGCCTACTTAAACCTAACTAACCTAAGGACATTACACAACACCCGGTCATCACGTCGCAGAGAAAATCCCTGACCCCCCCCCCCCCCCCCCCCGGGAATCACAGACTTTTACTACTCCATCCTCAGGTAGTGTTCCGTTATGCCACAAACACGGACTCGACAGATGACTGTCAACCGAGCACATCAACTCTGTGAAGGGACCATCATTTGTACTCGTCAAATGGTGGGAATCATCAACGACTGCCCTCCATATCCCACGTTGTTGTTGTTGGAGTCTTCAGTCTTGAGACTGGTTTGAAGCAGCTCCTTATGCTTCTCTATCCCTCTGAATCTGCTTAGTGTATTCATCTCTTGGTCTCCCTCTACGATTTTTACTTTCCACGCTGCCCTCCAATACTAAATTGGTGATCCCTTGATCCTACCAACCGATCCCTTCTTCTAGCCAAGTTGTGCCACAAACTTCTCCCCAATTCCATTCAATACCTCCTAATTAGTTATGTGATCTACCCATCTAATCTTCAGCAATCTTCTATAGCACCATATTTCGAAAGCTTCTATTCTCTTCTTGCCCAAACTATTTATCGTCCATGTCTCACTTCCATACATGGCTACACTCCGTACAAATACTTTCAGAAAAGACTTCCTGACACTTAAATCTATATTTGATGTTAACAAATTTCTCTTCTTCAAAAACGCTTTCCTTGCAATTGCCAGTCTACATCTTATATCCTCTCTACTTGGACCATCATCAGTTATTTTGCTCCCCAAATAGCAAAACTCCTTTACTACTTTAAGTGTCTCATTTCCTATTTTAATTCCCTCAGCGTTACCCGACGTAATTCGACTACATTCCATTATCATCGTTTTGCTTTTGTTGGTGTTCATCTTATATCTTCCTTTCAAGACACTATCCATTCCTTTCAATTGCTCTTCCAAGTCCTTTGCCCTCACTTACAGAATTACAATGTCATCGCCGAACCTCAAAAGAAAAATTCGGAGTAGGTATTAAAATCCATGGAGAAGAAATAAAAACTTTGTTTACTTCACTGCTTACTGAATATACAGATTGAATAACATCGGGGAGAGGCTACAAACCTGTCTCACTCCTTTCCCAACCACTGATTCCCTTTCATGCCCCTCGACTCTTATAAATGCCATCTTGTTTCTGTACAAATTGTAAATAGCCTTTCGCTCCCTGTATATTACCCATGCCACCTTCAGAATTCAAAGAGAGAAAACTTTTGACAGTGTTGACTGGAATACTCTAAGGAAAGGCAAACCTACGTTTCTAGCTTTTGTAGACATAATCTATTTTCTAAGATAAGTCGTAGGGTCAGTATTGCCTCACGTATTCCAATATTTCCTAACTGATCTTCCCTGAGGTCGGCTTCTACCAGTTTTTCCATTCGTCTGTAAAGAATTCGCGTTAGTATTTTGCAGCCATGACTTACTAAACTGATAGTTCGGTAATTTTCACATCTGCCAACACCTGCTTCCTTTGGGATTGGAATTATTATATTCTTCTTGAAGTCTGAGGGTAATTTTTCTGTCTCATGCATTTTGGTCACCAGATGGTAGTTTTGTTAGGCGTGGCTGTCCCAAGGCTGTCAGTAGTTATAATTGAATGTTGTCTACTCCCGGGGCCTTATTTCGACTTAGGTCTTTCAGTGCTTTGTCAAACTCTTGATGCAGTATCATATCTCCTATATCAGCTTCATCTACATTTTCCTCCGGTTGTATGATATTGTCCTCAAGAGCACCGCCCTTGTATAGACCCTCTATATACTCCTTCCACCTTTCAGGTTTCCCTTCTTTGCTTAGAACTGCGTTTCCATCTCAAATCTTGAAATTCATGCAAGTGGTTCTCTTTTCTCCAAAGGTCTCCTTAATTTTCCTGTAGGCAGTGTCTATCTTTCCCCTAGTGACTATCACGACAGCTGTCCCGCAGAAATATGTGGACGGCAATCAGCGCAAAGCGTGTGGCACGTGGTGTCCACTCACAAGCAAATATTCTGTTAGGCCAAATTAAGGCAATGGTATGATGCACACAGGCGTAAAAAACAAACCAGTTTGAGATGGGCTATAGTACCGTGTATACACGTATTCTGGGTCTGGTGCACGAGCCATGGACTACTTGGGTTGAGCTTAACGTGAGCTACTGATGTGTTTGGCTTTATTTAGGGCTGTCCACATGTTTCGCTTTCGTTCCTAAGTACAGTGTGGCTGGTGGTTCATAAAGAAAGTTTGCTTCACTCCAGACTTACGTCCATTGTTATTCCGTGGTCACGTGATCGGGCGACATGCTCATATCACTGAGGCCTGTATGCCCTCAAGGTGCACTCCTGTGAGAACATCATTTACCGCATTCACCAGCTAGTAGACATTATAAATAGATTTCATTTGCCGATTACTTGTTTACTCTTTTGGGCAGAGTCAATGTATCTATGGCAAACAAACCTCATCAAGTTCCGTCGCCATGCCATCACTTTATCCTTGTCCCTCAACACATTACAAGTGTACAGCAATAAAGCTAGTTCACTGCGCAACTGGCATGTGAGCAACAATATTAGCCTGTTCCGTCGTCACTGGTGATCCAGATGTGATCTGTGCATAACACTTGGTGAAGAACTTTCGCTGATGTCTGTGACATGGAACCATGAGGTGACAAACCATCGAGTTTTTTGTAATAAGCCTCTACATCCTTACATTTGTCCTAAGCCATCCCTGCTTAGCCATTTTGCACTTCCTGTCGATCTCATTTTTGAGACGGTTATATTCCTTTTTGCCCGCTTCATTTACTGCATTTTTATATTTTCTCCTTTCATCAATTAAATTCAATATATCTTCTGTTACCCAAGGACTTTTACTAGCCCTCGTCTTTTTACTTACTTGATCCACTGCTGCCTTCACTACTTCATCCCTCAAACCTACTCATTCTTCTTCTACTGTATTTGTTTGCCCTATTCCTCTCAATTGCTCTCTTATGCTCTCCTTGAAACTCCTTACAACCGCTGGTTCTTTCAGTTCATCCAGATCCCATCTCCTTAAATTCCCACCTTTTTGCAGTTTATTGAGTTTTAATCTACAGTTCATAACCAATTGATTGTGGTCACAGTCCACATCTGCCCCTGGAAATGTCATACAATTTAAAACCTGGTTCCTAAATCTCTGTCTTATAATTATATAATCTATCTGAAAGCTGTCAGTATCTCCAGGCCTCTTCCATGTATACAACCTTCTTTTATGATTCTTGAACCATGTGTTAGCTATGATTAAGTTGTGCTCTGTACAAAATTCTACCAGGCGGCTTCCTCTTTCGTTTATTACCCCCAATCCATCTTCACCTACTACGTTACCTTCTCTCCCTTTTCCTACTGTCGAATTTCTGTCACCCATGACTATTAAATTTTAGTCTCTCTTCACTATCTGAATAATTTCTTTTATTTCATCAATTTCTTCGTCATCTGCAGAGCTGGTTGGCATATAAACTTGTACTACTGTAATAGGCGTGGGCTTCTAATCTATCTTGGCCACAATAATGGGTTCACTATGCTGTTTGTAGTAGCTTACCCGAACTCCTATTTTTTTTAATCATTATTAAGCGTACTCTTGCTTTATCCCTATTTGATTTTGTGTTTATAACCCTGTATTCACCTGACCGGAAATCTTGTTCCTCCTGCCACCGAACTTCACTAATTCCCACTATCTCTAACTTTAACCTATCCATTTCCCTTTTTTAAATTTTCTAACCTACCTGCGCGATTAATGGGTCTGACATTCCACGCTCCGATTCGTAGAATGCCAGTTTTCTTTCTCCTGATAACGACGTCTCCTTGAGTAGTCCCCGCCCGGAGACCCGAATGGGGGACTATTTTACCACAGGAATATTTTACCCAAGAGGACGCCATCATCATTTAACCATACAGTAAAGCTGCATGCCCTCGGGAAAAATTACGACTGTAGTTTCCCCTTACTTTCAGCCGTTCGCAGTACCAGCACAGCAAGGCCGTTTTGGTTAGTGTTACAAGGCCAGATCAGTCAATCATCCAGACAGTTACCCCTGCAACTACTGAAAAGGCTGCTGCCCCTCTTCAGGAACACACGTTTGTCTGGCCTCTCAACAGATACCCCTCCGTTCTTGTTGCACCTACTTTACGGCTATCTTTATCGCTGAGGCACGCAAGGCTCCCCACGAATGGCAAGTTCCAAGGTTCATGGGTGGGGGGGGGGGGGGGGGGGCATGTACCATATAGCCATGGAATGAGAGCAGATACACGGGACATTGATCTATGAAGTGACTACAGAAAACGGCGTCCGTCACGCCACGCAAAGAGACATAAGCAATGCATACTTTACCCCTTATTCTCACCTGTACACGAGGACGAGATCTGATCAAGAGATCATTAGTGTTGTCGCTGGCTTGACACACGCAGCGGTTACTCCGGAACTCCAACAGGAACTGCTAGAACCGGTGACTGAAGAAGAAATGTTGGATGCCATAGGAAAAGGGCCACCCAATGAGCTACTAGGACCGGATGGGTTACCTCTGGAGATTTATAGGACGTTCCAGAGACTACTGGTGCCCTATTGGACTACTATATGTCAAGAGCTCATGACAATAGAGGCGCAACATCCCGCTGCATTTGTGGAAGGTACCACCATCCCAATCCGTAAACCTCACGGAGGTTCACGTACTACAGTCTACCGACCATTGACTTGGTTGAACCGTGATACGAAAAACTTCACGCGTCGAGTGGCAGCTCGAATTCTGCGTACGACATCCCGTGTCCTATCAATGGATGAGTCATCGATAGGTGGGACGCATAATATCCGCTCCGCCCTGTGCCGCTGATTGCCCTCGCTAAGGTGCGTCGCGTATCGGGAGCTCTGGCTGCGATATTCGTCAAGCATTTGATTGCGTCAGTCATACGTACTAAACTGCTGTTCTTCAGAATAAGCATTACCCCGACGCTTCCTCCGAGGTGTTACTCGTCTCCTACATGGCGCAACAGGGAAAGCGCTTGTCAACGTTAGACTGTCGAACACCTTGTAAATTCGTCGCTGTGTTACACAGGTACGCCTATTATGGACAATACTGTACGCCTTAGCATTAGAACCTTTGTTAAGCGGGCTGCGACACCGCCTCACGGGTTTGTCTCTTGGTGGCTCCTTTTTTAGGTGCACTGCGTATGCAGATGATCTGATGTTACCTCTTCGTGACGAACGTGATGTTCGCAAAGCATTGGATTGGTTAGCCACTTCGAAGCTTCGAGATGCCGTGTAAATGTACATAAATTAATGGCTTTGAACACTGGCATGGGATGACACCTGCGAGGGTGGCACTGCGCGATAAAATCCGTTGTCTCGGTATCGACTTCACGGACTACATCTCACGCACGACCACCATCAATTATCGGAGTCTCTTGCAAGTGCTGGGCTTGTGGATCTTCGTCTTCGTGTGTAGGACCTACATCAACGGACCGAATATGTTAACGTCTATCGGGCATCACGTAGCGCAAACACTACCGATGCCTAAACACATAGCTCGGAGCATCGTGGCCGCATTCGGTTCCTTTGTCAGCGCTGGAATGATATTAAAGGTTCGATATTACTCCGTCACCCTTCCAAAAGAACGGGGCGGACTTGGCCTTGTCAGTGTTCACTATCGAGAAGTATTTCTCTTCGTTAGTTTGCACCGCAGGCTTTGGCGACGAAGACCGACCAGCCTCACCGGCCTACTGACGGATGGCCTGGCACCGTGTTCCCTTGACCCTCAGGTCAGACACGGGTGCCCTTTTCCTGATTTGGCAGGCTTTACCTGGAGTACGGCTACCTCCCCGTCTCTCGCTTACCAACAGCCAGTCACCTGCCGCACACTACTTCGCCGCCGGTCGTTTAATGTCGTCGAATTGACGTATTCTACCGTGCACTGGAACGTAGTATGGTGCTCTGTCAACGCGGTGACGCTCGATCCTGGTGTACGTTCGACCTGGTATTCGAGGGACTCTCCATAGGACCCATCTTGCAGATTCGCCTTATGTGTGAACTGCAACGTCTAGAATACAGACCGTTGTGGGCCAGTGGAAGAGATATGGTGTTTTGAGCGTCAAAGTCTGGCTCTCTTTTTACGTATGTCGCCCTCTTATGCCGATTCCCGCACTCTACTCTACCCGGACGATGTTTATTATCCGAGGACGAAACACAACGCTGTCACGTAGATACAGTGCATGTACTACAGCTATTAAAACATCGATATCTAAGCCTCTTGTGGCGGTAATACAACACTAATGCTGTAGGTAGATAATAAATTTAAACAAATTTAAAGAAATTAATACAAAATTATAGAGATTATATTCAAAGTGAATTGGAAACACGATACTAACTCCCATCGGGTGCTAGAGCAAATTTCGTGAACAGGGTGGATGGTTGTAGTGCTATAATCGTTTAAATAAAGATTTATGTCTAGTTCATGTAATACAGTTATTCATATCTCAGCCTGTTATGGCGGTAGCATGAAAATAATGCTGTAGATAGGCAATAAATTTATAAAAATTTGAACAAATTATATTCGAATTTAAAGGAAACACCATACTAACTCTCATCAGCTGCAAGAATAAACTGTTAGAGCAAATTTCGTGAACATTCTCAAAGACGGTGGCGAACACACTTGATGGTTGTAGAGGTTCTAATTGTTTAAATAAGGACTTATGTCCAGCGCAAGTAATAGAGCTATCGATATCTTAGCCTCTTATGGCGGTAACACGACACTAATGCTGTAGGTACATAATAAATTTAAACAAATTATATCCGAATTGAATGAGCAGGCTCTAGTGGAGGCAACACAACACTAACTCCATGATTTCTGGGAGTAAGCTCTTAGAGGCAGTACCACAATCCTCTTGGAAATTGCACGTTAATTTCGCTCTAACTGCTTAATAAGGTCTTATGTGTAGAGTTGAATGATTTCATGTAACATACCGACAACCTATATCTCAGCCTCGTGGTGGTAACACACTAATGCCGTAGGTAGATAATAAATTTAAAGAAATCTAATCAAATTTAAACTTATTTAAACAAATTTATAAAAATTATATTCGAATTGAGTGACAATATCATAATAACTTGCATCAGCTGCAGGAGTAAGCTCTTAGAGGAAAATTCGTGAACATTTGACAAGAGCATGGCGAAAACACTTGTTAGTGGTACTACCTCTAATGGTTTAAATAAAGACTTATGCCTACTTCCTAGGAAGAGTTGACTTAGGTTAGTGGAGATAGCCAATTCTTTCCCGTCATTTTTTTAGGTTAGTAGAGGTAGCGCAATTGAGCTATCTTCCCTCCAAAAGCCACCATCTTGGATAACGGTAATCGTGGCATCAGCTAACATCAATCGCGTCATCAGTTGCCCCACTACTTGAAGTTACTCATTCTGAAACACTAAATTTAGAAAGTAACGTTAAATGTTATGCAAAAAAAGACGCTCAGTAACCTCAGTGTAACTTAATGCAAAATTTAGAAAACGGGAAGCATTTATTTTTTACTATTGAAAGATTGAACTGAATTACCTTTAAACATATGAGAAATCGGTTTCACTTTTAAAATAACAACAATCAAATAAATACCAAGGTAGCAGAAGTCACTCTCTAAGGTTGATACAGAGTAAATGAAATAGCGCTCTCTTAATTTATATTGTTGTAGCCTACAGTCCTGAGACTGGTTTGATGCAGCTCTCCATGCTACTCTATCCTGTGCAAGCTTCTTCATCTCCCAGTACCTACTGCAACCTACATTCTTCTGAATCTGCTTGGTGTATTCATCTATTGGTCTCCCTCTACGATTTTTACCCTCCACGCTCCCCTCCAACACTACACTGGTGATCTCTTGATGTCTCAGAACATGTTCTAGAAATCGATCCCTTCTTCCAGTCAAGTTGTGCCACAAACTTCTCTTCTCCCCAATCCTATTAAGTACCTCCTCATTAGTTATGTCATCTACCCATCTAATCTTCAGCATTCTTCTGTAGCACCACATTTCGAAAGCTTCTATTCTCTTCTTGTCTAAACTATTTATCGCCCATGTTACACTTCCATACATGGCTACACTCCATACAAATACTTTCAGAAACGACTTCCTGACACCTACATCTATACTCAATGTTAACAGATTTCTCTTCTTCAGATAAGCTTTCCTTGCCGTTGCCAGTCTACATTTTATATCCTCTCTACTTCGACCAACATCAGTTATTTTTCTCCCCAAATAGCAAAACTCCTTTACAACTTTCAGTGTCACATTTCCTAATCTAATACCTTCAGCATCACCCGACTTAATTCGACAACATTCTATTATCCTCGTTTGGCTTTTGTTGATATCATCTTTTATCCTCCTTTCAAGACACTATCCATTCCGCATAACTGCTGTTCGTAGTCCTTTGCTGTCTGTGAGGTTTGCCGATGACATTGAGATGAAATAAAAACTTTGATAGTATTACAATAGATTTTAATACCTACTCCGAATTTTTCTTTTGTTTCCTTCACTGCTTCCTCAATATACAGATTGAATAACATCGGGGCGAAGCTACAAACCTGTCTCACCCCCTTCCCAACCACTGATTCCCTATCATGCCTCTCGACTCTTATAACTGCCATCTGGTTTCTGTACAAATTGTAAATAGCCTTTCGCTCCCTGTATATTACGCCTGCAACCTTCAGAAATTGAAAGAGAGAAAACTTTTGACAGTGTTGACTGGAATACTCTAAGGAAAGGCAAACATACGTTTCTAGCATTTGTAGAGTTAATCTATTTTCTAAGATAAGTCGTAGGGTTAGTATTGCCTCACGTATTCCAATATTTCTACGGAATCGAAACTGATCTGCCCTGATGTCGGCTTCTACTAGTTCTTCCAATCGTCTGTAAAGATTTCGCGTTAGTGTTTGGCAGCCGTGACTTATTAAACTGACAGATCGGTAATTTTCGCATCTGTCAATTCCTGCTTTCTTTGGGATTGAAATTATTATATTCTTCTTGAAGTCTGTGGGTATTTCGTCTGCAGATGGTAGAGTTTTGTCACGACTGGCTTTCCCAAGGCTGTCAGTAGTTCTAATGGAATGTTATATACTCCCGGGGCCCTGTTTCGACTCAGGTCTTTCAGTGCTCTCTCAAACTCTTCACGCAGTATCGTATCTCCCATTTCATCTTCATCTACATACTCTTCCATTTCCATAAAATTGTCCTCAAGTACATCGCCCTTGCATAGACCCTCTATATACTCCTTCCACCTTTCTGCTTTCCCTTCTATGCTTAGAACTGGGTTTCCATCGGAGCTCTTGATATTCATGCAGTTGGTTCTCTTTTCTCAAACGGTCTCTTTAATTTTCCTGTAGGCAGTATCTATCTTCCCCCAAGTGAGATAAGCCTCCTCATCCTTACATTTGTCCTGTAGCCAACCCTGCTTAGCCATTTTGCACTTCCTGTGGTTCTCATTTTTGCCTGCTTCATTTTCGGCATTTTTATATTTTCTCCGTTCATCAATTAAATTCAATATATCTTCTGTTACCCAAGGATTTCTGCTAGCACTTGTCTTTTTACCTACTTGTCCTCTGCTGCATTCACTATTTCATCCCTCACAGCTACCCACTCTTCATCTACTTTATTCCTTTCCTCATTCTTTCAATTGTTCCCTTATGCTCCCCCTGAAATTCTGTACAACCTCTGGTTTAGTCAGTTTATCCAGGTCCCATGTACTTAAATTTCCACCTTTTTGCAGTTTCTTCAGTTTTAATCTACTGTTCATAACCAATAGATTGTGGTAAGAGTCCACATCTGCCCCTGGAAATCTCTTAGACTATACAACGGTAAGATACAGCTTAAAACCTGGTTCCTAAATCTCTATCGGATACCTGCTAGTATCACCAGGATTCTTCCATGTATACAACCTTCTCTTACGATTCTTGAACCAAGTGATGGCTTTGATTAAGTTGGGCTCTGTGCAAAATTCTACCAGGCTGCTTCCTCTTTCATATCTTACCCCCCATCTACATCTACATGACTACTCTGCAATTCACATTTAAGTGCTTGGCAGAGGGTTCATCGAACCACATTCATTCTATCTCTCTACCATTCCACTCCCGATCAGCGCGCGGGAAAAACGAACACCTAATTCTTTCTGTTCGAGCTCTAATTTCTCTTAATTTATTTTGATGATCATTCCTTCCTATGTAGGTTTGGCTCAACAAAATATTTTCGCATTAGGAAGAGAAAGTTGGTGACCGAAATTTCGTAAATAGATCTCGCCGCGACGGAACACGTCTTTGCTTTAATGACTTCCACCCCAACTCGCGTATCATATCTGCCACACTCTCTCCCCTATTACGCGATGATACAAAAGGAGCTGCCATTTTTTGCACCCTTTCAATGTCCTCCGCCTATCCCACCTGCTAAGGATCCCACAAGGCGCAGCAATATTCTAACAGAGGACGAACGAGTGTAGTGTAAGCTGTCTCTTCAGTGGACTTGCTGCATCTTCTAAGTGTCCCGCCAATGAAACGCAACCTTTGGCTCGCCTTACCCACAGTATTATCTATGTGCTCTTTCCAACTGAAGTTGTTCGTAATTTTAACACCCAGGTTCTTAGTTGAATTGACAGCCTTGAGAATTGTACTATTTATCGAGTAATCGAACTCCAGCGGATTTCTTTTGGAACTCATGTGGATCACCTCAGACTTTTCGTTATTTACCAACTGCCACCTGCCGCACCATACAGCAATCTTTTCTAAATTGCTTTGCAACTGATACTGGTCTTCGGATGACCTTACTAGACGGTATATTACAGCATCATCTGCGATCGACCTAAGAGAACCCAGGTCATTTATATAGATCAGGAACAGCAGAGGTCCCAGGGCGCTTCCCTGGGGATCACCTGATATCACTTCAGTTTTACTCAATGATTTGCCGTCTATTACTACGAACCGCGACCTTCCTGACAGGAAATCACGAATCCAGTCACATAACTGAGACGATACCCCATAGGCGCGCAGCTTGATTAGAAGGCGCTTTTGAGGAACGGTATCAAAAGTTTTCCGGAAATCTAGAAATACTGAATGAACTTGAGATCCCCTGTCGATAGCGGCCATTGCTTCGTACGAATAAAGAGCTAGTTGCGTTGCACAAGAACGATGTTTTCTGAAACCATACTGGGCAAACCACCTCCACTAGGACCTTGCCTAGTATGGCGGCGCGGGTCTCCCTCGTCGCTCCCCTACGCTCGGTAAACGGAGTATGGGACTCATCATCATCATCACTGATTACGTATCAATAGATCGTTCCCTTCGAGTTGACTCATAATGTTTGAATACAGTATATGCTCCAAAACCCTACTGCAAACCGACGTCAATGATATAGGTCTGTAGTTAAATGGATTACTCCTACTACCCTTCTTGAACACTGGTGCGACCTGCGCAATTTTCCAATCTGTAGGTACAGGTCTATCGGTGAGCGAGTGGTTGTAAAGGGTTGCTACGTAGGGAGCTATTGTACCATCGTAATCTAAAAGGAACCTAATCGGTATATAATCTAGACCTGAAGACTTGCCCATATCAAGCGATTAGAGTTGCTTCGCAACCCCGAAGGTATCTACTTCCAAGAAACTCATGCTAGCAGCTGTTAGTGTTTCAAATTCTGGAATGTTCTGTTCGTCTTCCCTGGTAAAGTAATTTCGGAAAACTGGGTTCAGTAAGTTCGCTTTACCTTCACAGTCGTCGGTAACAGTACCATCGGCACTGCGCGACGAAAGTATTGACTGCGTCTTGCCGCTTGTGTACTTTAGATACGACCAGAATTTCTTCGGATTTTCTACCAAATTTCGAGACAATGTTTGGTTGTGGAACCTATTAAAAGCATCTCGCATCGAAGTACGTGCCAAATTTCGCATGTCTGTAAATTTTAGCCAATCTTCGGGATTTCGCATTCTTCTGAACTTCGCATGCTTTTTCAGTTGCCTCTGCAATAGCGTTCGGCCCTGTTTTGTGTACCATTGGGGGATCCGTTCCATCTCTTACCAATTCATGATGTATGAACCTCTCAATTGCTGTTGCTACTATATCTTTGAATTTGAGCCACATCTCGTCTACATTTGCGTAGTCATTTCGGAAGGAATGGAGACTGTCTCTTAGGAAGGCTTCTAGTGACACTTCATCCGCTTTTATTTTGCGTTTGTTTCTGGTGGATTTGGAAGAAATGGCATTGAGCCTAGCTAGAACGACCTTGTGATCACTAATCCCTGTATCAGCCACAAACAGTCCAGAGCTAAAAGCATCTTGACTAAGAGGTCAAGTGTGTTTTCGCAACCATTTACAATTCATGTGGGTTCGTGGACTAACTGCTCGAAACAATTTTCGGAGAAAGCATTTAGGACAATCTCGGAATATGTTTTCGCCTACCAACGGTTTTGAACAAGTATTTTTGCCAACATAACGAGCGAAGGTTGAAGTCCCCACCAACTATAACCGTTAGAGTGAGGGTATTTATTTGTTACGAGACTCAAATTTTCTCTGAACTGTTCAGCAGCTATATCATCGGAGTCTGGGGGTCTGTAGGAGGAGCCAATTCAGTTGTTAAGTATAACCACCACACATACGAATTCGCACTGAGTACCTACTTCGGCTTCACTACAAGATAAACCACTACTGACAGACACAAACAGTCCACCACCAATTCTGCCTAATCTATCTTTCCTGAACACCGTCTGAGACTTTGTAAAGGTTTCTGCAGAACTTATTTCAGGCTTTAGCCAGCTTTCTGTACCTATAACGATTTCAGCTTCTGTGCTTTCTATTAGCGCTTGAAGCTCAGGGACTTTCCCAGCACAACTACAACAATTTACAACTGCAATTCCGACTGTTCCTTGATCCAAGCACGTCCTGTATGTGCTATGAACCCTTTGAGATTGCAGCCCTCCCCGTACTTTCCCGAGGCCTTCTAACCTAAAAAACTGCCCAGTCCATGCCACACAGCCTCCGCTACCCGTGTAGCCGCCAGCTTAGTGTAGTGAACTCCTGACCTATTCAGCGGAACCCGAAACCCCACCATCCTCTGACGCAAGTCAAGGAATCTGCAGCCAACACGGTCGCAAAACCGTCTGAGCCTCTGACCCTCAGACCCTCCACCCGGCTCTGCATCAAAGGTCCGCAGTCGGTTCTGTCAACGATGCTGCAGATGGAGAGCTCTGCCTTCATCTAGTAAGCAAGACCGGCAACCTTCACCAAATCAGATAGCCGCTGGAATCCAGAGAGAATTTCATCAGATCCAAAGCGACACGCGTCATTAGTGGCGACATGTGCCACCACCTGCAGCTGTCTGCACCCTGTGTTCTTCATGGCATCCGGAAGTACCATTTCCACATCAGGAATGACTCCTCCGGAAATGCACATGGAGTGCACACTGGATTTCTTCCCCTTCTTAGCCGCCATATCCCTAAGGGGCCCCATTACGCGCTACTACAAACAACATAGTGAACGCATTTTGTGGCCAAGATAGACACGAAGCCCACGTCTACTACAGTAGTATAAGTTTATATGCCAATTAGCCCTGCAGATGAAGAAATTGAAGCAACTGAAGGCCAATCCATATTCAGCTACTATGTTTCTTCTCTCCCTTTTCTTACTACCGAATTCCAGTCACCCATGACTATTTAATTTTCGTCTTCCTTCACCATCTGAAGAAATTTATGATGAAATAAAAGAAATTATTCAATTTCTTCGTCATCTGCAGAGCTAGTTGGCATATAAACTTGTACTACTGTAGTAGGCGTGGGCTTCGTGTCTATCTTGGCCACAATAATGCGTTCACTATGCTGTTTGTAGTAGCTTACCCGAACTCCTATTTTTTATTCATTATTAAACCTACTCCTGCATTACCCCTATTTGATTTTGTATTTATAACCCTGTATTCACCTGACCAGAAGTCTTGTTCCTCCTGCCACTGAACTTCTCTAATTCCCACTATATCTATTTGTAACCTATCAATTTCCCTTCTTCAATTTTCTAACCTACCTGCGCGATTAATGGGTCTGACATTCCACGCTCCGATTCGTAGAATGCCAGTTTTCTTTCTCCTGATAACGATATCCCCTTGAGTAGCCCCGCCCGGAGATCCAAATGGGGGACTATTTTTCCACCGGAATATTTTACCCAAGAGGACGCCATCATCATTAAGCATACAGTAAAGGTGTATGCCCTCGGGAAAAATTACGGCTGTAGTTTCCCCTTGCTTTCAACCGTTCGCAGTACCAGCACAGCAACGCCGTTTTGATTAGTGTTACAGGGTTAGATCAGTCAATCATCCAGACTGTTGCCCCTGCAACTACTGAAGAGGCTGCTGCATCTCTTCAGGGACCACACATTTGCCTGGTCTCTCTACTGATACCCCTCCATTGTGGTTGCACAAACGGAACGGCTATCTGTATCGCTGAGGCACGCAAGCCTCCCTACCAACGGCAAGGTCCATGGTTCATGTGGGAGATTTATATTGTATCTGTAGTTATTTGTTTTGCCAGCGAAACTTACTTTGCTGTAAGTAGCTTCTGTTAAGCAATACAACAATGTAGTTACTAAGGCAGAAAATTTAGACTGAAACTGGTCAGTATGAAGTACACGAAACTAGCAGTAAATATTTAATCAGTTTTGATATTCATATGACACTCGACGATTGCATGGAAAGGAAAGGAACCCTGCATGGTAATAATGTATGAGGACAATGCAACACAGGTGTCCTAGAAATTTTAACTTTTGCTAGTTATTATTCAAGTTATTCACACTCTGTGAATGAAATGTTGCTGGTTGAAGCCTCTCTACACTACAATGTTTGTCAATTAACAGTCCTTCGATATTGTAGCTGTGCGGATGACAAGTATGTAGCCGACGACAATGCGGAGCTGCTGTTGCTGCTGCTGCTTGATGAGAGGAACCCCGAGTCGTCTCCAGAGCCACGGATACTTACGGGACAGGCAACAGTTGAAACTGCAGCTTCCCCCGCCGGTCCACTCCTACCGTGCTCTCAGTAATCGCAGGTTAACGAGTGAGGGATGTCTACACTGGCGCGAGTATAGGTACACACCGGGTCGTTCAACAAAAACTTCCGCACTCTTTCATGACACAAACTGCTCTGCCTCCCATCTGCACGCCACGCGACAGAGGCTCTCCATGCGCAAAGATAAACATCGGTACAGCTATTATCATTTCGTCTTTGCTATTGATACATCTCAATAAAGTTCCCTTGGCTATTACCCGGCAATTTATAATATTTCTATTATAATTACAATCAATTATATACCGTCAAATTTTTATTTAATACGTAATCGAAGTATTGATGTATTTAGTTTCTGTAGTACAGCATATAGCATCAGAATCAAGAGTATAGTGCAAGATATCAACGAAAATTAAACGGCGAAAATTTTGGATGTTGCAGACGGTACTTTGTCTGCATTTTTGGTGTTATACCCTCTATGAGACATGTGTATATTGATGATTACCCGGTACACGCCTGATCACGTAGTACCGTAGACATGCCAGAAAATGGAGAGACACCGAAATCCATTGCAAATAAATACATAAAAAACCACATTTAGACGTCAACTGCTAGGAGTCTCACGCGTACATCTGAAGGACTATCTCATGTATATATGTTTGAGGGAATCCCATCATTCCCAGAGTGACAGGTAGGTATGGCAACTCGCCGGACAATGATGTGACCGCCCAACATTCACCAAGCTTTTGTATGCACAGAAAGGACATCCACTTGCTTTGCCTGTAAGTTAGGACGATAATTGCCCGTGGATGATACTGCGGCCAAGAAGATTTACTAATCATCAGGATACAGTGGTTGCGAATGCTGAGAGATATCGTAAACCAACCATTAACCAGGAAAGGAATCCTTTTACATTGACAATCTTTTTGTGAAATACGTCTCTTTTTTATGTGTGTGGCAAAGGCATTGCCCAACCGTAAGGGAAGCTGCTAAGAAGTAATTCAGCTGACTGCTTGTAGAATCCTATCTGGCTAATCAAACGTAAAGAAACAACCACGGTGAATAAAGTGCTCGGAATACTGCTGCATCCAGTAACTGACCTGTGCTGATATTTCGTCCGAGACTTCTTCGTAGCCGTAATATTCTTCACAGATGTCAGCATCTTCCGAATTGCTGTTTTATATTTTTTATTGATGTCAGAGTATGTGTTACTCGATACATATATCTCGCTTACTAAGTGGAATGGTGCTACGAAGGTAAGTTCACCCAGAGTTTCAAGAATTCTGAAGGAATTTCGTCTACTCCAGCTGCCTTCTTTTGATTTATGTGTTTCAGTGCTCTTCGGCAGCTGCTGTTGTTATAACGTCAAAACTCAGAGATTGAAAAATATTCCCGTTACGAGCAATACTATCGCTGAAATGGGTAGTTTGAAGCCCGAGAAGTTGTCAGATACTACCCTACGCCTTGTACTGTTCATGAACGCCTGCAGTTCAGCGGGGCAACCTCATGGCTGGATGCACGTTCCCCTCACGCTGCGGCATCCCGTCACACCGGTAAGCTCTGCGGACTGCCGTGTCTCATGCAGAAAAGGTATTTGTCTGGTGCATAAGTTCTAACGTAACACAGACGTTTATCAATAATACATTCTCCTTCTCTATTTAAAACAATCTGTCAACGCTGGAGTACGTTTTATATTCCGCGACTGTGGAAATCACGTGGTTTTGAGGCGAAGAACTCGTCGAGCCATGTTCATAGAGCATCTTCATTGGAAAGGGAAGTTCCTTCAAGGTTGTATCTGTGTTTGAGGACACCAGATCAGCTGAATAACGTGGTTGCGGAAGGACTCCCCAACACAACTCCCGTATAGTGTCTTCCCTCAGCCTAGCAAAATGCGGGTGGTCATTATCGTGGAGTAGCATCACTTCACGCGGTCTTCCTCCTTGTCGTTCTTGGATTGCGTCTGCAAAACGTCTCGGTTGCTGAGAATAAACGTCAGCAGTGATGGTTACACTTCGGGGAAGCAATTCGTAGCGCACTAGATGCATAACATCATCTTTTGTAGATGATTACAGGTCGTTGTTCGGGGAGTTGCTGCTTTGCTGGGCTCAACCATTCCTTTCGTTTCCCTGTGTTAGCATTGTTGTTGTTGTTTGCTGTCTTCAGTTCTGAGACTGGCTTGATGCAACTCTCCATGCTACTCTATCCTGTGCAAGCTTCTTCATCTCCCAGTACCTACTGCAACCTTCATCCTTTTGAATCTGCGTAGTGTATTCATCTCTTGGTTTCCGTCTAATCTCTTGGTCTCCGTCTACGATTTTTACCCTCCACGCTGTCCTCCAGTGCTAAATTTGTGATCCCTTGATGCCTCAGAACATGTCCTACCAACCGGTCCCTTCTTCTTGTCAAGTTGTGCCACAAATTCCTCTTCTGCCGAATTCTATTCAATACCTCATCGTTAGTTATGTGATCTGCCCATCTAATCTTTAGCATACTTCTGTAGCACCACATTTCGCAAGCTTCTATTCTCTTCTTGTCCAAACTATTTATCGTCATGTTTCACTTCCATACACGGCTGTCGTGCGGTAGCGTTCTCGCTTCCCACGTCCGGGTTCCCGGGTACGATTCCCGGCGGGGTCAGGGATTTTCTCTGCCTCGTGATGACTGCGTGTTGTGTGCTGTCCTTAGGCTAGTTCGGTTTAAGTAGTTCTAAGTTCTAGGGGACTGATGACCATAGATGTTAAGTCCCATAGTGCTCAGAGCCATTTGAACCATTTGAACCATACATGACTACACTCCATACAAATACTTTCAGAAACGACTTCCTCACACTGAAATCTATACTCGATGTTAACAAATTTTTCTTCTTCAGAAACGCTTTCCTTGCCATTGCCAGAGTATATTCTATATCCTCTGTACTTCGACCATCATCAGTTATTTTGCACCCCAATAGCGGTACGGAGAAGTCATCGCCGCTGTTGTTCACGAGCCAAGCAATGATGCACATGTGGTCACCTGCTGATTTTGTGATTTTGGCTTAGGGCATGCGGCACCCGTACCCTTGATGTTTGAGCCTTTCCCATTGCACTTAAATTCGTACGGTGGTGAAATAATTGCAGTTTACCAGCTCTCGAGTACACTCGCGTGGATCATTGTGGGTTCATGAGTGTGAACGACTTCCATCAAACAGCGAAATCATTAACGTCAAAACGATCCTCCTTATCAAGAGAAAACCACTTCCTTAGAGTTCTCTGTCCAATAGTATTATCCCCACACACGGTGCAAATGTTTCTGGGTGCCTCCGCTGCTGTAGCTCCTCGAATGAACTCAGACCGTGTAAAATGTCGGAAATGTTCCGATTTATCCTGTTTGTACTCCATTTTGTAGCGTCGACAGCTCCACTCACTATCTTCAGACACAAAATTTCAACATGTAAACTCAAATAGCAACAGTGAACTAACAATAACAACTGACAATCGTTAAGTAAACCCATAGCAACCTGAATACCAGCTGACAAAAAAAATAGCTGTGAACTTCTGCACCAGCCTAATAGATACATATTTTCAAGTGAACCTACGATTTCAGACTTAATTTTTTTGTTTTAGAGCGATTGTATCAGGACGCTAATTATGGACAAAGTATGGTCACAAAATATCGACATAATATTTACACATGACTTTGACATAACACAAATCAATATTTTGCACATTTTGCGCCATTTTCTGGAGCATCTATCTTCCTCTACATCCGCATTATGTACAAACCAGCAGAATTTCTGAGATTTATAGTAGTGTTGCAAAACAATACCTATGATGTATAAGAAAACACAATTAGTTACTTCAGACATTTTTTGAGTACACCCTGTGGTCCATAGCATTCTACTTAAAGCTCCTAAAGCATCTCGCTAACACTAGGCAGATATGAGACATCGACGTGACAATTCTAAACACTGCGTATGACTTTAGTATGACAGCAACGAAAGATTTAAGTTTTTCTCAGTTACCCTGATTTATTTAAAGAAGTTAAATCGTTTTTCGCAAAACTAGGCCTTACGCTGGTCTATTTGCTTCCTCATTTGGTCATATCCTACTCTTTGCTTCGAACAATTTATAGAGAATCATATTTTCGTTACACTGAAAAATTTGACCAATGAAATACACAGACAGCATTCCGCTCTAGGCAAAAGCACGCCAAAAAAAGAAACTAAAGTGTAGCCTGTATAGAAACAATAACTGTTGTACGTTCTCGCTTCCCACGCCCGGGTTCCCGGGTTCGATTCCCGGCGGGGTCAGGGACTTTCTCTGCCTCGTGATGGCTGGGTGTTGTATGCTGTCCTTAGGTTAGTTAGGTTGAAGTAGTTCTAAGTTCTAGAGGACTGATGACCATAGATGTTAAGTCTCATAGGGCTCAGAGCCATTTTTTGAATAAGTGTTGTAGAATTAAGGAACATGTTTTATGTGGAAGAACTGCGATGTTTTTGGAAAATGAATATCTCTTCTATAAAAGTCAACATTGACTTATCAGGATGGCAACGTGAGAAGGCAGTATTGAATACTGAAAAGAATTGTCAGCACCATTGCTCTTTGCAACGTATGTGAGCCGTGGCTGGCTGGATGGGTGCCTTGTTTTTTTTTTTTTTTTTAATCATTTGTTGTAGCCCAGTGGTTACCGCAATAACGTTGCTGTCTTCTCTCCGTGAGCCGCAGTAGCAGTGTGTATCGATACTAGTACTGCTGTACTATGTCTGGTGTGGCGGATATGTTTTCCGGGTGTGCTGTGTGTGACAGTTGGTCCGTTGGGTCAGAGCAACGAGGAAGTCTCTGTGGCGCGTGGTCAGACCGGAGCCGCTGGCGGCGTGCACGTGCGGTTGGAGTTGTGAGGCACTTCTTGCGAGGGTTACGAAGTTCGTCAGCCACCGAAACTGGACACTAAAGTTGAGTGCTCACTTAACATACTATCAAGCCTCAACTGCTATCACATGTCTTGGTTTGATCCTGGTTGTCCCTTTCTGAGAGATCCACAGGTGTGTGCGTTCACGTCGATTAGAATTGCAGCCGTCTTCCTGTGTGGTGTTAAACTTCATTAATGAAGGAATGACTTAAATTAAGTGAACCAGAGGTATCTCCTGTGTTGTGGCCGTTGACGTTCCAGTGACCTAAAGTGGTTGTTGACGTAGTTTCTGGCAGTGTATTTTCCACATCGTGTTGGTATTGTACAGCACAGCGTGTAGTGTGACAGCTGAGGTGTTGGTAGTTTTGGGCGTTTATTCTCATTTGGCTTGATTGGCCACCAGTATCCGGAACGTTGTGCGATTGACATCTTGTTGTCGTTTTGCTGTTCAGGTGCAGTAGAACTGATGTTGTTGGTTGGTTCCTCGGCTGGCTTTTTGTTGGGTTGCCTTTTGATTAAGAAGTTGTCGGTCTGGCTGCCTGTTTCACCTAAAAGTGCGTTAGTTACTTCCCCAGGTTGGAACCTTCTGAGCGCCGCTCCTTGTGTTTTACAGAGTGATTTCCTTTTTAGTCTTAAGTACTGTGTGTGTGGCCTTCAGCGGAGTTTTTGCTTATTGAAATTTCAAGGCTTTTCTTCTTAGGCCTTAAGGCGTAAAAAAGTTTCTTGACTGGTATGTGGCCTTCAGCCGAGTTTCAGCCTTTCAAAATTAAAATTACAAATTCCTTGTGCCTAGACATTAAGCCGTAAACTGGTTTCAAGTAGGTATGTGGCCTTCAGCCGAGTTTTCAGCCTTTTCAAATCAAGAGTTGAAAATTTTGTCTAGGATTTAAGCCGGAAGAAATATTTTGTAGTTTTTATGTGGCCTTCAGCCGAGTTTTTCAGTTAAAGCCCAGACAAAGAAATTTCCAATTTTTAATTTTAAGACGTGAGATTATTTGGGTTTCGTATGTGGCCTTCAGCCGAGAGTTATGTGAAGCATTTTAGGATAAAGACTTTATCCTATTTTAGTTGAAATTCAGAATCTCTTCCTTTAGGCCTTAAGTCGTAAAATTGTTTTCTCCATGATGTGTGTTTTAATCTCTATTAAATTAAAAATTCAAAATCCTTGTCTTGCCCTTAAGTCATAAGATTGTTATTTTTTAATATGAGGCCTGCTGCAGAGTTTTACACGAAGTATTTTGAGATCAGGCCTTCAGCCTTTCCAAATTGAAAGCTCTTCTTCCCAGGCAAAATCCGTAAAATTGTTTTGTTGATATGCGGCCTTCAACCGAGTTTTCAGCCAATTTAAATTAAACTTTGAAAATCTTTGTCTCGGCCTTAAGCCGCGAGACTATTCTTGATTAACGTGAGGCCTTCAGCCGCGTTATATGGGATAACATTAAATCTAAGGCTTTCAGCCTATTTATATTGAAGATAAAAAATTCTGAAGAAGTGAAACCGCCAGAAGAACTCCTGTACCTTGCTTAGGCCTTGTGCCTTGGATTTTCGATGTGGCCTTCAGCCGATCTAAATTAAATCAAAGGAGGTCTTTCGTTAAAACCTTGAGAGTTTTGATTCTTGCTTGTCTGATTGTGTGTTTTAAGAAATAAATTTTGTATGATGGTGTGCAACTGACAGTAACATATTTTGACCTCTTTCCACAAATATAACCGCATCCGCTCCGTCCTGCTAGCCCAGGGATTTCACTGGTAGCAGAGCGTGGTTACGTTTGTGTTCTTGCCATTTCAGTTACTGTTAGTTTCAATTTTATTTCTGTTCTGTGACACCACATTGTTTTGGGTGTTGATTGTTTCAGGTGTATTGTAATGGCGGTCAGTCAGAGTCCGGGGATCGGCCTGCTCAGGAACATCTTGTTTACGAGTTGGAAATAAGGCGCCAAGCTACTGAGAGCAGTGATCCGGATTTAGTGGCCCGTTTAGGTGCTGCCGTTTTTCAGCCGGTTGACGTCACGCCGGCGGTGTTGGGTGAGACAGGAGCGGCCACTGAATTTTTGTTGAAGGCTGTTAGGGGCCTTGAGGACACTATTTGCGTTTTGGAAGGCACTCAACCTAGTGCCAGTCTATTGGATACGGTGTAGGCCCAGTTAATGTATTTAACAAATCGGAAAGCGGATTTGGGCATGTTAGCTTTGGAAGATCACCATAAAAAATTAGCCGCCGAATTGGGCTCTTTGGTTAGTACATTGCAGTTTAATGTTACGTGTTTAGATTTGGTGAGAAGAGGATTGAGGAGCGGGACTTGCTGTGTTCGGGAGAGGGCGAGAGCCTGCCCGGGATGGTACTGTTACGTCCTCGGTGAAGTTAGACGCAATGTTTGCCAAGTTGCCTAATCCTCTCGTGATATTACTGAATTAGTAGTGGAGTGGCTTGAACAGGTCGAAAAATTATTACGGTTGTCGGTTCGTCTTGAACTTTATGCTTCTGCCTTTCGTGGTTCCACACCAAGTAATTTTGTCACTGCCGTACCTGTTAGCTAGAAGTGAGTTGCAGAACCTCCTCTTCCGAGCCATGACTGAAGTGTTCTCCTTACAGCAATTGAGGGAGCTCGTCATTAGGCAGAGATTGACCACCGGAGTTCGAAAACAGCTTGAATGTCGTTACATTTGGGAGATGCAGCGGGATAAAGAGCAGTTACATCAGTATGTGGACAGAGTTCAGACGGCGTCCTTGGCTTTGTTAATCGATTTGCCTGAACAACAGCCGGTGTCTATTGTTCTTAGGGGAATGCGCGTTGCGGATAAGTAGCACTATGTCTTCCGTAATCAGCCTTCAGCTTGGGAAGAACTCCGTGCCGCGGTTGTAGCGATATGGGCGTTGCCGCTTGGATACGATGTATGTCACGAAGTTAAGGGGCAGGCCACCGGCGCTGGCAAGGGAAATTCCGAAGTGTCTGCATCCGCTGAAGCAGTAAAACTGGAACCCCGGGGTTGTTTCAGGTGCGGCAGCACGGCTCACTTGGAGCGCTCTTGGATTCAGCCTCGCGCTCTCAGAGCCAATAAATGACGCCGGACTGGGCAGCTATCTCGTGATCGAGCCTTTAGACGCTGGCGTACCCGTGTTGTCGCTCCCTCTTCACCGCCCTCGCCTTACGTTAGTTCTCGAGTAGGTGGCGAACCGATCTGTGCTCTTTCCGATTCTGGTAGCTCATTTTCATTATTGTGCTTCGAGTGGTTTTTGGAAGTTGGTCATTTTACGAAACTTCGGTCGGTGCTTTCTCCGGTGCAGAGATGTCGGGTGGCCAATGACCAGGTGTTGCCTCTGCATGATTGGGTCCGAGGGAGTATATCGATGGGGGATTTTTCCTGGCCCTTGTCATTAGCCTCGGTCAAGGAGCTGCCGGTCGATCTAATTTTGGGATGTGATTTCAGTAAATACTGGGTTATTCTTGGATTATTCTGGGCACACCTTTTTCTTTAAGTTAGGTCCTGTGGAGAAGTTTCTACATCTACATCCATACTCCGCAAGCCACCTTAAGTTTCGTTTTATAAGTGCGCTAAACGTATTGTGCATCGAAATGCAGATGCATTGGCCGTTCAGGATGTGGCTAATGAGTTTGATCTTACCCATCTCTCGCCGCATCACGCTTCTCAATTACGGGATTTGTTACAGAGTTTTCCTGAGCTTCTTAGTGATAACTTGAGTGTCACTAATGTTCTTAATTACCATATCCTTCTATCCGACGATAGTCCTGTCAGGCAGCCCCCACGTCGCTTCTCACCTCCTAAGGTGAAGATACTGAAGGCGAGAATATCACAAATGCTCCAACAAGGAGTTATTACGCCTTCTACATCTACTTATGCTTCCCCCATATGCCATGTTCCCAAGGATCAGGAGCACTATTTCAGACCTGTGGTTAACTACCGGGTGCTTGAACACTAAGGTTGTCTTCGAATGTGCCTCTGCCTCTGATCTGCATAACTTTTACCTGGTTTGCCGGTACTAATTGGTTTACTGTTCTTGGTTTGAACCAAGCCTGTTGTCAGATTCCATTAGCTGAAGAATGTAAACATGTTACCGCATTTTGTACTGATTGGAATCTGTTTGACAGAGTTCCTTTTGGTTTGGCAACTCGTTTGCTGGATAATATCCTTAGGGACTTGAAATTAGTGTTTGCCTATAATTATTTGGACGATTTAGTCATCTATAGCCGTTCGTTTCAGGACCATTTGGATCATATCCAGAAACTTCTTTCGAGGTTTCAGGGAGCCGGGCTGACTGTTAAACCCAGTAAGATGACATTAGAAAGGCAGCAGGTGTTCTTCTTAGGTCACCTAGTGTCAGGTCAGAGTATTCGCATCGAACAAGAGCGAACTAAGACCATACGGGCGTTGCCCCCGCCTACTGATAAACGCGGAATTGCTAGGTTCATAGGCATGTTGAACTATTTTAGGCGTTTTGTCCCTAATTTTGCTTAGTTGGCCGCGACCTCAAACGAACAGTGCCGGAAGAGAGTGCGTTTTGAATAAGGACCTGTCCAGGAGCCCGCGTTTGAGTATATTAAGGCAGCTGTAGCCAATCGTCCATTTCTAGGAGTACCATACTTTAATAAAGGGTTTATTGTCCAAAATGACACATCTAATGCTGGTATTTTAGCCGTAAAACTGGCCGTAGTGCCAGATGAGAGGTACGCATTTAATTTGAAGTTAAACACATGAGAGACACTGAAAATATCCTTGCGGATGTCCTCAGCCTGTAGTTCGCCGAATCTACACCTAGTGAGGGAACCCAGGAGACAGATGGAGGCAGGATTGGGAGAAATTCCTCTTTAGTTTGATGTCGCTCAGCGTCGGGATCAGGACCCTATTTGGCTGGGGAACTGTCGCATGAGTATATTATTAACAGTTGCATTCTGCGTAAAAGGGTCGGGCATGCGAAGCAGTTAAAGAAGTTTGCCAGTAGCTCTGGTGCGCCCGGTTTTTCGGTACTTTCATGATTCGTTGGTGGGTAGCCACTTATAAGTTCCTAAGACTCTGAAAAAAGTCAAGGAGCATTTGACTTGGCCCACCATGGAGCGAAATGTCAGAGAGATGGTATAGCAATATCGGCTTTATAATGTAGTCAAACCCAAGAATGCTCTTCAACAGGGTTTGCTGAGCTCTGAGCGCGAGTCCTGTCCTACGCACAAGCTCTATATCGATTATCTAGGACCCTTTCTTCGTACTAAGAAAGGTCATCGATACGTGTTAGTTATTATTGATGCGTTCTCCGGATTCACTTGGCTCCTTCCGAGCCGTAACGTCACTGCTACCACCACTATTTCTCATTTAACTAAAGTTTTCATTGTTTTTGGCCCCCCTAAGAAAATTGTTAGCGATAATGCGCCGGCCTTCCTTTCGGCTCCTTTCAAGGAGTCCTATTTTCAGAACGGTGTCAAGCATATCACGACTGCGTCGTATTATCCGCAGGCATGCTTTACGGAGAGGGTTAACCGAAATCGTAAATCCGCTTTGATTTCAGAAAACGCCTAGTAAGTGGGACTCTAGTCTTCCTTGGCTTAGTTTTGCTTTTAATACCGCCAATCATGAAGCCTTGGGAGCTACTCCCGCCTCTTTGATCCTTTCCTATCCTGTTAATTCCCCTTTTTCGAACTTGTGGGGAATTCAAGATCTAGTTCCTCAAGTCATCAATGAAAACTGGAACCGTGCCAGACGTAATATACTCAGGGTCCATAATAATCAAGGTGAGCGTTACAATCGTAATCGGAGAACCTTTAGAGGGAGGCTAGGAGATCAGGTCTATGTCCGTAGTTTCCCCAGTAGGCAGGTGCGTGTCGGAAATATGAGTAAATTTACTCCTCATTTTCTGGGGCCTAACACCAATTTGCGCATTTTAGGCCCGGTGAATCTGCTGGTTAAGGATAACCATTCCGGTAACCAGTACTGGGTTCACCTTAGCCAGGTTAAATCCAGTTAGTTAGTCTGATGGTTAAGTAGCCCCCCTCCCCTTCCAGCATCGTGTTTGTTTGAGGGCGGGAGGTTGAGCCGTGGCTGGCTCGTGTTATGCTTCCCATTAAATATTGGTTTTGGTTGATATTCTGTGATTAGTCTCTCGCGGTTAAGCTGTTATCCTCTCTCTCCGTGAGTCGCAGCAGCAGCGCGTATCGATATTAGTACCCTTGTACTATCTATGGCATCGCGCTTATAGTTTTCCGACTGCAGCGCGTGGGGGTAATGCTCCGGTCCTTTTGCCTCAGAAAGTCTACAAGGAAGAGCTATGTGGTCTACTTAGTTCTGGTGCATACCGGAAGATTAACAAAGATCCTACTAGCAAGGTGACAGTATGGACTGCTGCCTTGCTGAACGCTTCATCACTACCAAAGGAAGTCAAAAGAAGTACCACCGAGATATTATGGTCTTCCTAAAGTTCACAAAATGTCTAAGTATGAGAGTGTAGAGGTCTATAAGACCTATAACGAGCGCTATTGGTTCACCGACGTATTTTTCTGCCAAACACTTGACTTCCTAATTAAAACAATTGGTAGGAAAACGGAGTCACCACATTCGTAATTCTATGGATTTTATTCAGAGACTTAACACGTCAAAACTAACTAGCACATCATTATTATTTAGCCTGACGTTGCTGTCATTATGCACCGGTACCTTTAAAGGACTCTTTCTCTTATCAGCCAACATCTTGATACGAACATTACGGCCTTATTTGAACATGTGCTTTTATCATCTTATTTCCAGTTTAATGGTGAATTTTATGAGAAGATTGATAGTTAATAAAATTTTGCGGGTTTCCAGCCGCGTCGGGTGGTTAAATTCCCACGGGCTTTCGACCGAGCTCTCCCCGGTCATTCTCAAGTGGTAAGACTGACTGCTGTGTCGTCGTGGCCGCGTCGTTATACAGCCGCACTGCTGGCTGTGACGTCACTGGTGCTCTCTTCCACGCCATATATGATCATGTTTTCATACCGCGTTCATCGCGCCCGTTTTAACATCGCGATAGCCGGGTCCCAGGCTGTGCTGAGTTGCAAACATCCGCCATTGTTGATGGTGTCTTCAGCGTTTTTTATTTCAATAGCTTCTTTTATGACGCTATCGCAAAATCCCTCCGCTTTCATAACGACAGATGTTTCGTCGAATAGAATTCGGTGTCCATTTTCTAAGGCGTGTTCTTCCACGGCTGATTTTTCTGGATAGCGTAGGTGTAAGCACCTCTCGTGTTCCTTTCCGACGTTGCTCTACCATGCGTACTGTTTGGCCGACGTAGTAACAGCCACACTGACATGGTACCTTGTACACTCCAGGCGTTCTTAGCCGTAGGTAGTCCATCACAGGCCTTATGAGCTGACGAATTTTTGCTGGGGGCCTGAACACCGATGAAATGTTATATCTCTTCAGGAGTCGGCTAATCTTTCCCGACACTGTACCACAGAAAGGCTAAAACACAAGTTTCTTGCTTTCTTCTTCGGTGGTGTTCTCTTCTCTGTTGGTGTGTTTCTTGCGTGTCAAGCCAGATATAGCCTGGACACCTGTCCGTGGCTGTACCCGTTTTCCCGGAAGACGTTTCGGAGGTGGCTCAGTTCTAGTGGCAGATTTGCTGCGCCTGGGACGACTTTAGCACGATGGACGAGGGTATTCAGAACGCCACGTTTTTGTGCCGGATGGTGGTGGCTGAGAGCGTGCAGATACTGATCTGTGTGTGTGTGTGTGTGTGTGTGTGTGTGTGTGTGTGTGTGTGTGTGTGTGTGTGTGTGTGTGTGTGTGTCTCCGTTTTCTGTAGACACTGTGGCTGAGGGGCCCCTTGGTTTTCCGTCGAATGAGGACGTGAAGCAAGGGCAATGTACCCTCTGTCTCGACTTACATCTTACACTTGATGTGGCCGTGAATGCTGTTCAGGTGTTCCAAAAATTCACGACCATGGGGCTACATGATGAAAGTGTCATCGACGTAACGCTAAAAGCAACTTGGTTTAGCTGGAGCCGTGTCCAAGGCGAAGTCTTCAAATTTTGCCATAAAAAGTTTGGCTATGGATGGAGCCAGAGGGCTTCCCATAGCCACGCCGTCCAACTGGACGAAATACTGGCCGCCATGTAGGAAGTACGACTATGTCACTGTGTGCTTAAACAGTCCCACAATTGTGCTATCAGATAATTGGAAGAGGAGATCTATACAGTCTTTGACCGGAACACGTGTAAACAGGGAGACCACACCAAAACTAACCATCATATCTCCTTGACTAAGACGCAGTTGTTTAATTCTGTTGAGAAAGTCGACGGTGTTCTTGATGTGATGCACACAACGACCCACATGCGGTGCAAGGAGGCTGGTCAGGTGTTCTGCCAGTCTATAAGTGGGTGACCCAATGGTGTTCACAATGGGACGAAGAGGAGAATCCGGTTGTGGATTTCTGGTAGTCCAGAAAGCGTAGGTGGTCTCGGCGCCTGAGGGAGGATAGTCTTAATAACGCCCTCTTCCAGCATTTACTGTTTTGGAAGCTCTGATGTCTTCCTCATTATTCTTGACGTCGGGTCCCGTGGCAGTTAACGCTATATATCCTCTTCAAGCATTAACTGAATTTTGGCATCGTAGTCAGCTTTATTTACAATGACGGATGCATTGCCCTTGTCGTCTGGCAGAACCACGATGAATGCGTCGTTGCGGAGTGCGTGAAGACCATTGCGTTTAGCCCTAGTCAAGTTAGACCTCAGTGGTTTAGATTTTGAAATGATGCGACACGTTTCGCGATGAATTTCGTCAGCATTCTCACTAGGCATCTTACGGATTGTTTGTTCAACCCCACTTATATCATCACAGACAGGGATGCTCTGAAGCGCTGGTGCGAAGTTAATACCTTTCTTAAGCGCCGAAATGGCACCCGCATCGACCTCTTTCTCCGTCATATTGATGACAGTTCCTTCTGTTGATTTCCGTTCTGCACCGTGTTGTTGTTAAGAAATCCGCGCGAACTACACTTTCTGTTTCTCTGTGGCCTTCTTTTGCTGTGGTGGCCGCGTCGACCCACTCAAAATCTAATTGTGAGAGTACCTCTGTCAACTGCAGATGTATAGCCAGCAGTTCGCGACCTTTTAAATCCAGCTGCCTCCTAGTGAAGTGTATCGTTTCCCGCAACAGGGCAGAGCTGGCTGAACGGTAGATTCACCTGGCTACCGAGGTAAATCGTGGAATCGCGTTCTCATCTCGACAGCGTAGCAGGAAGGCTAGAGAGCTTAACAGGTTAGCCTTCTTCCCAAGCAGGTTCCCTAGGCGCCACGTTTCCCCCCCGTAGAGGTACGCCATGTATGAATGCGTGGTTTCGTGGCGATATGAATTAATAAGATTTTCTCGGGCTTCCAGCCGCGTCAGGTGGTTATAATCCAACGAACTTTCGACCGAGCTCTCCTCGGCCACATCAAGTTTACGATGGAAGTCGAGACAGATGATGCACTGCCCTTGCTTGACGTACTCGTTCGACGGAAAACCAACGGGCACCTCAGCCACAGTGCCCGCAGGAAACCTACACACACAGATCGGTAACTCAGCCACCACCATCCGGCACAAAAAGTGGCCTTCTGAATACCCTCGTTCATTGTGCTAAAGTCGTCCCAGACGCAGCAAGTCTGCCACTAGAACTGAGCCACCTCCGAAACGTCTTCCGGGAAAACGGTTACAGCCACGGACAGGTATCACAGGCTATATCTGGCGCGACACGCAAAAAAACAAACTAAGAGAGGTGAGAACACCACCGAAGAAGCAAACAAGAAACTTGTGTTTTAGCCTTTCTGTGGTACAGTGTCGGGAAAGATTAGCCGGCTCCTGAAGAGATATAACATTTCATCGGTGTTCAGGTCCCCAGCAAAAGTTCGTCAGCTCATGAGGCCTGTGAAGGACGATCTAGATCTTAGAACGCTTCGAGTGTACAAGATACCATGTCAGTGTGGCTGTTACTACGTCAGCCAAACAGTACGCATGGTAGAGCAACGTCGGGAAGGAACACGAGAGGTGCTTACACCTACGCTATCCAGAAAATTCAGCCGTGGAAGAACACGCCTTAGAAAGTGGACATCGAATTCTATTCGACGAAACATGTCGATATGAAGGAGGGATTTTGCGATAGCGTCATAAAAGAAGCTATTGAAATAAAAACCGCTGAAAACACCATCAACAAAGACGGAACCCGACTATCGCGATGTTAAAACGGGCGCGACGGACGCGGAATGAAAACATGACTATATACAGTGTGTTACAAAAAGGGACGGCCAAATTTCTGGCAATATTCCTCACACACAAATAAAGAGAAGATGTTATGTGGAGATGTGTCCGGAAACGCTCAATTTCCATGTTAGAGCTCATTTTAGTTACGTCAGTATGTACCCTACTTCCTCTATTCATCTCCAGTTGGCAAAATAGAAGGAAGGTAATGTTGACTTCGATGTTTGTGTTGACATGCGACTCATTGCTCTACAGTACTACCATCAAGCACATTAGTACGTAGCATCAACAGGTTAGTGTTCATCACGAACGTGGTTTTGCAGTCAGTGCAATGTTTACAAATGCGGAGTTGGCAGATGCCCATTTGATGTATGGATTAGCACGGGGTAATAACCGTGGCGAGGTATGTTTGTATCGAGACAGATTTCCAGAACGAAGGTGTCCCGACAGGATGACGTTCGAAGCAATTGATCGGCGTCTTAGGGAGCACGGAACATTCCAGCCTATGACTCGCGACTGGTGAAGACCGAGAACGACGAGGACACCCACAATGGACGAGATAATTCTTCGTGCAGTTGACGATAACCCTAATGTCAGCGTCAGAGAAGTTGCTGCTGTAGAAGGTAACGTTGACCACGTCACTGTATGGAGGGTGCTGCGGGAGAACCAGTTGATTCCGTACCATATACAGCGTGTGCAGGCACTATCAGCAGCTGATTGGCCTCTACGGGTACACTTCTGCGAATGGTTCATCCAACAATGTGTCAATCCTCATTTTAGTGCAGATGTTCTCTTTACGGATGAGGCTTCATTCCAACGTGATCAAATTGTAAATTTTCAGAATCAACATGTGTGGGCTGACGAGAATCCGCACGCATTTGTGCAATCACGTCATCACCACAGATTTTCTGTGAACGTTTGGGCAGGCATTATTTGTCGGTGATGTCTTGATTGGGCCCCATGTTCTTCCACCAACGCTCAATGGAGCACGTAAATATGATTTCATACGGGATACCCTACCTGTGCTGCTAGAACATGTGCCTTTACAAGTACGACACAACATGTGGTTCATGCACGATGTAGCTCCTATACATTTCAGTCGAAGGGTTCATGTGCTTCTCAACAACAGATTCGGTGACCGATGGACTGGTAGAGGCGGACCAATTCCATGACCTCCACTCTCTACTGACCTCAACCCTCTTGACTTTCATTTATGGGGGCATTTGGAAGCTCTTGTCTACGCAACCCCGGTACCAAATGTAGAGACTCTTCGTGCTCGTATTGTGGACGGCTGTGATACAATACACCATCCTCCAGGGCTGCATCAGCGCATCAGGGATTCCATGCGACGGAGGGTGGATGCATGTATCCTCGCTAACGGAGGACATTTTGAACATTTCCTGTAACAAAGTGTTTGAAGTCACGCTGGTACGTTCTGTTGATGTGTGTTTCCATTCCATGATTAATGTGATTTGAAGAGAAGTAATAAAATGAGCTCTAACATGGAGTTAAGCGTTTCCGGACACATGTCCACATAACATCTTTTCTTTATTTGTGTGAGGAATGTTTCCTGAAAGTTTGCCGTACCTTTTTGCAACACCCTGTTTGTCGAGGAAGAGAGCACCAGTGACGTCACAGCTAGCAGTGCGGCTGTATAACGACGCGGCCACGTCGACACAGCAGTCAGTCTCACCACTTGACAATGACCGGGGAGAGCTCGGTCGGAAGCTCGTGCGATTTTAACCGCTGGAAGCCTGAGAATATTTTATTAATTCATATCGCCGAGAAACCATGCATTCATACAAGATCGATGGTGTTGTCATGGGACGCCCCCTCTACCCTCTGGTAGCTAATTTATTCATGGAAGACTTCGAGGACAAGGCACTGGACTCAGCAAGTTTTAAACCAACGGTCTCCTGGAGGTACGTGGACGACACATTTGTGGTATCGCCGCATGGGATGAATGAATTACATCGATTTCTTGAGCATTAGAATTCCATCCATTCTAGTATCAAATTTACTATGGAAATATAAAAAAACGTCTACCTCCCATTTTTGGATGTTGTCGCTCGCCGTAAAGTTGATGGCACATTAGGACACGCCGTATACCGGAAACCAACGTATACAAATCTATATGTTCATGCCAGTAGCTGCCATCACCCTTCACAGACCGTATGTGTTCTTAATACCTTAGTGCATAGGGCACCCTGTATTTCCGATAAAGACAATTTGCAACAAGAGCTCACATACCTTAAGAGCATTTTTAAATCGAATGGATTTTCTCCGCAACAAATTTGTAGAGCATTCAATGTAAAACCTAGGAAGAAGATAGTAATTCTTTCAAATCTAGTACTTTTTTGCCGATGTGGGTGTATTCTTGAGAAATTCTGTGTTGTGGTGGTCTTTCACCCCCCCCCCCCCCCCATCCCCCCCAACGAAGACTGCTGCAGCTTTACTCTGTGAAGGACGATTTACAGCTTCGTAAAGCGGGTGTGTATCAGATTTATAGCGGAAATTGTGAGAAATCGTACAGAGATCAAACAACACGCACCGTTCATGAGAGATGTGTAGAGCATCGAAGATACAAACGCTTATTACAGCCAGACAAGTCAGCTGTGGCCGAACATTGTCTTGGTACAGGTCATTCCATGAATTACAGTGATGTGAATATTTTAACATCCACGTCTTCCTTTTGGGAATCTGTCTTCAAGGTATAGAGATTAGAGCAGCTAATAATTTTATTAACAGAGATAATGGTTTTAATTTGGACAAAGCATGGCATCCGGCTCTTGGGGTAATTGAACTGCAGAGAAGTCGTCACGGTGTCACCGCCGCCGATCATACATCGATAAGCGAATCAAATGTCTGTACGCCTTCGCCACAGGCGGTGCATGTATAAGCGTATTTCTTTGCCGCCGACCAACATCTCTCACTCGCATGCGCAGTACCGCCGCGGTGGAGCATCTAAGGCCGCGCTTGGCATCTTGTCGTCAGTCTTATGACTCACTCTGAGGATGGCCGGACGATACGCGGCCGAAATATCAGCGGAGGAAATTTTATTTGCGCGGCTGCGTGCCCAAAATTTAATGGACTGTTCATTACGCCGCGAGAAATTGAAAATGGACAGTGGTTATGAAGTTTTTTAAGTGAGAAACTGAGGAAAAATAGGGAGGAAACGTTTATGAAAAAGCACATCGCCGATTCAAAAATGAGCTTGTAATGTCTTCACTTACGTTGTACTATATCCCACAGTATGTCTCGTTTCACCAGCTATCGATGCCCCTTAATAATTACATTGTTTCATCGTATAATGCGGTCAATAATTAAGTTTTGCATGTTAACCATACGGCAAAGCACTCTTCTCTTTGCGTGCTGTCATTTGCGAAAATCTTGTTTCCATATCGCAAACCGTTTGAGATGTGAGGAATGTTGAGAATATCTCATTCTGGCTTTTTCGCTGGCTCGGACGGTTGCAGATATGTGCGCTACATCAGATTAATTTTTCCGTCATTGGTGACTGAGACTTCCACCAAAGTCTAAAGAAAAATTCATTACCTCAGCTGAATTTTATACGCGGCAACATATTATGTAATGTGTACCAAACGCAAAATCTTAGCAACCCCTATTTTCTATTTTAAGCTTTTTCGTATTTCATGCAGTGTCTTACTTAAATCGAAGTACCATAATAACTGTCACCATTAACGAAATGATGGGCACGTCACACGAAGCTGGCATATAAAGCTATAAGTAGGGAAAAAAGATTTTTTTTTTTTTTACGGAATAGTATCTGTAAAATCGTTTGAGGAAGAACGCAGGGCGTGTGGCTCGCTTCTGCCATCGCAGTGTTTCGCCAGCCGGCTGGAAGTGGCCAGACAAGGTCGGCCCCGCCTAAAGAAACAAATGAAATCGCTCAGTAACTGTTCCCTGCGCATCGGCCACTGTATCCAGCACGGATTCCACCATCTGCCACAGCATATTACACGGCTTGCAAGGTATAGGGTAGATGTGGACCAGTGATTTTCCACAGCTGCCACTTTGCTCTGTATGTAAGTAAAGATTTTACAGCGGGTTTGTCGTTCAGAAATCGCATTTGAGTGTTGTTTGTTTGTGGGAAGACTGTGTGACACCTTGTGTACGAAGGGGAAACGTCTACCAGCACGTACCAAAGTCCGAGACTGCAGTTTGTCGTTACGCTGCTCGCGCTGTCACGTGAATACGGTGCCTATCGGTTCGCGAGGGTCACGTAGGCTGTTAATGGCCCTACGTGACTAGCGCCTGAGAGGCTCGACGTGCTGTTTGGTTGGCTGTGCAGGACCACACAGACACACCAGGTTCCCTGTGTCATGGAACGCAGCGAGCTCACTGGTGGCCAGAAGAGCGCCCTCACGGACAGTGCGGCGACGTCCAGCGACAACTGTTGTCGAAGCCTACATCGACGCGGCAGGAGACCGAGGCGGTCGACAGTGGAACTCCCAACAAGGAGACTGGACATACCAAAGTGGCACTATGTCGTCTTTGCAAACAAGTCCCAGTCCTGTGTACAACATCACATTGGACGTATCCATGCATGCAAGCTCTGAGGAGGACGAACGTTGCCAGACTGCTTTCGTCATCTTCTCATGGGCTCATCATCTGAATTGTTGGTATGGGGTACCACTGGGTAAATAAGATGATCGCGTCTTGTCCACACAGATGGTAATTTGCACTGTACCTATCACATTTCTGGCGCCTTAAGGACGGTGGCTATGACCCTTCTCCGAGATCTTCGTGACATTATCTTTCAACACATTACACCAACATCGCATGGTGCCCATGCTGTGCTGACCTGTGCCGCACACCGGAGTATATTTACCGAAATTATGGCCAAAATGGCAAAAATGGACGTTTGGTCAACTATTGTAGCAAGTACATGAAAGGTTCTCGGTTCACTTGCCTCGTCAAATTTTCAGAAAATTCCACGCTTTCGATGATACCCTCCACCATCGTCGTCAGGGACTAAAACTGACTGTCGTGAACTGGCAAGGTTCCCTCTTTCATACTCATAGGAAGGCATCTGATTTGCTGGATTACGTCACGGTGTAGCATACAGATGTGTTGCCCCCCTACGTAGATAGATTTTGCTTGCAATCGAGCGCTGCATGCAGCACCATCTATCGCATCAGGCTGTGAACTGCGAGAAGTAAGACAATAAACCAACGTGCAATTGAAAAGAACTTTGCGAGAGGCCTGGGACAATCACCTGCTGTGATCGGTAACATTAGACAAGTGAACGTAGCAGAACCAACCTAGATTAAACATACTAACATGCACTTCTCAATACGCACATATATAACACAGTACATAGCTATAATTAGTTTGAAGGCGCATTTAAAAATTGCGAGAAAAGTATGGCAAACTAACTACATATGGAACAATCACACACGTGACGAGCAATTCGGTGCCCTAGTAGAAGCAGTCCTGTCATCACGTCACCAGTAAAATCGGTACAGCAAATTAAGGGTATCACACGAATCAACTTTGAAATTTTCAAGTACAAAAGGTTAAGAACTAGTGGAAAGTGGCATGGTACAAACTGAAAGACAGGCAGACAAACTAACAAATGCATGCCGAGTCATCCCAGGCCAATCTCTATGGACGGCAGTGGAGTAGTTTAGGGGTATTCACAACTACAGTTAACCTAGTAGTGAAAGGGAGTGCTTTAAAGGTTTGAAACTATCAAAAATAATTTTGGCCACGATTTCGGTACATGTAATCCACTGTTGGTTGGTTGAATTGTTGGAGGGCACCAAACAGCAAGGCCATCGGTCCCTCACATTATGGAAGGATGGGGAAGGAAGGTGGCTATGCCCTTTCAGAGGAACCATCCCGGCATTTGCCTGAAGCGATTTGGGGAAATCACCGAAAACCTAAATCAGGATGGCGGAATGGGTTTGAACCGTCGTTCTCCCTAACTAGAGTCCAGTGTGGTAACCACTGCGCCACCACGCTCAGTATATAATCCTCTTTGCGTCGATACAGAGCGTTCCAGACTGTTGCTTTAAACAGACACCAGAAACACTGGCTACGAACTGTGCAGAGACAGCCACAACAGGGGGTGAAACCCGTGTAGGGGCTACACGTAACACGACTTCGGTTCGCTGTCAGGCCACTTGCAGTGCTGCAAGTTTATTAATGCATCATGTCGCTTTCTTATTGGATGATCTTTAGGTTCTGTGTTTGTTTTCGTTCCGTAGTGAACGGAACTTAACAGAAGCTCGTTTCAAATCATTGTGCTTCTCATTCCTTATTGTGTGCTTTGCACTCTTTGAGTTACGTTGTAAGTATGTTGCTCATATTCTGATTGAGCTCTGTTGACATCAGTAATACTGGGTCGGGTAAATGGGTCCATATTTGGTTGTTGTTCATATAAAACAGAAGTTGGTTTCTTCACATGATGTTCTGAGATTTATGATTTTTGTTAACACTTACGAATCTGTGTGTTAACTACGCGATTTAGACAATTGTTAAGAACGCTGCTTTTATTATACTTTATGTGGTGGCACCGCCAGACACCACACTTGCTAGGTGGTAGCCTTTAAATCGGCCGCGGTCCGGTAGTATACGTCGGACCCGCGTGTCGCCACTATCAGTGATTGCTTACCGAGCGCCGCCACACGGCAGGTATAGTCTAGAGACTCCCTAGCACTCGCCCCAGTTGTACAGCCGACTTTGCTAGCGATGGTTCACTGTCTACATACGCTCTTATTTGCAGAGGCGACAGTTTAGCATAGCCTTCAGCTACGTCATTTGGTACGACTTAGCAAGGCGCCATATTCAGTTAATATGAATGTATTCTGAACAGATAATATTGTGAATCATGTACCGTCAAGAGCGACGTTCATCATTAATGGATTAAAGTTAAGTATCAAAATAATTACGTCCGCTTTCTGAATTCTAATTCCTTGTCATGTTCCAGATCTGACGTATAGTTCTTTCCTCCTCACGCCAGCCTGCGTGAGCTAAAACGCGTGCATTTCGGCCTCCTCTTGTAACACGGTGTTGGCTCTTCTGCCAACACAACACTTTATATCTGTTTACATACGTGTCCTGTAGTTTCACGCTGTTAATGAAGAACTGCATCTTATCGGGTGTCGACAGTATTGCTATTCCACATTATTACATCTGTTGCGGAACTTGTATCTAATTCTGCATTGAGTGCTGTTGCTTCTCGTCACTGGATGCCATGCGTTTCGCAATGGCTCGAAGAGTGTCGATGTAGGTGTAGATGTCTGTTTCGTAGTCTCAGTAACTAGCAAATGTTTTCACACGTTATTAACAGGCAGTGCAGATAGTGCATTTTAGCAGAAGTCAATGAAAATTTTGGTGGAGTACGAAAAACGAATGGGAACAAAAATAACAAAGGATACGAAGAGTACACTAACAATGGATTTCAATCGAGGTTCTTAAGCTGTAACAAAAATACGTGAGTCTGCAGAACACCGCGATACAAAACCAGCGTCCTTTAGCATGCAACAAAAACAAATACAGAAGCATTTAGTTCACCCTATAATACGGATGTCAGCAAAAATTAAACAGAATACGAGCAACGTATTTGCAATGCAATTCAAAGACTGCAATACACATAGAGAGGTCCTCAAGTGGTTTGAATGGCTGTGAGCACTATGGGACTTAACATCTGAGGTCACCAGTCTCCTAAAACTACTTAAACCTAACCAACCTAAGGCCATCACACACATCCATGCCCGAGGCAGGATTCGAACCTGCCACCGTAGCGGTCGCGTGGTAGAGATGTCTTAATCGGGAACATAATTTCAACTCGATTACAGCCAAACGGTAGAAATTGCATTATTGGGTTTTAAAATAAATGCACTTTGGCACCAGACCCACTCATATAAATGAAAAATATTATCATATAGTACTCGCATTTTGCAGAGCAAGAATACAGATTATCACGTCATATTTCCCCGAATTCAATGTTCACCGCCAGGCCATTTGGAGCGCTAGTGTCGGTCTCTGCGACCGTACCTTAACATAGTCGCTACTCTTGTGATATTTTGGCATTCTGTGTGGCGGATCACCACCCTCCATTCAGTACGATACAGAGTCGTATCAGCGTGGAATGCCTCGCGGCACCCCTGTCTGTCACACGAGCTTAGTTCGACTCGATGTGCTGCCGCTTGTCACTGCCTGATGTAGCTTCACTGTCTATTAATTTTCGAAGCCTGAATGAACAAAAAATTAAGTACTCTAACTAGAAGAGAAACCAGGCATTGAGCAAGTATTTATTTCTTCTAGTCTTCCGTTATTCCATCTCTTCCTCCCGCTTCACTCTGTCCACCTTCTTCCCCCCTTTCTCTAGCCATCCTCTCTCTCTCTTTATCCACTCTTCTCTCCCGTCCCTCCTTTATCCACGGCCTCCACACCTCCCCTGTCTCTTGCCATCTCGTCCTCTCCCCTCTCTCTGTCCATTTCCTCTCTTCTGCTGTCCATGTCCTCCTCCTCCTCCTCCTCCCCTCGTCCCTCTCCGCGCTATCACGCTCACCCCAGCAGGAAGCTGGTGGTTTTTAGCTCTTCATTCTAGACAGCGACTAATATGTGTGCCAAATATGACTGAAGTCGTTCCAAGGATTAGGATGAGAATTTTACCGCTAGTTTGCTCGTATACGTACACGTCACCTAATTTCAGACTAATTTCGATCATATTTGTATACATATTTCACCTGTATGCCTAGCGAATTTTCACCCTGCTGTTGTGTTTTCATATAGCTAAATGTTTATGACGTCGTATATCCTGAAATATGTGTTGTACAAAAAGATAATTTTCCAGGTAGATCCAGCAGTATACGTGGCCACTATCTGCGAAATGCGTTGTGAACACAGTTGGCAGTAAAGAGGTAATAAATTAAAACGTCACACATCATCTGACAGTTTCTCGCGCATCTCACTGTTTATGACGTAATATCTCTTGAACTATTTGTTATAAAATTATATATTTTTGTAGGTACGTTGAGCGGCATATATGGATGATGTTTGCGACTAGAGTTGGTTTCAAATAAGTGATAAATTAAAACGTCATGCATAATCTGAACGTTTTTCACTCATGGTTCAGGAGACATGTCAAATACTGAGATGAGTTGTAGAATTATATATTGTAGGTACATTCAGCGACAAATGTGGATATTGTCTGTAAAAAATGTTGCGAATAGAATAAGTAGCAACTAAGTAATAGATTTAAACGTCTTACATGATATGGTAGTTTTCCACGCAGTCAGTGTTTATGAAGTCTTGTCGCCACCATACATGCTCCGGACACTGCGAGAGGGCTGTACAAGCAATGATCACACGCACGGCACAGCGGACACACCAGGAACCGCGGTGTTAGCCGTCGAATGGCGCTAGCTGCGCAGCATTTGTGCACCGCCGCCGTCAGTGTCAGCCATTTTGCCGTGGCATACGGAGCTCCATCGCAGTCTTTAACACTGGTAGCATGCCGCGACAGCGTGGACGTGAACCGTATGTGCAGCTGACGGACTTTGGGCGAGGGCGTATAGTGGGCATGCGGGAGGCCGGGTGGACGTACCGCCGAATTGCTCAACACGTGGGGCGTGAGGTCTCCACGGTACATCGATGTTGTTGCCAGTGGTCGGCGGAAGGTGCACGTGCCCGTCGACATGGGACCGGACCGCAGCGACGCACGGATGCACGCCAAGACCGTAGGATCCTACGCAGTGCCGTAGGGGACCGCACCGCCACTTCCAAGCAAATTAGGGACACTGTTGCTCCTGGGGTATCGGCGAGGACCATTCGCAACCGTCTCCACGAAGCTGGGCTACGGTCCCGCACACTTTTAGGCCGTCTTCCGCTCACGCCCCAACATCGTGCAGCCCGCCTCCAGTGGTGTCACGACAGGCGTGAATGGAGGGACGAATGGAGACGTGTCGTCTTCAGCGATGAGAGTCGCTTCTGCCTTGGCGCCAATGATGGTCGTATGCGTGTTTGGTGCCGTGCAGGTGAGCGCCACAATCAGGACTGCATACGACCGAGGCACACAGGGCCAACACCCGGCATCATGGTGTAGGGAGCGATCTCCTACACTGGCCGTACACCTCTAGTGATCGTCGAGGGGACACTGAATATTGCACAGTACATCCAAACCGTCATCGAACCCATCGTTCTGCCATTCCTAGACCAGCAAGGGAACTTGCTGTTCAAACAGGACAATGCAAGTCCGCATGTATCCCGATCGACCCAACGTACTCTAGAAAGTGTAAGTGAACTACCCTGGCCAGCAAGATCTCCGGATCTGTCCCCCATTGAGCATGTTTGGGACTGGATTAAGCGTCGTCTCACGCGGTCTGCACGTCCAGCACGAACGCTGGTCCAACTGAGGCGCCAGGTGGAAATGGCATGGCAAGCCGTTCCACAGGACTACATCCAGCATCTCTACGATCGTCTCCATGGGAGAATAGCAGCCTGCATTGCTGCGAAAGGTGGATATACACTGTACTGGTGCCGACATTGTGCATGCTCTGTTGCCTATGTCGATGTGCCTGTGGTTCTGTCAGTGTGATCATGTAATGTATCTGAGCCCAGGAATGTGTCAATAAAGTTTCCCCTTCCTGGGACAATGAATTCACGGTATTCTTATTTCAATTTCCAGGAGTGTAAATGTCGTTCCACGATGTAATTTTCTGCTACATTCAGAGCTATAGGCGAATACTGTCTGCATAAAAAATTTGCCACGAAAACGTTAGCAACAAATACCCAATTAATTAAAACGTCACTTGCCAAGTGAACAGCAACACTGTAGTAAGCGACATTTTTTTTTGTTTTCATTATTTTTTGGTGTTATGAGAGAGAAAAAGTTTCGTAAAGATTTGAAATTATGTGTCAAGTTTATTGCAAGTCTGTAAGTGATCTGAGCTACAAATGCTGGATGACTGAAGAGTGGGTGTTCTCGCTCGTGGGCTGCGCTGGTTTTGCACTCCCATCCCCCACCCCCACCCCTTGTGGTCCTTACCACCACAGTGCTCCTTTCCACTCAGTAAATGATACGTGCACCAAGTTTGGTTGAAATTCGTCCTGTGGTTTAGGCAGGTGTGTTTAACGAACATACATACATACACATATACATACAAACATGTATATAATTTGTGTGAAGTACACAGTGAGAAGATTTAGTTATTTACTGTCCTTCCAGTGCAGTTTTAACACTCGCAATACCAAGCCATTTTCAGTAACGTGTATTACCAAAGAGAGGGGGGCGGGGGGGCTACTTTGTACCCACCGTAAAGAATTTATAAAATAAAAACGTTTCATTAATTGTTTTTAAATTGCGTTAATAGCATACTTTTGAAAGATCTATTGAACATAGTCAGGATCCAGTACCTCAATATGTCTTATAAAATGCATTTTTGAAAACAGTTTTAACCTTTCACTTATTTCACTTCTAAGTTAAGTAAGTCTATCTTGAGAAAAATTAGTAGTAAAAGTCGTTATAATACTATTGAAGTGCACTTTACTATAATTAAAATAGTTACAAATACCTGAGGTAATATAGAAATATATGTTATGTACATAACATAGTGTCGTGAGAGTAATTATTCACGACTTTCTTGGGCTTGGAACATACAACAGTTTTTTGCTGTTTTGCACATATGTACCTCTTACAATTGTGGCAGACTATTATTGTTTTGTTCACTTTGTTGTACTTTTCTGCTTTTGAAAGGCTTTCACTAACACACAAAAGACATCTACCTTTACCTCCATGAGCTTCCTTTGCACCGTAGTCCTGCTGGATTTTCCTCTGAGAATACCCTCCATTCTTGAAACTACAGGCTTTGGCAGTCCAGAAATATTTTAGCCCTTTCTTCAGTGTATGGTTTCGCGAGCTGTAGTCCAAGTTCTTGAAGAATAAGTCGTCACTTACTAGGTTCTTCTTATCCCAGTCCGGCATGTTCAACAAAAATAGTGTAGACCTATTCACCACTGCTATGTACACAAGAGTACAGAAAAGAGATAGCGCCCACCTTCTTGTAGCCCTCTTAGTTGAATATTTCCTCACCATTTGATCTATCATGTCAACGCCACCTTTAGTCTCATTATAGTATAAATTTATGATCAGATGATAGAAATAGCAGATTTCTTTTGGGTTTTTTACGGGGGATACAATTGTGATTGGAATATTTCCAACACTAATATGTAATTCTCGTCTTGAGATGTCTCTCAGTTCTTGAGGTATGTGTTTCCAATTAGCTTGTAATGTTCCCACGAGAGTCAGCTTGTGATTCCTCTATAGATCTTCGGCCAAATCAATTGAAGTGTAATATCTATATGTGGTGACCTTTCTCACTGAATTATGTATAGGAACTTTCAGGCGTTTGACCACAGCTGCAGCGGAATTTGAGTGCTGTGTACCATTATTTCTTTTCCCAGCATAAGGCTCCGTGCAGATAACATATCTGGTTTTAGCGTCTGTGAGCATGCGTGTAAGTACACCGTATTTACCATGCTTTTCCTTCACGAAGACCTTGACGGGACACCTGCCACGGAACAATGGAAACTTTTTATCAATAACAGTGTGAATCCCAACAGAATAATATTTTGCACAAAATTCATTCTTTTTATCAAAAACTTCTTGTATTGCAGCAAACTTATCACGTTTATTGCGATCGCTTCGTGACTCTCTGTGATCAAATCTTATTACTTTAGTAAGCTGCTCGAATCTGGTACGACTTGTAGCAGTATAAACAAACATTCCTTAAGTATAGAACCATAAATCTATAAATGATGACTTACTGTCGTTTTCCTTCCCCATTATAATAAATAGTCCTATATACGCTATGAACGCAGGTCTGTCTGTCTGTCTGTCTGTCTTGGGTATTTTCTGCCTCAATGCTTCTTGATTGGTATGCTTTATTATGATGTTGACAATTTCTGGATCAAAAACTCTTCAAATATGTCTGTTATTGTTCCTAGTTTACCTTCGTCTCTTATGCCTTCTCTTTCTTTCACTGTGTTTTCTGCTACTCGTCTTCTAATTTGAGGTGGTTTGGAGGTGTAAATTTTTCCAGTGCTTGTAATATCCTTGTCACTAACCTCGCAAACTGCGACGTCATCAGTTTCAGGTACCCAGAGTTCATCATCAGCTTTGTAAGTGCTCTATCACTGTCCACATCCTAGCGCACAACACAATCCTCTTCAGGTCCACTCACTACAGCTTCAGTTTGATCAGATTCCATTTGAGAAGCCGTAGCTTCTTCCAAAATCTGTGGTATTTCTCCATCAGTAAGTGAATGTCGACAAGTTTTGAAGCACAGTTGTATTAAGACTGAACTAAGTGCCACTGAACAGGAAACAATAAAGAAACAAAGGGAAATGAATCATTGTTGGGACTATTGTTGCTATCAGTCCAGAGAAATATAATTTCCATGTGTTCTAAGGTCATATAATGCTGTTATTTGTGGAGTAAGACAAACATTGTGGGAAGTCTCATCTACTACCAAGGGGGTAAGACATTATGACCACCTCCCTTCAACTTAAAATTTCGGATTAATCTTAAACGAAAAATGTAAAACAATCATAAAATCTGTAAGAAGATTTCATCAAAGACAACAAACATTTTTTACAAAACTTAAGAAAATAAAGTACCCGAGTACATTTCAATATTTTCAAAAGGTGGGTACAAAGTACCCCCCCCCCCCCCTGGTAATGCGAGTATTGCGAGGGTTACTGGTCAAGACTGTAAGTGATTAGGATTTCCATTACTATATTTGACCGATATACTACTAACTCGCAAAAAAGAAACGATATTGCTCGCATTACTAACAATTTTTTTTAACGAACATTTTCTGAGTGTGTCGTTTTTGACCTGCGATAGCGCCACTACGCCATCACAAAAATTGCATCAAAACTGATAAAGTGGACCAACAATTTCCTGCAAACGTGTTCTTACGCTCTATAGAGAAATTTCAAGTAGCGCTTCTGACACGAAAGAAACGACAATGATGTCCCGATACCGGATACGCTCCGTTGCTGTAACCTGCTCTGAGGCAGACGAGAGGACCTTGCTGAATTGCCCTCTGCCACTTCCTTCATACCTACCGCAGTTCAAGGTCAGTGTCGCACGTGTACTTCCTTGCGTACGTATAGTACGACACAGTTCTCAAAAAAGGTTGAAATATCGCCTTTGCTTAATATACTCGGAAGTTCTGTAACCTTCACAGAACTCTTATAGTTATCTTCTTAATATATTCCTCCGCAAGTGAGTGTGCAGCGAAATGATTGGCCCGTGTCACGCACACGGCGCCTTCAACCATACCGCTAGAAAATAGACTGAAGCACCAAAGAAACTGGTATAGGCATGCGTATTCAAACAGAGAGGTATGTAAACAGGGAGAATACGGCGCTGCGGTCGGCAACGCCTACGTAAGACAAGTGTTTCGCGCAGTCGTTAGACCTGTCAAGGCTGCTACAATAGGTCATGATTGTGAGTTTGAACGGGATGTTACTGTCCACGCACGAGCGATGGGACACAGCATCTCCGAGGTAGCGAAGAATTGGGGATTTTCCCGTACGAGGATTTCACGAGGGTACCGTGAATATCAGAAATCCGGCAAAACATATAATTCCCGACATCGCTGTGGCCGGAAAAATATTCGGCAAGAACGGGACCAACGACGACCGAAGAGAATCGTTCAATGTGACAGAAGTGCAGTCCTTCCGAAAATTGCTGCAAATTTCAATGCAGTTGGAATGATATGGGGCCCCTGATACGTCTAGATACTACTCTGACACGTTCCTAAGCATCCTGTCTGATCACCTGCATCCGTTCACTTTCATTGTGCTTTCCGACGGACGTGGGCAATTTCAGCAGGACAGTGCGACACCCTACACGTCCAGAATTGCCTCAGAGTGGCTCCAGGAACACTTTTCTGAATTTAAACACTTACGTTGGCCACCAAGGTGCGCAGCCACGAAAATTATTGAGCATATCTGGGATGCCTTGCAACGTGCTGTTCAGAAGAGATCTCCACCCCCTCGTATTCTTATGGATTTATGGACAGCCCTGCAGGATTCACAGCGTCAGTTCTGTACGGCATTACTTCAGACGTTAGTCGAGTCCATGCCACGTCGTGTTGCGGCACTTGTGTGTTCGTGGGGGACCTACACGATATTAGGCAGGTGTACCAGTTTCTTTGGCTTTTCAGTGTATATTACCATCGGATTGGCAGTTCTAACATAACATTTGCGTGTGGTACGTGACTCACATTGTCCCTTACATACTCACTTCAACGAGAGACACAACGGGCGTTAGTGACTACTTAAATATGCAACAGTAGTTTTAATAACCAACTTACAACAGAAATAGAAATAATTTTCCTGCAATTTTCTAGAAATTTCTCCCAGTAAAATAGATTAATGGCCGATGTACATGTATTTTGATTGTTTTTTTAAGAAGAGTTGTTATTGCTTGTTTTTCCTGTGAAGAGGAGCCTTTTTCTTGTTGTCTTCCAGAGTAATTTGTTATAACTTCCTTTCTTCGCGTGACGATGTTTAACAATTTTGCGAAGAGGAGTGTTACTTCACAGTTTATTCCATTCTTTTGCATGAAGAAGTTGTTTCTCTGCTTTTCACGAAGTAGCTCACCTTGTACAAAGACCAGGTTATAGTTTTGAGAGGGTTACTTAAGCATTCTGGAAGAGGAATCAGGTCGAATCCTGTGAGGAAAATACCGTTACGAGCTACAAGCCTCCATCAACTTAGGAATTCTTTTATGGTGAGCGTAAGACGGAGCTAAATGGGAAAAGTAAAAAGGAGCGTAGCTGTGATTCGAATCTTGCTAGTAGCAATGTCTATTTTTAGTATTTATGTTTCACATTTATTAACAAATGAAAATGTTATTAACTGACATTATCTCATAGTCTTTAATGATAATAAAATCTCTCCATTTCGAATTACTGACCGCGTAAAAATTTGATATAGAGAGGCGAAACGCGTTTATTAAATAAGAAAGTTGTACATCAACAACGCAGTTCAATCTCTAGAAATGAAAATAGGGTTTATTTTGTATCTGATGTTTCGCATTTTTGTACCCAATAAATTTTAAAAAGTACGTTATTTTTATTAAAAAATGTGATTCGATACTTGATAAGAAACGTTTCCATATTATCATAAATTCGGTATTTAAATAAAAGTAAAAGTGAATGCTAATAGCGAAATTCGAACTAACGATTTTACGCTTACAGGCCTCTACGAAATGGCTCTGAGCACTGTGGGACTTAACATCTGAGGTCATCAGTCCCTTAGAACTTGGGTTAGTTGGTTTTAAGTAGTTCTAAGGACATTACACACATACATGGCCAATGCCTTTACACTATGCATTTCAATACCAGTGAATACGTTAATGGTAATAAATTTTTTGTACGGTACTTAATAATGAAGAGAATTCTTATGATATTCAAGAGCGACATATTCGAGGTGTTTCTTATTTAATTGTGTCGTATTTCGTTAGAATGTTGCTATCCCAACACAAACCTTAATATCCCGTTACGCCAGTGCTATGCAGCCTTCCTTACTTCTTTGCCTCTGGAGGTTTACAGGAGGTACAAAGTGTCTGAGAACCATGGCGCCCTGATTGCTTCCCACTCTTCAGCTCTAAGGCGTGCAGGGCTGCAGTGCTGCCTGTGACTTCCAATGTGCACTCACATTAATATGACCATCTGTCGGATGACTTTGCGGCTAAGAGTGCTGGGAGACGGGTGGGAAGAGAGTCGCTGAGGTTCTGGAAGGTACCGGCAGGGATGTGGAGCCGTGCCAAGTCTACAGCCGTGGCCAGCCTGGCTACTTGTCTCAGCTGAGCAAGCATGGAACGAGCAGCCCCATCCAGCCACTCTTTGAAACCACTCGTACACTGTGAGCTGTGTGACTCGTTGCATTGTCCTGCTGGTAGATGCCATCGCGCTTAGGAAAAACAAACTGCATGTAGAGGTTGACATCGACGCATATTTGTGTTGATCCACTGTGGCTTCCAGAATGACAAGATCATTCAAGGAATTTTGTGTCGTCTTGTTGTCACTGTAGACTTGTACTGTGGGAAGCAAGGAGAGCATGTTGTTTGGTGCCCAGTATCCTCTTCTATAACAAAAGGTGCATGGGTGTATTAACAGGGTTCTTTACTTATAAGAACAAGAAGTTACTTAAGATGGCCGACTTTTACTTCACACAAGACCTGGACTATGCACACTATTCTGATGGCTAGGTACTGACTGTGAGCTAGAGGCTGAGCTAACTGCGATTTCGACTCCCATTAGGCTGTGACTGATGACTCAGTTCGTTGACTCACTGGACGCCTGCTGACTACCCCCCTCTCCACCCCAAATCTGCGGCGGCGATCTAAATACTGGAGGTCGAGAGGGCGCTGGCGGCACATTGTTTGCGAGTGCGTCTTTGGCCTCTCTCCCGATAGGCTCGCTTGCTCCGGTGACTACAATCAATCTTCTCACAACCTCTGTGTCACCTGCTGTGCTGGCGAGAGCTTATGCCAGCACATTACCTCCCCCCCCCCTCCCCCCGAAATGGCGCACCGTTGCCGTGTAGTGAGGCAGTTAATGACAATGGGGAGGGAGGCAGGATGCTGGACGTAGAGATGAGCGAGGAGCCGTAGCTGTGGAGAATGGCGTGCTTCTGGCTGTACCCTGCCTTCTGGCTTGTGAGGCAACAGCAACGCACTCCAGAAAACTGCTGCCAGGCCGCACATCCAGGCCTAAGGGCGTGTCCTGGGGCGACGAGGGCGACGGCGATGCTGATGCCATGTCCACCTCCATTGGGTCGGCGAGCGGGTACGGTAGGGCGAGGGCGTATCGTCCATCTGTTTCTTGGTGGCACCAGCGGGCATCTGCGAAGGCCGTGCGCCCCTGTGAGGCAGTGAACATGGGGGAAGAAAAGCAGCAGAATGGTGGAGAGATGACACGCACGAATTTGGTTCTGATGGCGACGGTGCAAACCATTCGAAGCTGCAATCAAATATGTAAAGAGCCAATGCGTTCCTGAACCACGCCTCTTGCACCAGCGCTCACTGTTGCCATAAACAGTACAAAAAAAAAAAAAAAAACAAGATTACGCGGCACGAAGCGGTACCTGCGGCCCATTCGCGGCACCGGGTGCTGTGGTGGGTGTAGCAACTGAAGCACTGACCTATGGCTGCGGCCGTGCAGAAGTTCCGGCAGTGATGGTCCGTCTCGTGGGTGTGAGCGATAGGAGGCGGAAAAGAGTTGCAGCGCCTGTTCCGAATTAGAATCTTAATAATTTTACAATAAAACACCATTCCGAGGTTTTTAATTTAAACTATTAATCAGATTTTATTCTGTATTATAGTAAATGTGTAGGTGGTGAGAAGCTTGGCCACTGTTGTTTGCAAGTCCGTATGAAGCGATCTGCTTGTCCGCTGGTCTGCGGGTGAAACGGAGCACTTGTTAGATGACGAATGCCGTTTCGTTCACAAAACTGTTCAGGGTTTGCCATGAAAACGTTCCCAATACCACAACGCTCCCGCCTCTGGCCTGGACTCTTCTGACGACTGTTGCCGGGTGTTTTCTTTTAGATGTTTCTAGCCATAAACGCCAGCAGCTGTCAGTCTAGTGGACCATAAAAACGGGAACCACGTGATGAGGCCATCTGTTGCCACTGGGTGGACGTCCAATTACGGTACTGGGCTGCGAATTCCAGCCTCTGTCGACGACGAACAGCGGTCAGCATGCTGACCTGAAGCGGGCGCCTGCTGTAGAGGTTCAGACACAGCATCGTGTGGTGAACGGCCGCTGAGGAGACGCAGTCGGCAGCCCCTCGGCTAAGATGGGCGGCCAGCTGCTCAACAGCTGCTCGTCTCTTCGGCCGTACACGTCTCCACAGCCATCATTCACTCCTGTCATCTGTGGGGCGCGCTGCACTACACTTCCACTGGCGCCAGGTTTGGTTAGCGCCGTCTTACCGTTGACTTCATGCTTCAGCCACGGTGACAGCGAACAATTTTTAAACTTAGCCGCTTCCATCCCTGGCTCGAAAAACAATTGTCGTGCCCTTTTGGTCGCCAATTCAGTTTCTCCTTTTCCTATCAACGACTGCACCGTTTTCCGCGTCCCCTGACACGCTATGCGTACACCCTCCACTGCTAGAGCTGCACTTGGTGTCTGTGAGTGGTTACTGCATGTGTGACGCTATTTCAGTGATTACATAATCATGTCAAGTTACAAAGAACTTGACAGTATGAGCCCATTTATCAGTTTGACGTTGCGCTCCTTCTCTCCTAGCTGCCATGCACTGATTCGGTTGAGGAAGATGCCATAAGGTCAGTTTACCCCGGAGCCACTGCGCTGAAACAGTTTATTTGGCGTCTTCAGTCCCCAATACTCGGTCTATGTGCAATCTTGAGATGCAGATCTCCAATCTAAATGTACATGTGCACCACTGCAAACATTCTATTTTCAGTTGGTCATCCTGCTAAGATGCAGATGTGCTAATGCCGTCTACATTATTTAATGGGACCCACATAGCAAGTCTTTCTGTTCAGTACGGGACGTTGGCCAGCAGAGATGTCTATTGAGGCAATGGAGGACTGCAGGATAGGTGTGTTGAATCTGCAAATATCTTACATTAGGTGTCAGGTTACCAACTTGGGAATGCTTGGAAAACTCCCCCCCCCCCCTCCCTATTCCCCGAGAACCAGTGAGAATTGATTAAAGTCCCCAGAGTAGTCATCGAGGCAACTTTGTCATGTGACAAAGGTGACGACAACCGGCTCACTTACTCTCCCCTCTAAGCAATGAGGATCAAGCATTACCTCCTCCCCTCTTTTATAACTGGGACACTTGAGTGCGAGGGGCTACTCCAGAGCTGTAAAGCACGGGGGGGGGGGGGGGGGGGCATCAGCCAATGGCTATTTGTTTGTAACGAATTACATTAAGTCATGTCACTTGAGTTATACTTGTTAATACCAGTATTATATAATTAGAGGCACCAGCGGATGCCGCATCCAGGTAGTACTCTCATTATTCCATATTTTTTTGTAGTTTTCACCCATTTTCATATTTTTTTGTGTATTCCTCAGTTTTATGTATTTTTCTTTCTTTTTCTTATTGCTACCAGATTTTCCACAATTTTACGTATTTTCCACCACACTTTTCCCGGCGTCACGTCGCCATTGTGACTCTATCTGCCAATCACAGTCCAGCGTGGTTCCGATTTACGGATCACTGCTAAGCCACCACTCCATTACTAGTGTGTGTGTTACGTCATAGTGTTAGAAATGAAGAAATTGGTAGAAATAGTGACGTCTCGTCTAATACATAATAAAGAATTTCTAACCAAAGATATTCTATGTATAACAAATACCACACTGTGATACATAAATACCAAATACATCGTCAGATTGTGTGATGTCATAGCGATATATTGATGCTTCCAATCAAAGCTACTGTGTTTGTAGAACAGCACTACAAAATATGCCTCTGGAGAGGTGAGCAGTATCTGCAACAAACCTACCTAATGAACAGCACATCACCTGCAGGATGGTCCTCCACTCAGAGACCCAAGGAAACTGAGTTTTGTCATTTAATACTAACATGGCATTCTGAGTCATATGTTTCGTCATTTCAAGTATTTCCAGGTGGATCATCCTTTTGATATTCTTTACAGAATGTAAAATCTTACAATCAACATAATTTGAGCGATTAGTTTTCTGTTATCAGATAATTAGCAAAGGTTTAACTTTTCTTTCTTAATCTGTAGTTTCTCTCATGTTCAGATAACCTAAGTTATTGGTCTGCCGCTGTGGTTGCCCCGGTTGCCGCCCGCAGTGGCGCTGAGCCCTCGCCTGTGGTTGATTGGGAGGTCGTTCCAAGGCCTGGCAGGCAGCGAAAGGCGTCCCCGGAGGCTGATCAGAAAGCCTCCCCGGTGTGTCTGACAAACCGGTTTCAGGCACTGTCTCTGGCTGAGCCAGATGCAGCTGCCTGCCTTATTTCAGAGGATCATTGTCAGCCTTCAAGGTCCGGGCAATCGCAGAGGGTAGGCTTACTGGTAGTTGGGAGATCCAATGTTAGGCGCGTAATGGGGCCCCTTAGGGATACGGCGGCTGAGGAGGGGAAGAAATCCAGTGTGCACTCCGTGTGCATTCCGGGAGGAGTCATTCCTGATGTGGAAAGGGTCCTTCCGGATGCCATGAAGAGCACAGGGTGCAGCCAGCTGCAGGTGGTGGCACATGTCGGCACTAATGACGTGTGTCGTTTTGGATCTGAGGAAATTCTCTCTGGATTCCAGCGGCTATCTGATTTGGTGAAGGCTGCCGGTCTTGCTTACGAGATGAAGGCAGAGCTCACCATCTGCAGCATCGTTGACAGAACCGACTGCGGACCTTTGGTGCAGAGCCGGGTGGAGGGTCTGAATCAAAGGCTCAGACGGTTTGGCGACCGTATTGGCTGCAGATTCCTTGACTTGCGCCATAGGTTGGTGGGGTTTCGGGTTCCGCTGAATAGGTCAGGAGTTCACTACACTCATCTGGCGGCTACATGGGTAGCAGAGGCTGTGTGGCGTGGACTGGGCGGTTTTTTAGGTTAGATGGCCTCGGGAAAGTGCGGGATGGGCTGCAATGCCAAAGGGTGCTTGGCAAATACAGAACGTGCTTGGATCAAGGAACAGTCGGAATTATAGTTGTAAATTGTTGTAGTTGCGCTGGAAAAGTCCCTGAGCTTCAAGCGCTAATAGAAAGCAGAGAAGCTGATATCGTTATAGGTACAGAAAGCTGGCTAAAGCCTGAAATAAGTTCCGCAGAAATTTTTACGAAGTCTCAGACGGTATTCAGGAAAGATAGATCAGGCAGAATTGGTGGTGGAGTGTTTGTGTCTGTCAGTTGTGGTTTATCTTGTAGTGAAGTCGAAGTAGATACTCCGTGCGAATTGGTGTCTGTGGAGGTTATACTTAACAGCCGAATTAAGTTAATAACTGGCTCCTTCTACCGACCCCAAGACTCCGATGATACAGTTGCGGAACAGTTGAGAGAAAGTTTGAGTCTCGTAACAAATAAATACCCCAGTCATACGGTTATAGTTGGTATGTTGGCAAAAATACTTGTTCAAAACCGGTGGTAGGCAGAAAACGTCTGCGGAGATTGTCCTAAATGCTTTCTCCGAAAATTATTTCGAGCAGTTAGTCCACGAACCCACGCGAATTGTAAATGGTTGCGAAAACATACTTGACCTCTTAGCCACAAACAATCCAGAGCTGATAGAGAACATCATGACTGATACAGGGATTAGTGATCACAAGGTCATTGTAGCTAGGCTCAATACCATTTCTTCCAAATCCATCAGAAACAAACGCAAAATAATTTTATTTAAAAAAGCGGATAAAGTGCCACTAGAAGCCTTCCTAACAGACAATTTCCATTCCTTCCGAACTGACTATGCGAATGTAGACGAGATGTGGCTCAAATTCAAAGATATAGTAGCAACAGCAATTGAGATATTTATACCTCATAAATTGGTAAGAGATGGAACGGATCCCCCGTGGTACACAAAAAAGGTCCGAACGCTGTTGCAGAGGCAACGGAAAAATCATGCGAAGTTCAGAAGAACGCGAAATCCCGAAGGTGGTCTAATATTTACAGACGCGCGAAATTTGGCACGTACTTCGATGCGAGATGCCTTTAATAGGTTCCACAACGAAACTTTGTCTCGAAATTTGGTAGAAAATCCGAAGAAATTCTGGTCGATGTAAAGTACACAAGCCGCAAGACGCAGTCAATACCTTCGCTGCGCAGTGCCGATGGTACTGTTATCGACGACTGTGCCGCTAAAGCGGAGTTATTGAACGCAGTTTTCCGAAATTCCTTCACCAAGGAAGACGAATGGGATATTCCAGAATTTGAAACACGAACATCTGCTAGCATGAGTCTCTTAGAAGTAGATACCTTAGGGGTTGCAAAGCAACTCTAATCGCTTGATACGGGCAAGTCTTCAGGTCCAGATTGTATACCGATTAGGTTCCTTTCAGATTACGCTGATACTATAGCTCCCTACTTAGCACTCATATACAACCGCTCGCTCACCGATAGATCTGTACCTACAGATTGGAAAATTGCGCAGGTCGCACCAGTGTTCAAGAAGGGTAGTAGGAGTAATCCATTTAACTACAGATCTATATCATTGACGTCGGTTTGCAGTAGGGTTTTGGAGCATATACTGTATTCAAACATTATGAATCACCTCGAAGGGAACGATCTATTGACACGTAATCAGCATGGCTTCAGAAAACATCGCTCTTGTGCAACGCAGCTAGCTCTTTATTCGCACGAAGTAATGGCCGCTATCGACAGGGGATCTCAAGTTGATTCCGTATTTCTAGATTTATGGAAAGCTTTTGACACCGTTCCTCAAAAGCGACTTCTAATCAAGCTGCGGAGCTATGGGGTATCGTCTCAGTTGTGCGACTGGATTCGTGATTTCCTGTCAGGAAGGTCGCAGTTCGTAGTAATAGACGGCAAATCATCGAGTAAAACTGAAGTGATATCAGGTGTTCCCCAGGGAAGCGTCCTGGGACCTCTACTGTTCCTGATCTATATAAATGACCTGGGTGACAATCTGAGCAGTCCTCTTAGACTGTTCGCAGATGATGCTGTAATTTACCGTCTAGTAAGGTCATCCGAAGACCAGTATCAGTTGCAAAGCGATTTAGAAAAGATTGCTGTATGGTATGTAAGGTGGCAGTTGACGCTAAATAACGAAAAGTGTGAGATGATCCACATGAGTTCCAAAAGAAATCCGTTGGAATTCGATTACTCGATAAATAGTACAATTCTCAAGGCTGTCAATTCAACTAAGTACCTGGGTGTTAAAATTACGAACAACTTCAGTTGGAAGGACCACATAGATAATATTGTCGGGAAGGCGAGCCAAAGGTTGCGTTTCATTGGCAGGACACTTAGAAGATGCAACAAGTCCACTAAAGAGACAGCTTACACTACACTCGTTCGTCCTCTGTTAGAATATTGCTGCGCGGTGTGGGATCCTTACCAGGTGGGATTGACGGAGGACATCGAAAGGGTGCAAAAAAGGGCAGCTCGTTTTGTATTATCACGTTATAGGGGAGAGAGTGTGGCAGATATGATACACGAGTTGGGATGGAAGTCATTACAGCACAGACGTTTTTCGTCGCGGCGAGACCTTTTTACGAAATTTCAGTCAACAACTTTCTCTTCCGAATGCGAAAATATTTTGTTGAGCCCAACCTACATAGGTAGGAATGATCATCAAAATAAAATAAGAGAAATCAGAGCTCGAACAGAAAGGTTTAGGTGTTCGTTTTTCCCGCTCGCTGTTCGCGAGTGGAACAGTAGAGAGATAGTATGATTGTGGTTCGATGAACCCTCTGCCAAGCACTTAAATGTGAATTGCAGAGTAGTCATGTAGATGTAGATGTAGATGTAGATGTACCACAGATCTACCTGACTCACAAGCAGTACTGTGGAGAAGTATAAGTTAGTCACTCTATACACAACACTCATTGCCAGTATTTCTCGGTGACATAAGCAAAGTGATACTTTCCTATGTAAACAATCTACATCTCATTATCTTTGGATCTTATGCATTTATAACATCCACGAACTCAGTTTGAATTACCTTTGGCAATAAGACCGGAGCTCATTAAGGCGATTAAAGGGCAATCACCACGCAGCATTGCAAGAGAAGATCTTAATGAATTCTCGGTTCCACAAAACCAATTACAGCAAAATAAGCATCTCCGGTTTAAAGACTATGAGACTAGCCGACAGAGATTTTCCAAGCCCTTTATAGCTCCTAGGTCTCCGTGAGACACCCTATTGTAGTGCAGAAATGAAGCAGTTGCTGAAGTGAAGCACATCCTGTTCATCAAAGAGAACTACTGACGGATGTGTTATGGAAAAATGTTCTTCTCCCCGTGTCCAGTGCAACTCTGTTGCGATCATGAGTAGTTGCCATCTACGATCACTGTTTGTAGGTAATGTCTAGTAAAGTCATTAGAAGATCGAAATCGGTTGCAAAACGATTTAGTAAAGATATCTGTATGGTTCGAAAGTTGGCAGTTGGCAATTAGCGCAAAGTTAAGAAAAGTGTGGGGTTATCCGCAAGAGTGCTAATAGAAATCCGTTAAACATCGGCTACACGATAAATCAAATCTAAAAGCCGTAATTTTAAATTAATACCTAAGAATTACAGTTACGAACTACTTAAGTGGAAAGAAGAGAGAGAAAATGATGCGGAGAAGACAAACCAAAGACTGCGTTTTTTTGGCGGAACAGTTAGAATATGTAACAGATCTACTGATGAGTCTAGCTACACTGTGCTTGTCCGTCTCCTTTCGAAGTACTGCTGCGCGGTGTGGGATTGTTACCAGATGGAATTAACGGAGTACATCGAGAAACTTCAAAGAAGCGCTGCTCGTTTTGTATTAATATGGAATAGGGGAGAGAGTGTCACTGCATGATACACAGTTAGGGGAGGACGTCATCAAAACGAAGGCGTTTTTCGTTGCGGCGGAATCTTCTCACGGAATTTCAGTCATTAACTTTCTTCTCCGAACGTGAAAATATTTTGTTAACGCTGACCTACATAGGGAGAAACGATCATCATAATAAAATAAGGGAAATAAGAGCACGCACTGACAGATATACGTGTTAGTTATCCCACCACGCTGTTCGAGATTGGAATAATAGAGAATTATTGTGAAGGTGGTTCGATAAACCCTCTGCCAGGCACTTAAGTGTGATTTGCAGTCTACCCATGTAGATATAGATGTAGACAGTGGACGCTCATATCAATAAAAGTACCCCGTAACTCCACAGGAGAAAACGCAAAAATCACTGCATGAAGGATAATAATTAGTGTGTTTATGATATGTTGAAATGTCTGTGTAGAGTCGCTTCATAAGACTGTTGCCCTGTTTGATTCTGTTTGTCTGCAGTTGGTTCTACTAACCCTCCCAGAAGGACTGAGAAGTTTCAGTGATAATCTGACGTTAAGTCAGACCAGGTCTTTTTATGTGTCTTTTCAGGTTTGTCTTGGGTTTGGTACTTGAGCTGCTTTTCGTCTGCTAGAAGCACAGGATAACCAATTTTGTACCTCTTACGTGGGCAAAGAGGTCTATCGGTGCTGTTCGACAGCTTCGTGGTTGTCAAGTTGGTATTGTCCGTTTCCCGTGTGGGCTTTCCATGCGCTCCGAGCCGAGCGGTGGCTGTCGGTGGATGTATGGCTCTGAGCGCTATGGGACGTAACATCTGAGGTCATCAGTCCCCAAGAACTTAGAACTACTTAAACCTAACTAACCTAAGGACATCACACACATCCATGTCCGAGGCAGGATTCGAACCTGCAACCGTAGCAGTCGCGCGGTACCGTACTGAACTCGGTGGATGTAGCTGTGCTCTTAAGTGAGCCCTCTCCTGCCAGTGATGAGATAGGTCGTAGCTTCAAACGCGGTCTTCATGCGTGGAGCCGTTCGGAAAAGCTCTTGGCCTGAATGAAGGGTTCGATTACTTCTTGCTTTATATTGCTCTTGATAGGCAATGCTTGAGTCTATGATTTTGTCAGTGTCCGGAGTTTGCTTTGTTCCTTTCTACTATTGTGGTGTCAATGCGCTCTACGGGATATGGTTAGCCTGAGTTAATGTGCTTTAAAGCTTTGTGAATATGACAGAACTTGTGTTTTCGTGTATGTGCGATATTTCTTTTTATGTATTGTAGTTTATCACATGTTCTATTTTCTGCTGTGATCTCGAGTTGTCTTTATTCTGTGAGCGTTGCGCTCTATTACTGAATCTCAATAGTTGGTCCGTGTTATTTTAACTGATAAGTGATGGGTGAATATTTGCGTTACTGCATTTCCGTGTTTTGTGGGAACGTGTAGCAGCTGCCTTTGTTTAATGGGGGCCATATGTTTCTCGAATCATTGGGGCCTTCCGCCTTGATGGTTTTATTATGAATTCGGTGTGATTCATGATCTATTCGTTCTTACAGTGGTGTACTCTCATTGATTTATACATTTAGCGATTTTCACTCACATCTGTTTGAAACAGATGGATGTGCAACTCAGGTGACTTCTTTCCATGATGCTTGCGTGAATTCTCAGGTGGTGTATTTGCTGTAACAAGATGTTTCAATCGGTGTAAACCCCTTTGATGTTAGTGCATGCACGCAATGCAGGTAATGTTCCTCTGAATTTCGTCGTTTTCGTGTGAAGCTTGATTGGATAACTGAAGTCATATGTTTCTGTTCCCTTTCCTCTCTTTTCCCTCACGTATGCATAGTTAAATTGCGCTATGTAATTTCTTCTTGCCAGATCAGATTAGTTTATTTCGTGTTCAGGCACAACTTAAGTATATCTACAGAATGTCCACCCATAATTCTTTGTGGCTATTTTTGAATAAATGTGTTTCATGAAAACTCAAATCGTGTGTCCTCTAACTACTTCAGAACGCACCAAATAGCTGCCAGACTTTCAACTCGATGCTCTTAACGGCTTCTTTCTTTGATATATTAGCCTGATTTTTATATGCTGCACAAAAAGACAGTGATAACGAAGTACCCAGAGAGAGGAATGAGTAGAACTAATGTGCCAAATTCACAATCCATTGATTAATTATACAGGTTCATTTAACGATGTTATGTACTATGGTTAGATTTAGTATTGCATTAACTGCATGCAAATTTTTTTTCCACTATGCTCAAACAACCTCTGTGCCGGTTGGTGAACTCACGAAGGGACTGAAGAGAAATTTAATGAGCCGAGGAAAGTGAATGAAAAGCTATTTGATGACTTAGAAGCTGCGAATCTTAAGCTCGAACGGAACGTGGAAAGTAAAGCGAATGACTTTAGAAGATGCTACGGGATGAAATAGTGATCGAGTTAGCGAAAACGTCGAGGGTCGTCGAGAAGCGTCTGTGAAGCTGAAAGCGAGCAGTTGCCGCTAAACAGAGTGCTCGAAGAACAGGAGAGCAAGGTTATGGCGACGTTCGTGGCTGTCCCAAAGTGAACGCGTAGAGCTACTGTCCCGAGCTGAGAGAGCGGCTGCCGGGCGTTTGGAAGCCACGAAGGGTCAGGCAGAGCAGAGAATCAGCGCGATACGTACTCTGTCTTTTGCTGCGCCCGAGTTCCTGTTCCTAAGAGCTGCCGAGAGCCGGGAGTTAACGTCGCAGAGACAGCGAGCACCAGTTCGGCCGCAGGCGGTGGCGATAAAGCAACAGACTGCCGGCTACTGTGAGCAACACCCAGGTTTGGTCCAGAGGGGACGATACGTAGCTCGTGACTTGAAGAAACGTGTGGCTCACCTCAAAGCAGGTTGTCCCGAAATTGAAGTAGACAGTTCCTGCGAATTAGTATGCACAGAGGACATTCTTGGCAACCGGAATCAAATAATAACTGGATCCTTTTACCGACCTCCCAATTCAGATGATACAGTAGGTGAAAGGTTCAAAGACGAGTTGAGTTTAATTTCAAACGCGTACCCGACTCATACAAATATAGTTCGTGGTGCCTTTAATCTATCCTCGATATGTTAGTGAAAATACATGTTTAATTCCGGAGGTACGCATAAAACATCATCCGAAATTTTGCTAAACGCTTTCTCCGACAACTATTTCGAGCAGTTACTTCATGAATAGTAAAAGGTTGTGAAAACCGCGCTTTACCTGTTAACAAGGAATAATCCTGAACTAGTAACGAGGATTAAAACGCGTCAAAACACTGTTGCAGAAACAACGAAACAAACCTGCCAAATTTAAACGGAAACAAAATCTCCAACATTGGCGATCTTTTAAAGAGACTGGAAATTTAGCGCTGACTTCAATGCGACATGCTTATAATAGTTTCTACAACGAAACTTTATCTCCAAACCTGGCAGAAAATTCAGAGAGATTCTGTTCGTATGTGAAGTATGCTAGCGGCAAGACACAATCAATGCCTTCTCTGCGCGATAGCAATGGAGATACTATCGAAGACAGTGCTGCCAAAACAGAGCAACTAAACACAGTTATCCGAAATGCCTTCACAAAGGAACACGAAGTAAATATTCAAGAATTCGAAACAAGATCAGGTGTCAACATGAGTAACGTCGAAGTAGATATCCTTGGAGTAGAGAAGCAACTTGAATTACTTAATAAACGCATGTCTTCTGGCCCAGAGTGTATACCAATTAGTTTCCTATCAGAGTTTGGAGGTGCAAGTCATCGAGTAAAACAGAAGTGATTCCTGGCGTTCTCCAGGGTCCTTTGCTGTTCCTCATCTCTATAAACGATTTGGGAGACAATCTGAGCATCCGTCTTTGATTGTTTGCAGATGACCCTGTCGTTTATCGGCTAATAAAGTCATCAGAAGATCAAAACAAATTGCAAAGCCATTTAGAGAAGGTATCTGGATGGTGCGAAAATTGGCAATTGACCCTAAATAACGGAAAGTGTGAGGTCATCCACATGAGTGCTAAACGTAATCCGTTAAACTTCGGTTACACAAAAAATCAGAAAAATCTAAAGGTCGTAAATACCTAGGAATTATTATTACGAACAACTTAAATTGTAAGTCACACACAGAGTATGTTCTGGGGAAGGCTAACCCAAGACTGCATTTTACTGGCAGGAGACTTAGGAAGTGTAATACATCTGCTAAGGAGACTGCTTACACTATGCTTGTCCGTTATCTTTTAGAATACTGCTGTGCGGTGTGGGATCCTTACCACATAGGACTGACGGGGTGCATCGAAAAAGTGTATTATCACGATATAGGGGAGAGAGTGTGACTGAAATGTTGGAGGCTTTGGGATGGAGATCATTAAAACAAAGGCGTTTTTCGTTGCAGAGGAAGCTTCCTACGAAATTTCAATCACCAACGTTCTCCTCCGAATGCTAAAACATTCTGCTGACGGAGACCAACATAGGAAGAAACGACCAGCATAATAAAATAAGGGAAACCAGACCTAGCATTGAAAGATATATATGTTAGTTTCTTCTGCGCTCTATACGAGATTGGAATAATAGGGAATTGTGAAGGTTGTTCGATGAAATGGCTCAAACGGCTCTGAGCACTATGGGACTCAACATCTGAGGTCATCAGTCCCCTAGAACTTAGAACTACTTAAACCTAACTAACCTAAGGACATCGCACACATCCATGCCCGAGGCAGGATTCGAACCTGCAACCGTAACGGTCGCGCGGTGTTCGATGAACCCTCTGCCAGCCACTTAAATATAATTTGCAGAGTATCCATGTAAATGTAGATGTATAGGGGCTGATGGAGTTGGAGCCTCAGGGAATAAAGTGCAAAGAGGGTCTCGGAAAGAGAGGATAAGTGCGATTACAGGGAAAGCAATGTTGCGGGAGGTTCTCGCGGCGGAGGACAGACCTTCGCGAGAGAAAAGCAAAGCTTCTGTTTTAAGCATTTCCTTTCACTACGTGAGTTTGAGTTGTTCCTGAACTCGGTTAACTGAATTCACCCTATGCCTGGTCGGAACTGTTCGAATTTGTGCTTTCCCCAGTGTGGCCCAGCACACACTACTGGATTCGTGCGTTGTTTCTTAGCAGGGGAACCTGCCATGCCAATGAGGACCAGATCGCGGCGTTGTGCGACAGTAAGGGAATTTCGGCAGGCTTTCCTTTCAGCGCCGGGCGGAGTAGACACGAGGTTTGAGGCGCATTTCACGGATGGAGAGTCCTTCCTGCCGGAGATTCGAGTCCTGTCTCTTGCATGGGTTGTGTGTTGTTCTTAGTTGGGGTTAGTGTAAGTGATGATCTCAGCAGTTTGGTACTTTAGGAATTCACTCACACACATTCCTTTCAGCCTACTGGTCGGAGGCTGCACGAGCCCACACAACACTATCGTAATACTCTTCCTTAAATATTCTGGATTTACGAGCGCCGCCCGTTTGCTCGAACACATGGTACAGGCTAATCAATTTTTATTTTATACGTTCGGAGCAGCAGAGCTGATCAGTATTTGCCTGACTATAATGCCAACCCACATGTGTCACATCATCCCAGCTGCCAAATGCAGCCGGCCGGTGTGGCCATGAGGTTCTAGGCGCTTCAGTGTGATGTCATTTGGTTAGTTAGGTTTAAGTAGTTCTAAGTTATAGGGGACTGATACCTCATCGTTTTGCAAAATGAAAGGATGATGTGGAAGCATTTAAAGCGGTGCAATAAGAGTTCGAGTACGATTTGGGGGAGTATCTGTCTAAGTATACGATCTAGTCACGCGGTGCGCAAACGCACGATTCCAGTTGCGGGCGCAGTCGAAAACCTAGACCAGAGTGACTGACTGTACGCGGCCACCCTAGTTCCTTTGGGAACAACTGGGGAATAGAAAAACGTAGGGTAAATCAGTACACGAATGAAGGGGCACACGTACGCGGTCACGAGAACCCTGGAAGCAGTGGGATCAAAAACCATTTATATGCATTTCTGTCTGTAAAATATCGGAGTGTGCGTGCGGAACGATTTGAAGTGGAATGATCATATAAAATTAATTTTTGGTAAGGCGGTCACCAGGTTGAGATTCATTGGGAGAGTCCTTAGAAAATGTAGTCCATCAACAAAGGAGGTGGCTTACAAAACACTCGTTCGACCTATACTTGAGTATTGCTCATCAGTGTGGGATCCGTACCAGATTGGGTTGACGGAGGAGATAGAGAAGATCCGAAGAAGAGCGTCGCGTTTCGTCACAGGGTTATTAAGCGTGATAGCGTTACGGAGATGTTTAGCAAACTCAAGTGGCAGAGTCTGCAAGAGAGGCGCTGTGCATCACGGTGTAGCTTGCTGTCCAGGTTTTGAGAGGGTGCGTTTCTGGATGAGGTATCGAATATATTGCTTCCCCCCGCTTATACCTCCCGAGGAGATCACGAATGTAAAATTAGAGAGATTCGAGCGCGCACGGAGGCTTTCCGGCAGTCGTTCTTCCTGCGAACCATACGCGACTGGAACAGAAAAGGGAGGTAATGAGAGTGGCACGTAAAGTGCCCTCCGCCACACACCGTTGGGTGGCTTGATCAGTATAAATGTAGATGTAGTAGCGACAACAACGGGCGGTCGTAGTGAGTTCGATTACGGGGCTGGAATCAGCTGAGTGGTGATAGCAATAACGGGTGGCGGTGATTTGGGAACATCTGGGGAATAGAAAAAGATAGGGCAAATCAGTACAGGAATGAAGAGACACGCGAACGCAATCACAAAACCCTGGAAGCAGTGGGATCAGAAACCACTTTAATGCCTTTCTGTCTGTTTTAATTATTCGGGAGCTGACCGTTTGGTTTTAAACTTTGTTTTCTGCGTTTAATTTGATTGGGAAACCGTTGAGATTAAACTTAACATATACGTGGATGGACATGAGAAATGAAAGGTGTAAGTAGGCTGTTTAGGTTTTTATGTTGGTAACGCCACATAGCGCTCTGTATGAAAATCACTGATTGTGCTATGTGCAGTCTGTGGCTGGTTGGCATTGTTGAAATATTCGCTATTGTAGTGTTGGGCAGTTGGATGTGAACAGCGCTTAGCGTAGCGCAGTTGGAGGTGAGCCGCCAGCAGTGTTGGATGTGGGGAGAGAGATGACAGAGTTTTGAGAGCGGATGATCTGGACGTGTGTCCATCAGAGTAAATTTGTAGGACTGGATTTCTACTTAGTGCCTTCAATAGTTAGAATCTTTTATGTAGCTGGCAGTACTGGCGCTCGCTATATTGCAGTAGTTCGAGTAACGAAGATTTTTATGAGGTTAGTGATTCGTGAAAGGTATAGGTTATTGTTAGTCGGGGCCATTCTTTTGTGGGGATTATATAAGTCAGATTGCGTTGCGCTAAAATATTGTGAGTCCGTTTAGTGATGATCAGAGTAAGTGAAGAGAAATGTCTGAGTACGTTGAGTTTTGCTCAGCTGTTTGAAAATCAAATAACGTAAAGGAGATTATCAGCACAATCATTAATAAATTTTTCTAAAGGGAGGTTTCAAAGGTTGCAATAAATTTTTCATCTATGATTATTACTTTACATATGAAATATTCTATTGCAGATTAATAAAAACGAATTTCTTTGAATGTTCCCAAAATAATGTTCAAGTTTTATTTTTATTCAAGGACTACAGCTGTTTGTACAAGAATGAAAATATTATTTTCCATCGAACTTAGCAAAGATTTTCACGTTGCACTGGATTTTTGTTTACTGGATATAGCGCGACTAGCTTTGAAGCATAAGACTATCTTTACTTTATGAATTCTTTTTTATATTTCTAAGCTCTCCTGAAGAATTATCCACTTTTAAATACACTTCACGTTATGTTCAGAATTTATCACTTTTTGAATGAAAATTTAAAAGAGCTGCAGCTTGTATCCACCTGTGAATGCACAAGATAAAATCTACTATCTCTTTGTATTCTGCCTATGGAATGCTGTGAAAAGAAACACGTTTTTATTTTCGTTCACCTCTACCTGTACCCTTTTTAGGATGTGGTCGTTATTGCGATGGTATATTTTAATCTGCCGCTGTTCCAGAACGCTCGCTCACGGTGCAGCTCCGTACTGCCAGCGATATCCAATAAAATGCTGGAAATTCTAAAATAAAATGGGTAATGTCCGGTGCGAACTTTGCAGTAATTGTGACAAACAGATTTTACTAGATAAATATATTTTAACAGAAACAATTAAAATCTTTACACACCGTTTACAATCCCAGCTACAAATGGCGTCGATCATCGACTTACGACAAATGAAGACTACGTAAGAGCCTAATGCAACGTTACGGGTTCCTCTCCCATTCAGTCTGTGCAGAAGGCAAGCGATTCTACTACAATATATTGCCAATTTATATCTTACCTAATTTTTGTACAGTCTTTGTCGTTTCTGATAACATATCCTTTCTTCTGTAGCGGTTTTCACATCCTCCGCCACAGATAGTATTTAACAGTCTTTGAATAATCATTTATAATAGCAAAATTCATAATTATCTTTTAAATGTCCTTTTGAAATACAATTAACAGAAATACATATAAATTATTTGTTGCAATGAACATTATACATCGAAATGTTCTTTTAACTTTCACTTTGGATGCATGCTGCCAGAGAACGTTACACCACGAAAGCAGAGACTGCTCATGAGGGGACCGTGAGCAGAATAGGAATGCCTTGGCGGGACCACCACAGTTGGAGAAAATCGAACCCGCTGATCCACAACATAATCCACTTAACGACAATGAGTGGCTGGAACTCTCGCGACAGAATGGTGCGGAACAGGACGGATCTCTGAGCAAGGTAAGTGCGAATGTTCTACACGTGGAAAAATCCAGCACACGGGACGATTTGTTACAGGAGGCTGCAGGCAGTAAGGTTTCAGCTTTTATGCCAGATATCACCACCTCTATTAGAGTATCAGTACCCAGAACGCACTTGAGCTGCATCTGCCTGTGTTCTATTACAGGTGAGGCAGTGTTTCGTAACTATGTGTGGCTACAGAGGCAGCGTGCAATATTTCTGCAAGGGACTTCTATCGACTTTTTGAGTACACGCCACACGGAGATGATGCTCTGTACTGGGTGAAACGAGGTCCGACACGATGCTACGACGTGCTCCGTGACTTTTGCTACTTCAGTGTATAAATGTACCGGATGTCTCTCTTAAAAGTCTTCAGGCACATTTCTTCTGGTTTTTCAGTAGATATTTTAAATGTGTAGATGCAGTCAGTCCAAACGTGTACTGGTCATCACGTCGACGGAAAGCTTCGGTTTGTTTCCGTTACACGCGAAATGCTGTTTGAAGCGGAATTTTACATTCTCATTCGTTAGAGCGGCCCGAGATTAGTCCAGCTTGGTATTCGTTTTAGCGATACGTATTAGCAGGAAAACTGGAAAACGGAGAGTGGCGGTAGCTATCAATTTGGGCCAGGGCCTTGTTGTCGCTGTTAGAGTATCGGTTATTCTTAGAGTTTTCCCGCTCCTGTTAATACAAATGGATGAAGCGAATGACGTAGACTAGTTTGTGGCCCGTCCATCCGAATGGGTACGTGAAATTCCGCTTTGAAAATAAATTATTTTTTTTTAACGGGGAACAAACCGACGCTTTGCGGCGACAGTGGCACATCATTACAGGCGTAATGAACAGTATTAATTTCGACTGACTCCACCTACACATTCCAAACACGAAATTGAAAATATCTGTCGGAACACCAGAGCAAATGCGCCTGAAGACTCTTGGGTGGAATACCTACACAGGATATTGGAGAAATAGTGGCAAATATTTTGATAGGTGATACCAACCACAAGAACAAGAAAAAAAATACCTTGAACGTGGGTCTGGAAATGCATACTTTGTGAGATCTCTACACTTGTCCATAGTGGCTGAAGACGTTCGGGTGTGAATATGTCCGCCTGACACACAAGGTAGATATTAAATAAACAAGTGATGTATGGCCACAGGTGCTGCCCCCATGATCCGTGAACCGAGCGAGGTGACGCAGTGGCTTGCACACTGGACTCGCATTCGGGAGGACGACGGTTCAATCCCGCGTCCGTCCATCCTGATTTAGGTTTTCCGTGGTTTCCCTAAATCACTCCAGGCAAATGCCGGGATGGTTCCTTTGAAAGGGCACGGCCGACTTTCTTCCCCGTTCTTCCCTAATCCGATGAGACCGATGACCTCACTGTCAGCTCTCCTTCCCCAAACAACCGAACCCCAACCCATGATCCGTCAATAGCGTTCACTACTGTACGTGTCTTTCCGTATTGACGTACTCCAGTGTACACAAGTCTGAGCACTGGGTAATCTACAGGCAGTTGTGTTGCATGTACTATAGTTTTAGCGTTGTTAGTGTGTGTTATTTTGTAGTAAATTGCTTGCAACTATGGGTATGTATCGCATTTATTTATTCGGAGTATGGCATTTAAGTACATTTCAGAATTGCATCACGTTATTCTATATTACATGCTTTCACAGACAAACATCTAGTCCCTGTAAGTCATATCGCAATGTTTACTGTCACTGTGATATTTGTACTGCACTGTGTACGAATAGGTTGGTAAATTTTCCATTTCTCTTCTGCTTGTTAACAATGGAAGCGTACTACTCATAAAGTGACATGACGGATATAATTATCTCCAATGGGTTAGCAATTGGAAATAGGCCGTAAGCACGTTCCCACTACGCAGAAAAATACCCACGTTGCAGAGTACCATGCGATAAGTTGTTGACCCAAAGTTTTCGGCTTCTTAAGGACACGGATTTTCTAGCTTCCAAAAGACGAATGGTGGACCGAATGAGTCAGTTCACACACCTCAGATGCAGGAGGACATACCAGATTTGCTGGACGAAAGACGTGCAACAGCAGTGTGGGGATTTGGCGATTGACACCAACAGAAGGCATAAGTCATCCTGTTGTTCGGCTGGTACTGCTTGAGCTATTGCTGTATCCGTAACACCTTCAACACATCGAGGCACTAATGCCAGAGGACCACGATAGCCTATCATAGTTGTGTCATTGGCCCATACAGAAGCGTGCTGCAGGTCCACTGTTTTCGACGAAGAATTTATTTCTCTGATCCTTTGCGGTTCACAAAGGGTCGTGCTGTGAACTTCCATACTCAGCACGTGTGGGCTTATGAAAACCCGTATGCTGGTGTACAAAGAGTACATCAACCTCATTTCTCCGTCAACTAATGGATAGACATTCTTGGTGATAAGTTACTAGGGCCATATATCCTACTCCAAACATTTAATGGAGCTCATTATCGTCAACTTCTTGTTAACATTTTGCTTACCTTGTCTGAGGAGGTACCACATCAGTAAAGACTACCGATGTGGTTTATGCATTATGTCACATTTCATCTGCAATGTGTGTGAATATCGGATGCTGACGCTTCATGTCTTTTGGAATGGTTGGGGCGGAGGGGGCACACCTTGGTCCCCTGTTCCCTCGACTTCAGTCCCCTGTAGTTTTGGTTATGGGAACAGTTCAAGGCGTTAGTCTTGCAGTATCACATGTATGTGAAATTAGAAATCGTTACCAGAGTCGGAGACTATTTAGACTCTGACAAATCCCTTTAGATACAGTTTTGATATACATAATACAATGGAAATATGCTACTTGATATTTGGCCCTTACATGAGGTCCTAGGGTGAACAATTTGTATAAAATTACTTAATAACTGTATTTTAAAAACAATTAATAATGCAAATCGAATGAAAGGAACACTAAATTCTTTAAATGAAATTCAAGTAAAAAATGAACTGGTGATTTATTGCAAAAAGTCTTCTTCATACACAAGAAAACCAATAGACTAACTGTCTATCATGTTAGACTAATACTGACAATCAGCAAAAGCATAATGTCCAGGGAAGGATAATGTGTTCATGCTGCACATTCCCTCCACGATGTTGAGGCGAAATAAATAAAAAAAATTAAATTTCTTGGTTTTTTGTAAACAGGAAAAATTGTGGACATGGAATTGTAACTTCAGAATTTTTGAAAGGCGTTTGTTTTTTTACGGGCTGTATTAACCAGCTTGAATGTGGACAAATTCAGTGCTGCGTGAAATATGCCTGTAATATAATTTACCATTCCGATTAATTACATTTTTGAATTCTACGTCACTGTTGATTTAATCAGAGTTCTCACCTTAGACGTAGAATTAGTCCTTCTGCCACAATATTAATTCTTTAGTCGCCCTCGATGTTCTTCTCTTTGTTGACCGTGTGTACCTTCCTAAGTCGGCATCGGTTCACTTCACGTAGACGGTGGAAACCAAGGAAATACAATGCTACGTCACTTTAAAAAATAGTGAGAAGTATCGAAGTGTTACGAAAATTATTTATTCACAAGACAATAAGACTTGCTCTGCTCGTCGCACAAATCATGATTACTAACAACATGGCTGCCTTTCCGCACAGTCCGAAATTACGTCCGTCCTCCACAAGGCAACAATCGAAAGTGTCTCTCAGCTCCTTCTTGGAGTATGAAACAAAAGGGAATCCAATTTGAACATTACAGAGATTATATCCTACATCCCTCTCAATTTGATCTTTGGCGCAGCCTTTAAGGTGTTGTATGTCTCGGCGTCGGAATGTGTCATTACAATGTGAATAAACCCTACGAATCTGAATTTTACTATGTAGTGATTCCTTGTCGGGACTAAAATGAAAAGAACCTCTCTTCGTATCCGTAATCTTACGGTACTGCGGTGGTGTACAACTACAAAATGGTAATCTCCCAGACAAATTGGTGCCGCTACAATGTGCTCACCAATTACTAGCCATCTCGATCTACATCCACATCTACATCGATACTCTGCTAATTACGTTGAAGTGCCTTGCAGAGGGTTCTTCGAACCACCTTCAAAATTCTCTATTCTCCAAATGTCGTATAGCGCGCGGAAATAACAAACACCTACATCTTTTTCGTACGACCTCTTCAAATGGTTCAAATGGCTCTAAGCTCTATGGGACTTAACATCTGAGGTCATCATTCCTCTGGACTTAGAATTACTTAAACATTAACGAACCTAACCACACACACATCCATGCCCGCGGCAGGATTCGAACCTGCGACCGTAGCAGAAGCGCCGTTCCAGACCGAAGCGCCTAGAACCGGTTGGCCACAGAGACCGGCTGTACGAGCTCTGACTTCCCTTATTTTATCATAGTGATCGTTTCTTCCTATCTAGATCGGCGTCAACAAAATATTTTCGCATTCAGAGGAGAAAGCTGGTGACTGGAATTTCGTGAGAAGATTGCTCCGCAACGAAAAATGCCTTTGTTTTAATAATCTCCATCACAAATCCTCCATCATTTCAGTGACACTCTCCCCCCTATTTCGCGTTGATGCAAAACATGCTACCATCTTTGCACTTTTTCGATGTACCTGCTAAAAACGCAGTGTTGGGTTAGCCTTCCCCACATGATTTTCTGTGTGTTCCTTACAATTTAAGTTGTTCAGAATTGTAATTACTAGGTATTTAGTTGAACGTATGGCCTTTAGATTTGACTGATTTATCGTGTGACGGGAGTTGAACGGATTACTTTTAGCACTCATGTGGATGACCTCACACGTTTCGTTACTTATGGTCGTTGCAATTTGTTTGCCGGCCGGTGTGGCCGAGCAGTTCTAGGCGCTGCAGTCTGGAACCACGTGACCGCTACGATCTCAGGTTCGAATCCTGCCTCGGGCATGGATATGTGTGATGTCCCTAAGATAGTTAGGTTTAAGTAGTTCTAAGTTCTAGGGGACTGATGACCACAGATGTTAAGTCCAATAGTGCTCAGAGCCATTTATCTATTTCTTTGCAATGTGTTTTGATCTTCTGATGACTTTATTAGTCGATAACCGACAGCGTCATCAGCAAACAACCTAAGCGACTGCTCAGATTGTCTCACAAATCGTTTATACGGATAAGGAACAGCAAAGGGCCTGCAACACTAAGATGTGTGCGTCAACACGAGATCTGCGCCCCCATGGAACTTGTGGACCGAGCTAAGTTGTCGGGACGACTTCCTAGTGCAGAACACCAGAATGTTCGCCCCCCCTCAGCGATCGAGCACGAGAAGTCTTCTCTACGACGATCGACCCAAGAGTGTTCGATCATCCACATTCAACTCCTCAGTTTGGGCCGTCATGGCAACAAGCATGTCATTTAAAACGTTATGTACTTCTGTCCAATGACAGCAGACGAATCAGAGCCTTGTATAAACAACTCAGAATTTCCAACAAGCCAAGCAAACGCCGCTGGAACCCCACCAGGTCAGGTTCACACAGCAGCAGGCCGCTCCTCGTCAAGAACTGGTCAGTTCTCTCCAGATGTTACCGGGTAAGACACTCAGCGTCAAATTCTGAGCTTCCTGGTGTCGTGACTCGTGACGTCACTATGTGTGCCACTGGATGTCAGACTCGGAAAAACTTTCTTCTTCAAGGCGTGAAAATGACTGTAATGCGTGAGTTATTGCCGGATTTGTTATGCGCTCTGTATGTGCTTTCACCCTGCTCAGACAGCAGCTGGTATAGATTTTACGCTTGTGAGCGTATATATACGTTGTTATGTGGCTAGAGGAGCTTGTGGACTGGCCGTTCGATTTCCTTTACGTACATTTATGTAATTCGAAAATCTGTGCCCAGACATCAGTTTACTAAAACAACGTGACAATTTTGTAAAACTCAAAATTGTTAATTCTAAAAAAGGGAGATATTTTTCCGGCTCACTTAAATACAAATCTATTCGTAAGTATTTGAGTTTCATATTGAAACAGTCTCGAGGTTAGAACCTCATTTTCAGCAGTTTCTTTAATTGTATTAATATTGTATTTTTTTGTCAACTGGAAATACTGAATTATAATATTCTAATGAAAATACGATTTTATTTGAGTCAAATCAAATAAATTAAAATTTGATTCAGACATGTGAAATGACTTGTCTATACTAATAAAACTCCCAGAAAGAATATCACTCTGCAGCAGAGAGTGCGCTGCGATGAGACGTCCTCTCAGAACTAGAATAATCTGCCAGAAGGTTCCATCAGTAATACTGGTGCGCTTTATATGTTCGTTTCTCCATGTAATGGAGAAAAAAGAATTACTCGACATTCACAGTGACTAGAGTATGTACAAAAAGGGCAATCAATACACATTTGCAGTTGACCAGCAGATCGTTCTGCAGATACAGTCTATCCTTTTGAATTTTTAAGTACTATAATCTATTTCTGTGAAGGATGCTTATCACGATATTTATTTGCTCTTTCACTTTAATCACATGAACTCTGAGAGTTTTATGTGACTATATTATTTTGTTTCTGCAAACATAATTCGTTCCACCAAAATAGCTGGAAATCCCACAGCAGATCAGTTCCAGTCATTCCACGAGTAAGGAGGTACACGGCTCGTCTTATCTGTAATTCAACCATGCCTAGACGGTCAATACCGTATTCTATCGCGTCCGCACTGTTACTTTGTGCCAACAAGGTCTCTCAACAAGGGAGGGGTCAGGCGTCTCGGAGTGAACCAAAGCTATGTTGTTCGGGTATGGAGGAGATACACACAGACAGAGGAAATGTCGATGACATGCCTCGTTCAGACCGTCCAAGGACTACTACTGCAGTGGATGACCGTATCCTACGGATTATGGCTCGGAGGAACTCTGACAGCAACGCCACCATGTTGAATAATGCTTTTCGTGCAGCCACAGGACGTCTTGTTACGACTCAAACTTTGCGCTACAGGCTGCATGATGCGCAACTTCACTTCCGACGTCCATGGCGAAGTCGATCTTTGCAACCACGACATTTTGCAGCTCGGTACAGGTGGGCCCAACAACACGCAGAATGGACCGCTGAGGATTGGCATCACGTTCTATCCACCGATGAGTGTCGCATATGCCTTCAACCAGACAATCGTCGGAGACGTGTTTGGAGGCAACCCGGTCAGGATGAACGCCTCAAGATACACTGTCCAGCGAGTGCAGCAAGGTGGAGGTTCCCTTCTCTTTTGGGATGGCATTATGGAGGGCGGACGTACGCCGCTGGTGGTCATGGAAGGCGCCGTAACGGCTGTACGATACGTGAATACCACCTTCCGACCGATAGTACAACCATGTCGGCAGCATATTGGCGAGGCATTCGTCTTCATGGACGACAGTTCGCACCCCCATCGTGCACATCCTTTGAATGACTTCCTTCAGGATAACGACATCGCTCGACTAGGGTGGCCAGCATCTTCTCCTGACATGAACGCTATAGAACATGTCTGGGATAGATTGAAAAGGGCTGTTTATGGAAGACGTGACGCACCAACCCTCTCAGGGATCTACGCCCAATCGCCGTTGAGAAGTGGGACAATCTCGACCAACAGTGCCTTGATGAACTTATGGCTAAAATGCCACTACGAATACAGGCACGAATCAATGCAATAGGACGTGCTACTGGCTATTAGAGGGAGAGGTGTGTACAGCAATGTTGACCACCACCTCCGAAGGTGTCCCTGTATGGTGGTACAAGATGCAATGCCTGACTTTCATTAGCAATAAAAAGGGTGCAAAGGATATTCATGTTGATCTCAATTCCAATTTTGTGTACAGGTTCCGGAGCTCTTGGAGCCGAGGTGATGCGAAACTTTTTTGATGTATGTACATTTTTACTTTGTCTGTACAGAACTGTATACACTGTTAGCGTAAATAGCGCTAGGGAGGTGCATTATAGATTCAGTAAGCGTACAATACTTCAAAACTCGTTTACTACCTCATTTTCCGCAATTTGATCTTACGTTCTTGCCTCAGTGTCAGAGGTACAACAACAGAGTTTGCGCTTGGCTGTCATCCATTCGTATGTTCCGCTACATTTTTGGAGAGAAACCCGGTTGCCGCACAGTCGCGGCGTTGGCCTCTCTCTCTCTCTCTCTCTCTCTCTCTCTCTCTCTGTCTCTCTCTCTCCGTCTCTGGTGCCGACTCGCTGAGTGTGACACCTAGCGGCAGCACTGGGTACCTTTGGCGCGACGTCGCGAGTCACAATCCCAGAAAGCTAAGGAATTAACGCCGGGTCTTGAGACTCAGACTTGCTAGCCGCCAGTAGCGCACGCAACACCAAAGATCCCACCCTCCTCCAAACGGCGCGTGACCCCTGCGGGCCCCAATGTAGCTGCCCTGCCGGACTTATAACCGGGGACTCAATGCTCTGAGCGGTGAGCAGGCTGTCCCTCCCTTATTCCCATTGTTGTGTGCCTCTGACGTTCTACAACTCTTGGGGAAACGAACTCCGAGGTTCCCACGAATTCTCTCAGCTGAAGTGATGTAAGTTAAGACACACAACCTCTGGAATTTTTATCAGGCACAATAGTGAAAATCAAGTATATTAATGAGAGTTTAATAAAGTGATGAGAATCGTCTTCCAGCATTTCTCCGTCATAAGGAGTGGGTGGTGTTAGTTTATCAATGGATGGAGCAACCCAGATTGCTTGTAACATTTCAGCCGACGCCACGCCGGTCAATGATACCCAGACACTACAGGATCGCGTCTTCGACGCAACTACGAGCAAGCGTATTTCGGAGAGTGCGTGATCTCTTAAGCTGAGGATCAGAGCGATACATTTCCATTGGAGGAACGTCACGTTGAGCACCTCATATGAGAAATGTCATTAACGGATATCAGGATGGACGGCTCGTATGGACAAGTGTACAGATCACAGAAAGTATGCATTTCCCGATCCACGTTATAACATCCCAGCTTCCTCAACCAAATTATAACGTCCCAGGACTTTCTGCACCAAATTATAACATTTCAGCTCCTCAACACCAAGTTAAAACGTTGCATTAGGAGGTGTCTGCTTCGTGCAAAAGGTCTTGAGTTCATATTGACGACAACAAGTAATTCTTCATTACAGACGTTTATTTACAAACAGAACTGACAGACTTCACAGATTCAATAACTGGATCTCCGAGCTAACCGCACTGCATATCCGAACTGGCAACTGACAACTCCTAGGTGTATTAATATCTTTCCAAACAATGAGAGTCTTTGACAATGTTTTGTTTACAATACGATAGCAATTCACGACTTAAAACTAAATTAGACATTACAGAATTTTAGTACAGATTAAAGTAAGTAAAAGGATCAGTACATATAAATTCTTACAAGCATAATTTCCAAATAGATTTTATAACATTTTTCTACCAGCTTCTGGATATCCTTCACCAGATTTGTACCGGTGTTTCCAGAAATATCTTGACATTTGATTCTGGATATTTCTTGAGTGATTTAGAACAACTATTTATATGTAAAATGATTTAAATCGTGTTTCAAAACGTAAATAAATCTTTTTAGCAATATTTCTTGATACAAATCGTCTTTCGAAATCAGGTTATGAAACAGTTTTCACAAGTTTTCGTATTTTTGCGATCATAATATAGAATTTCTCTTTAGCTGGTGAGTTTTTAAATGTATCTTGTCCATATTATACGAAATAATTTAGCTCAAAACTGATAATTTATACAATTAATCAGAGCTACAGCAAACAGTGAGTCTTTCTTTTACAAAATGAAATATAATTACAAAATTGAATGAAAATAGGTTACTAACACTAATATATATTTACATTAATTCTATTTTTGTTCTTTCTGTGCAAAATGTCCTAATATTGACACAGTACAATATTTAAACATCACCAAGGTTTCCCTTTACATATTGCATATCTGTATCGACATCCCCTAAAAGTCTACAGTATCGAATACTTCAATATGTCCCAATATGTCCTGTAATGTTACACAACCCCCCCATCAGCACTTCCACGTGAAACACGGAAGGGTTGATGTCCTTACATTACAAAACAGAAAAGTTTTACACATATCTTTGGTGTCTTCTTTCTTGAAGACCGGTGATCTTCTTTCTTGAAGGTCAGTGATCTTCTTCGTTAAAGGTCGGTATACCTCAATGCCGCACACTGTATTTCAGTCTCATCTTCACAGTCCGTATGGTTTCCATATACACTGCATGCAATCACAGGCTGCAATAGCACAGTCCGCTATGAATATACAGCACACAGTGGTCAAACCCAGTTAAACATTAGCAAAAGCATTTAATAGTCGGTGCACCGGTTTTTAAGGACACAGAAATTTGAATTCTCTAAAGTCTAATTACTCAAGAAAATTTACTCTAAATAATTTCTTAAAGCTAAGAGAGGATAGACTGACAGGTGGAGAAAATTGATTATACAGGATCACAGAATAAGTGTAAGATGCAATGCCAGAATACTAACATGAAATATGACAATTGCATAGCTAGGGGACCTAGTGCTCGCCAAACACTTAGCACACAAAGAATGTATGCTCCCCTGAGGAATCAGATAAATACAACATAACAAAGTATACAAAAATATCCTGGTAAGATTACATATAAAAGTCTATAAACATCTATTATCTAAAACACTTTTTTACATTTTTTTATACAATTTCAGTTCGGTCACGTTTTGTAGGTCAAACAGTCTCCAAGAATTTGGGTAGACTAGATGGTAAGCATTTGGATGAGGATTGTCCTGAATCTTGAAAGGTCCAATGTATATGTCAAAAAACTTTTTTAATTCACCACTGATGGCTTTAGACTTCTCTTGTGTTTTAACAAGGACCAAGTCTTCAATTTTAAATTGAGTAGGCTCCAATCTTTTGTCACGTCTACATTTCCTCTTATCACCTTGAGATTTCATGGTCTTTCTCACTATTTCCTCTCTCTCTCTTGAGTACTTAATGGTTTGCAGACTGGAAAATCAATGAAATCACTAATTGGATGTGGTGGTTTGCTATTATACTGTATTTCATACGGCGAAAACACTAATGCTGTAGGCTGTTCACAACATCTTCGAATTTCTCAACATAGTCAATCCAACTAGCATGATCAGTATTGCAGTAGGTTCTAAAGAATCGCCCAATTTCCCTCATGTATCTCTCCGAAGGGTTTCCTGACAGATGATAAGCTGAAATAAGAATGTGACTTATATTTTCATCTTCAACAAAAGCTTTCCATACTCCAGAAGTAAATTGAGTCCCATTGTCTGATAATATTTTCTGAGGTTTTCCAACCCTGCCAAAATAGTCTCCTCTGATTTTTGAAATAATGCTCTTACTGTTTGCCTTGCGAAGAGGGTATGACTTAATGAATTTTGAAAAAACATCAACCATAACAAAAATGTTGCAATAGCCTCCTCTGGTCTTCGGTAATGGTCCATATAATTTGACAGCGTCAAACTCGTGTTGTTCTTTCGGTAAGATGTTTTGCATCAATCCTCGACAAGTTTGGTTGGATACTTTTACTCTTTGGCACCTGTCACAACCCGTTAAAATTTTTCTAACCCTCCTGGCTATGTTGTTAAAGTACACATTTTCTTGGATTTTCTGGATACACTTTTGAATCCCACAATGACCAAAACTTTCATGAATGTACTTGATGAGTACATTGATGTACTGTTCAGACCAACATAATTTCCATACATCGCTATCTACACTGTTTCTCTTGAATAGAATCCCTTTGTAGATTTTGTAATAATCTCCCACTTTTTCATGTCCCTATTTCCCTAAATAACTTTTGACCAGTTTACAGTTCTCATCGTGGTTCTGATTCCGTCGGATGTCATTACAAATGTCTCTGATTTCTTGTTCATTGTCCACCCCTCTTAAATACATAATTTTGAATTCTTTTTCACATTCCCCACTGTCATCTTCAAAGTCACCCCCCACAGGTAGTCTATATAAAGCATCAGCAACTACATTATCGGGTCCTCTAAGATATTTTATTGAGTAATTAATTTGTTGTAACAAGAGTGCCCACCTGGTAATCCTTCCATGATGCAACCTACATTCTTGAATATAAATTAATGCCTTATGGTGTGTGTAGACAACTACCTGGTTTCCCAATAAACAATTTCTGAATTTAGAAAATGCCCAGTAAATGGCCAAAAGCTCTTTCTCAGTAACAGTGTATTGCCTCTCATGTTTTTTCAAGGTTTGACTAGCAAAAGCAATAGACCTGTGTTCTATTTTCCCATTTATATTTACTTCTTGGAAAAGGTGAGCACCTAGGCCATAATCACTACTATCTGCCATAATGCAAAAAGGTAAACTTAAATCAGGATGGTACAAAATTTTACTGTTACATAACTGTGTTTTTATTTCTTCAAAAGCAGCTTCACATTCCTGATCCCAAACCCACATTGCGTTTTCTTCAGCAATCTGTTAAGACTTGGAGCAATTAGAGCTTGGGTACTAATGAACTTTCTGTACTAACCGCACATCCCGAAAATTGACTTGAGTTGTTTCTTGGTTTTTGGAATTGGGAATTTTGCAATTGCCTTGAGTTTTTCAGGATCTGGCAAAATACCATCCTCAGAAATACTGTGCCCCAGAAACTTCAATTTTTTCATACCAAACTTACATTTAGATAATTTAAGTGACATTCCCCCTTTCCTTAATCTATTGCAAACCTCCCTCAAAGTATTAACATGTTCTTCCCAAGTTTCTCCAGTGATCAAAATGTCATCTACATACACAGTTAATTTTGATAAAAGATCTTTTCCCAAAACAAAGTCAAGTGCTCTAATGAATTCGGCTACTGAGACATTCAGCCCAAATGGTACCACACAATACTGGTAACATCTTCCCCCATACAAAAAGGCAGTATACTTTTTGGAATCATTTTCTAATTGTACTTGGTGAAATCCTGGTGTGAGATCTAAACTGGTCATGTATTTCATTCTTTCAAATTTATGAAGTAGTTCGTCCATATTCTCGAGATGATCGGTCTCTCTTTCCACATACTTATTTAGGTGTCTTGAATCTAGTACAAGCCTGACACTGCCATCACGTTTTGCAACCACTACCAAAGGATTATTGTATTGGCTCTTACTTCTCTCAATGATGCCCAACTCTTCCATCTTTTGAAGTTCCTTTTCTACATCTTTTCTCTTTGCAATGGGTACACTATAAGGTTTTATAAAGAATGCCTCATGTGGTTTTAACCTGAGTTTACATTGGTAATTCTTTACTCTGCCAGGTCTATCATCAAAAACATCACAGTAATTCCACAATAATCTTTCTAACTCTACCTTCTGTTCTTGGTTCAAATTATCTGATTCCCGTAATTTTTCTTGAACTATATCCCCATATTCTCCATCATCATACTCCTCAGTAATTTCCTCTACACAATAACAACTGTCTTTAGAAAATGTAACGTCCCTAATTTCAATTCCCTTATGAGCACAGTTTTGAACCGACATGTCAGTACTGGAACATACTCTCGTCTTAGGATCAATAAAGGTAAACAAACTCTTTTCCCAATCAAATGCTGCATTAGCTTTTAATATCCAGTCCATACCCAACAGTACATTCTCATTTAGGTCACTTATTACAGGACATCCTTGAGTAAACTGTACATCATTTATACTGAAGGACAACAACATCTGTCTATTAACAACTTTGCTCAGTTTGCCAGTAATGCCTCTAATTTTTATTCCAACAACAGGTAATTCAACAAAGTCAGGATCATGGTTAATTATATCTCTTAATTTGCTTGAAATGGCACTAATTGGACTCCATGTGTCAATCAAACAATACCCTTCCCAACCTGCAGCTTTAATTTTTATGTATGGACAACCCATAGTGGTGTTTTCCCTTTCTTCCTGTTCTTCATACAAAAGATCTTCTGCTATCTCATCATACCTCTGTTCCATATTAAGGTTTCCTTTATTAGGCAATACTTTCTTCAAACTTCTAGGTCTACTGGAATTTACTGGAATGTCTGGATTACTATTTACCTCACTCACATCCTGACTAGTACCCCGTTTGATGATTTCATTAGGCTTAAAAGCAGAAACTGGTTCACAAATTTCCCTTAATTTGATCTTAACATCATTGTCATCACTGTAATCTTTAAATTTGTCCCAAACAGATTTCAAAATAATCACAGATGCATCAGCACAATCAACCCCCCTGTCTCCTGATGTATTACTAAGCTGAACTGGCACAATCTGATTCTCATGTGGAATGTAGTTAGAGTTCCTGGCACAACTATGCTCAACACTATTGCTTATAACATCCTCCTTAACCTCAACATAAACTATTCCATCCAATTCACCATCAAAATCTTCTAGTACATAATCACCATTAGCCTTAACATCAACATTATCATCATCATTGCCTGAGCTTACACTACAAACACTACTAGTATCACCAACATTACTCACAACACCATCTTCACCAACCACATCCACATGAATATCAGACTTTCCAGAAACTTCAGTACGAACATCATTATGACAACTTACATCTAAAACATCACCACACATAAGTTTGTACAATCCAAAATTATCAAAGTTATCCTTACCTCTCATTTCAGCATTAGGTGCTTCTTCTTGATTATATAAATTTGCAATTATATCATCTTCTAGGCCTACTTCATAAACGGTAGCCTGGTTCCTATTACAGTTGTTTCTAGTATTTTCTCTGATGACATTCCAAAATTTCCTGTCAAATTTAATTTTTTCATTACCTCTATCTACAGATCGATCATAGCATACTGTCTATACCGGTTAGGTCTCTGATTATAGTGCTGTCTGTTCCGGGTGAAATTAGCCTGATTTTGAAAATTCCTTGCCCCAAACTGACAGACTCCCAGTGGAGCATTTAGTCGTTTAAAGGCCTATGTCTGTCGTTTCCCTGCCTCGGGTTACCTTCTCTCATGTCATTACCCCAGGACCTGTTTCGATTTTCCCATTCTCTGTTTGAATTAAAGTGCTGATCATTCCTACCAAAATTTCTTCTGTCATTGCTATTATAATTATCCCTGTTGTTGTTAAAGTTTCTTCGTTCACTATTACTGTTATTATTTGCACGGTTCGGTTCCCACCCTCTGTGTGATGAACTTACAAAGTCGTTGAATGTGTTGTTTTGTTCAAAGGCTCTATCAAGTTTGTCCACATATTTCAAGAATTGTTCTATGGACTCATCTGGACCATATACTAAACCCCATTGTACTCTTTTCGGAAGTCTCCGGTTTAGAGCATCAATTTGAGTTAGCTCATCAAATGGCTTATCCAGATGCACTAATTTTTGCAACTGTTTCTCACAATAGGCTTTCATTGACCCATCAGATTCTCTGTAACTAGGACCATTCAAGAATTCACTTTTGATTCGAGCTTGCTCAGTTTCAGACCAAAATTTGGTTAGAAAACATTTTTCGAAATCTTCAAAGGACATTTCCGTATAACAATTCTGATTGGCCCACGAAAGCGCCTCACCATCAAGTAATTTCTTTACAAATTTTATCTTAACACTATCTGTCATTATGGACGTGAACTGCTCCTTGCAGAATTGCATGAAGTCTTTTGGGTGTATATTCTTGTCACCGGGATAAGTTTTAATTGGAAAATTTCCCCATACCCCATTACAACTATTACTAAAACCTTTTTGAAACATAGTTTCTTGTATTTCTACAAATTTTCTGTCTGCAGTTTTTTCGACATTACCTACTCTACTACAAATTTCTGTGACCTTTTTGTCCGTATCAGATTCCGTATCAGATTTGAAAGATTCAATTTCGTTTTCAAAAAATCGTTTTGTCTGGTCAAATTCATTTCTCAATTGAGAATTTTCCTCATTTACAAAATCAACAACTTTTTTAAGTTTTGACTGGTTATTTGAAATTTCGTAACTTAAATCAGTTTCAAGGACAGGAATTTTGCTCTCAACCGTGTCCACACGACAACTAAGTTCTTTTTGGTTTGACTCAAAAGTAATTCGCCATTCTTCGAGAACCTGATTAGTGTGAGCAATCTGTTCTGTATTTGAGTTTATTTCTGATTTTAAATCACACACAGCCTTCGAAATCGACCTGTCCATCTGTTGTTGTGTCTGTTCAATTTGTTGACGTAATTCGGCACGAGAATCGTCCATCTTCGAGTTTAACTCTGAAAACATTTGTTTTAACATTTCCAACATTCCTACACTGTCAGAAGCACTTTTCCTAATAGGTGTACTCGCTACACCGCTGTCAATACTGAAATCTGCGTCTTTTTCCATTATTTTAGGAAGCAGTTACTTATCTTAGTGTCTGTCGGCGGTCGTTGGTGTCCGTGTTTTGCGAAATTTCTTCAATTCCAGGATGGTTTCACTCGGTTGATTCACTTCTCTTCTTGTGACCCCAGAATCGACGTATTTACTTCTTGTGATCCGAGAAGAGACGTATTTTATTTTGAAGAATCACTGGGTGGTCGTCAAATCGTCTGCTTCCTCCACCAAATTAAAATATCCCAGCTCCAGCGCCTCCACCAAATTATGACATCCCAGCTTCCTCAACAAATTATAACGTCCCAGGACTTTCTGCACCAAATTATAACATTTCAGCTCCTCAACACCAAGTTAAAACGTTGCATTAGGAGGTGTCTGCTTCGTGCAAAAGGTCTTGAGTTCATACTGACGACAACAAGTAATTCTTCGTTACAGACGTTTATATACAAACAGAACTGACAGACTTCACAGACTCAACAACTGACTCTCCGAGCTAACCGCACTGCATATCCGAACTGGCAACTGACAACTCCTAGGTGTATTAATATCTTTCCAAACAATGAGAGTCTTTGACAATGTTTTGTTTACAATACGATAGCAATTCACGACTTAAAACTAAATTAGACATCACAGAATTTTAGTACAGATTAAAGTAAGTAAAAGGATCAGTACATATAAATTCTTACAAGCATAATTTCCAAATAGATTTTATAACATTTTTCTACCAGCTTCTGGATAACCTTCACCAGATTTGTAACGGTGTTTCCAGAAATATCTTGACATTTGATTCTGGATATTTCTTGAGTGATTTAGAACAACTATTTATATGTAAAATGATTTAAATCGTGTTTCAAAACGTAAATAAATCTTTTTAGCAATAGTTCTTGATACAAATCGTCTCTCGACATTAGGTTATGAAACACTTTTCACAAGTTTTCCTATTTTTGCGATCATAATATACAATTTCTCCATTGAAAGTTCCAGAAGTGTGCATTAAACGTTCATTTCCAGACTTTCTCTTTAGCTGGTGAGTTTTTAAAAGTATCTTGTCCATATTATACGAAATAATTTAGCTCAAAACTGATAATTTATACAATTAATCAGAGCTACAGCAAACAGTGAGTCTTTCTTTTACAAAATGAAATATAATTACAAAATTGAATGAAAATAGGTTACTAACACTAATATATATTTACATTAATTCTATTTTTGTTCTTTCTGTGCAAAAGTCCTAATATTGACACAGTACAATATTTAAACATCACCAAAGTTTCCCTTTACATTTTGCATATCTGTATCGACATCCCCTAAAAGCCTACAGTATCGAATACTTCAATATGTCCCAATATGTCCTGTAATGTTACAACGTGTAATGGATTTTTTTTCTTGTTTTGGGGGACAGTCCCACCTCTCGAAATATTCGACACTTTGCACTACAGGTTAAAAGAAGAGTGACGAACATAAGATGCCTTCAATATTTATTAACGTTGTGGGTGGTTCTCTTGATTTATGCTAACTTTTTTCCACCCTACGTCTAGATCTGGTTTTGTTCCCTGCATATAAAATTATATGCAAGCGTTTCTATCGCACCAGAAAGGATGGAGGGGGTTTGATGTAAGATCTATTCGTGGTTTCTCCCTTATCGAAATCGTTTCCCATATGAATCCAAGCTACATCGTTAGCCTCGTGGCTATTGAGGTTGATCCTCAAAAAAACGTAGTACTAATAGTTCAATCCAGAACGGTTTAGGTAGCCTTTACGGTACTTGGGTATAGCTGTGTGGTTGGTATCCGAACAGACATCCGAAGTAGTGTGGCGGTAATGCTTCAATCTGTCCGAAGAACAGTTCCAGCTTTATAAATGTAGCCAGAAGTGTATCGTGGCTAATGGAGTTGATCATGAAGACCGATTAAAGTATTTTCCTAATATATTTTGTTGCCCTTATTTTATAAAACCATTCGGTGGCTTTCTAAGAGGTACTTTGTGTTAGGAGTACGAAACGTAAATAAAATTACATTTTCACACGTTTTACTTCAGGCAGAATGAGGTAATAAAGCCAGTCGATACCTATCGTATAGTGCAACGACATAGTTGCTTACTGGCTGAGTATTTTTCAAGAGATCCTCTCACACAGACTGGTAATTTACACTGTTTTTAAGAGACACTCCGAGTGCGCCGTATCAGTCACTCTTTAACCTGTTACGTAAGGCGATTCGTTCCTGCTGTTATCTTTTGCGTGTATTCAGTCCCGCAACCTATAACCGTGCATTCGGGCGGTAATCAGTTATCGGTGCGTTATTGTAGTCTAAAAACTGAATCCGTTATAGTAACTCTTTTGTTTACTCACTCGGGGTCCCACCGTTTTGTACACAACTGAGGTGAGAAGTAGTTGTGACGTTCTCTACGGCGACATCAAAAACCCATTCTGAGGTGGTGCCGTCGAAAGCGTAAACCGAAGCAATCGGTCTGGATTCGAATACATCTTTCGAAAGCGAGTACAAAAGAATATTATCACAGGACTTTACAAACAGGTTTTTCAGAAATTCCTACCAGTTCACTTACTTAAATTATTTAATATTGCAACGCGTTTCGAGCTATCACCTCTTTATCAGGCAAAATGTGACAAAACAAAAAACATTCAAACAGAATGGACATAGACCTTAATGCAAGTATTTTTTCAGTCTTGTCGTTTGTTGTGGCTTTCCTGCAGAGAAAGTCAAATAGAAGCCGTATGAGAGCGCGTTTACTTCGTTTTCTTGTCTGTAGATGAATACTGGAGCACTCCGTTCATCAGAAAAGGCTGCCGTCTTGTGGCCACTGTGGCTTTAAATTGTAAGCACACCACGTAGCTCACTCGGAAAACATGAATAACTGATCTGGCTACTTCAGTATTATGGGCTTAATTTGTATTATTAGTTCACTTTTCTCGGACATGAGCAGACATCCACAAGTAGCAAATAATGTGACCGTGGCTTCCAAGTTAAGGTTCTTCGGTTAATCACAAGGCGTCTACTTCGGTAATAATCTTGCTGGCATTTCGATGATCTTTCTTGGGATTTCTTCATGATTCATTACATTCTTGCACGTGCTACCTTTTTATAGTTTTATGCACTGTGAGATATAATATCTAGCGATTTTAAAAAGCGAGTGAATCAAGCTGCGTCGGATAGAGGTGGAGGGGATAGCTTCAGTTACGTTTGACGCGAAATAGCATTTAGTCATAATGGAGCGTATACTGTCAAAGCATTTTATCAAAACGGTAGTTCGTACCAGCTAGCACGACGTGCAATCCGCAACCACTTCAGCGTTAATCGAAATTGGCCGCTGCACCTGCCTGGGCGATTAAAATGTGGCTGGGGAACATTGAGGAGACGGCGCCAACTGGGAGACCAAAAACTGTGCGCTCGCCTGAAAAACATCGAACGTGTACGCCAAATGAAACGCGTATAGCACGTGTGATTTGACACGACACTACAGCGCGACACGCACGTGCCGCACGAGTCGCGCGGCTGCAGTGCATATTGCGACACGTACACCGTACTTAGCACGCGCCGACTGGCGACGCTCTGCGCTGACAGAACCGTAGGGCGCGCACCTTTTTATCTTTCTCTAATAATTTACAGAAACTATTCACTGAAAATATTTGATTTTTTTCCGTACTTGTGGCTTTACGTGTGAACTTCTTGGCCAAGTGCCTATCATCTGGCTAATAGTCATGCTTACTGTGATCTACACATTTTAGTAAGTCACTACGCAAAACTCAAAAAGTTTGCAATGAAAAAGGGGGCGCTATGATTTTGCGTTTGGTGAGTATTACACCATATGTTTATGAGTATGAAATTCAGCTAACATATTAAATTTTTGTTTAGACTTAGGAGGAGGTCTCCATCTGTCTTCGATTTCGAGAAAATGGATCCCATGTAGAGCATTCACTCCCAATCTTACGCCACGGGAATGAAATATTCCTACATCACTGGTATTTCCTAAACCACTCGAGACATCGAAACAAGATTTTGGTGAATGATGACACAAGGAAGAGAGTACTTTGCCACGCCGGCCGGTGTGGCCAAGTGGTTCTAGGCGCTTCAGTCTGGAACCGCGCGACCGCTACGATCGCAGGTTCGAATCCTGCCTCGGGAATGGATGTGTGTCATGCCCCTAGGTTAGTTAGGTTTAAGTAGTTCTAAGTTCTATGGGACTGATGACCTCAGATTTTAAGTCCCATAGTGTTCAGAGCCATTTGAACCATACTTTGCCACGTCGTAAACACACTGAGCTTTCTTATCTATCACGGTATATCAGTAGTTACACTTCCCTATTTATTTTTTTTTCATTCCACTGTCTATTTTTTTTAGAGTTATCGACAGCTAGTGAGACAAGAGTGTCCTAATAAGAAAGTAAACATGAAATTTCTTCTCTTATGTTGCCACAAACCGTCACAATGAGTTTTTTGGTAAGATATTCGGCTCTCTGGTCGCCAATTACTTGTTTAATGAGACAGATTTCTAAAACAGTGTGTCACAATAACTGCTGCAAAAATGAGTTTATGCAAATCATATTGTGTTTTGGCAAAAGAAGTGCTCTCAAACCCTTCAACAAGAGAAGTGTGGCCGTTACTCGCAAATGGTATTGCATCTTCGAATGAGACGAGGTTAACAACTCACACGAAAATAAATCGCTAATTCTGTTGGAATTTTTGTTGAATCTCACAACCCATTTTATTTTTAACACCGAGCGACTGAAATGGAAACTTACCAAAGAGTTTTATTCCTTTCCTTCATCTGAGCAATAGCAAAGTAATGAAGAGCGTGGTCTTCAGGCGGGATACCACGCACACTACTGATCCCGGTTCCTCACCAACGCCTTGCCAAACTGACAGACCGTGGTTCGCGAATAAAATAGTTGTTACTGAGAAAAGTAAACAACTGATACGTGGCACAACACAATGGCCAGTGTATCGTCAGCAGCTGCGAATAAATCGCGCGACAGGAATGCGGAAGCCAGCAAGTGTGCTTTGTGAGAGGAAGAGTTCACATCGTTCCGAAAACATTGTCACCATTACATTTCTACATATCACCACACTCTTTCAGGATATTCCTACTTTTATAATAGTACCGACCACTAATTCCTTTGTGTAGCCTGTTGTGTAATTAGTTTATTAATGCTGATAGCGTGTATGCAACCACTGAAATACTTTTCCTCGTCACGAAGAGCCGATTAAAACATCGTTATTTACGAGGGCTTCTCGACTATTTCGGGCTTGCAATGGAAATGTCACGTCCACATGTACGAAGTATAACGTCTCTTATTAGACCCATATCCACATGATGATATGAAGTACTTAAGTTTTACTATCTCGGATGCTTTTTACCAGGAGCGCAAAGGGGTCATACCTGTGGAAATTATGCCTTTCCGACTTTTTGTAATGGATCGCAGAGATACTTCAGCATAAGAGGCAGCAAGTAGGTAACCTTGTTTTACTTTCCTGTCTTGCTTCTAGATGACACGATTTTATAATATTCCTTACTTCCTTATTCACTACCCTCACGGTAAATCGTCTGTCCCTTCTTACGTTCTGAAATAATTGTGGAGGCAGACGATATACTTTCAGTGGCTAATGGCTCACCGGTTATTGAACTGTGCATTGGGTTTTTTGACAAAGAATATACAAAACAAAAGAACTGTACATATGTATGTAAATGAAAACTATTACGTGCTAACGAAAATGGACGGAGCGCTTAAACAGCGAAAAAAAGAACACTGCTCAGTGATAGAAAACTTCAGTTTACATTACAGGCCGTACTCTTCGGATGGACAATACTTCCACTGCCCGTATGCGCCATGCCGAAGTGAGTATATGGCAGAACTGCCCTCCCGCTCCCCGCCTCACACATCCGTCAGTACCCGCGTGACGCGCGGCGCGAGAAACTGCGCCGCTACCACAAAGCCGCGCGACCTGGCGCAGGCGCGTGTCGCGTCCCAGTCGCGTCGCGTCGCAGTTTGCGCTGTCCCATTTGAACCTGTGAAGTTGCAAAAACGCGCGCTGCGCTGCGCCTAGCCTTTAGAGTTGCCATTGAGAGACACACTCGTCGCTCAGTTCGCCGGCACAGCGCTACACTTGGGATTTCAAAGAGAACGGTAGGAAGGATTTTACCCCAGGATTTGCACTTTCACCCCTACAAAATCTAAACGGTACAGGTCCTTAAGGGAATAGATTATGTGATCCGCAGCCGCTTCTAATTAAAAGTTTTGGTCATGATTATTCGGGACCAGGACATTGTAAACCGTTTGTGGATGAGGGATGAAGCTCACTTCCGTCTCTCCAGTTATGTGAACAAGCAGAACTTTCGATTTTGCAGTGACGTTAATACTAGAGAACTGCATCAGCAACCACTGCACTGGGCAAAAGTTACTGTGTGGTTCGTAATGTCTTCAATTAGGGATCATAAGGCCAAACGATTTTTAAGTTGTAACAGTGACTTCGCAGAGATACGCTAGTAAGCATGAATATTGTCAGTCGTTTGTTTCCAAAGATATGGCCTCCCGAAATGGGTACATTGCATGGCCCTCTTGTTCACTGGACGTCACATGTTTGTGACTTTTTCTTTGGGGTTATCTGAAGCGGAAAGTTTAGCAAGATAACCCACCTCGAACAACTGAAGCCCTGAAAGAGTGGACGCGACAGGAAGTGTGATGAGTCAGTACAAGGTCTGGCTGGAGGAATGCGTGCTTCTAAGCGGACGCCATAATAAGACAGTTATCTTGAAAAAGTAACTGAGGAGGAGGAGGAGGACATTAGTGTTTAACGTCCGGTCGACAACGAGGTCATTAGAGACGGAGCGCCAGCTCGGGTGAGGGAAGGATGGAGAAGGAAATCGGCCGTGCCCTTCAAAGGAACCATCCCGACATTTGCCTGAAGCGATTTAGGGAAATCAGGGAAAACCTAAATCAGGACGGCCGGAGAGGGGATTGAACCGTCGTCCTCCCGAATGCGAGTCCAGTGTGCTAACCACTGCGCCACCTCACTCGGTGAAAAAGTAACTGACGTTTTACTGTTACAGAAAACACTTTTTCGTATATTATAAGATTATGAAATAGAAAAAGTGTCTTTATTTAACAGCTTTTCAAAAATCGCTCTTTATTATGCCTCACCCTGTAGTTCAAACTCTCTTCTTCATTTAGCTCATGAGGCCCTCAGCTTTAAAAGAATTTATTGTGTCGTAAACACAGTTCAATATGCTATACGAGCTTATTTTAGGAAAGACACACGGGAAATATATAGTGGTAAATGCGAAAAACAAATACAGAACTAGTTCTCTCACAAATGTTATGACTACTCTTATTTTTTATTTGGGGGACTTATGAAATCTGAATATTTTCGTAGTCTCCATGAAATAGCTGTGTTAATCTTAGATAACGGTGGGTGTGATTAACGTCTCTGACTGGTGGTGTGGAACTGTCTCAAGTGAAGGACAGCAGTAATTGGGTTATTCAGATACACACAGTAGACGATTGTAACTGCACTGTTTACGTGGAAAGAACCCACACATATTACAAAAAATTGATGTATGTACGTATGTGGCACATCTCCCCCTAGACCACTGGACTGATATGGACCAAAGTTTGTGCACATACCACTTACTGACAGGTAACAATCATATTTCAGGAGGTGCGGCATCATAAACGATGAGATGCATGAAAATCAGCCGCACCATGCCTGATGTTGAAATTTGCTTCTGTACTACTAACTCTATTCGTAACAAATTTCGCAGACATTCGCAGCGAAAGGCACATACAAAACTATATCATGATGCCACACATGATTCGGGAGATCTGACGTCATGAACACCAAGATGTGTGAAGAACTGCCGGAGTGTGCCTAGTGTTTATATTTATCCTTGCTGCTCACTCTGTTAGCAACATATTTTGCTGACGGTGTCGACATACGCCGCTGAATGCGCCTACATGAATGCATCGTTGTAGGACTCTTTACTGCCGAGCCACTCGTGCAGTCGAGTGAAGTGACTCCAGGCAGCGCTTTTGGCAGCTTTCAACTATGAGGCGCAAACGGTTGTAGGCCTCGCCACAGAGGCGTGCAGATACTCGAAGCAGCTGTGCCAAGCGCATCATCCCACGCCGAGCCTACTGGCAGGTGTGCGTGCAAGGTTCCTCGTTGTGGAAAACTAGCAAAGTGAACACCCCGACCGACAGTGCCGGCTGTCAGCTAGTGTACAATAAAAACATTATGACAGGTGACAGACTTACGTCATTCAACAGTCTCTGGTCAATGAATTAGTTCTTTCTTATGATCTTAATGAATTATTGTCAATGTAAACAACAAGACACCAACAGAGATAGTGATAAATGGTTCAAATGGCTCTGAGTACTATGGGACTTAACATCTGAGGTCATCAGTCCCCTATACCTAGGGTAGTTAGGTTTAAGTAGTTATAAGGACAGCACACACATCCATGCCCGAGGCAGGATTCGAACCTGCAACCGTAGCAGCAGCGCGGTTCCGGACTGAAGCGCCTAGAAACGATCGGCCACAACGGCCGGCAAAAGCGATAAATGAGGTATTAGTGAAAGATACTGGCTTATTAACATGGCTTGCTTCAAATTTTCAGAAAATGTAACTGATTCGAATATTTGACTAACGTAAAGCCTACCAAAATCGGCTGTATAGTTACGTTCACAGTCTGCACATAACTTTGCGGTGCACGGCCGTTGCCCCTGATAACAAAGTGCGAGTGCACCGCCCTCGTGGATAACATTGCGCCCCCTAGAGTGTGCAGCTGGAACACTGATAGAGGCAGAACATTCCCAATTCGTCTGGTGCGCTATCAAGTGTCATTGATACCTTCTCTGACAATGATCTCTTACCTTCGCCATCAAAATGGCCTACCTCACTGGGAACGCATTTCTGGCCATATGTCCGCATGACCTTTTTTGCTCCTTTTGCTGCGGAAGCTGTGATCTCTGTATCTTGAAACAATACAAACCAAGGGAAAATCGAAATCACTATCTCTCGCCAATAAATAAACGATCTCTATAATCATACAACACGAGCGAATTGTGTTAAGTAACTGATCGTTCATTTTGGCCGCTGTGCACAACGCAAATACCGTCTCCTTGCGATGAACAGCTTACGAATAGAAGAGGTTATAGTTATTATTTGCGGGTCGTCTTGCCCCTCAAAAACTGGAGGGCAGTAAGTGATCTTGAAATTCGGCGACGTTCCTGGGTGCATTACGTGCTCCCACTTCTGGCCATATGAGGGTACGACGAGAATTCTCCATATAATCGTTCCGATGCGCTCACGTGTTATGTTTTGGAGAGGCATACCGTTGGTTGGGCAAATTGATCATGGTACACTCGCAGGTCAGCGGCATTGTGACACTGCATTCGTTTCCCATGCGTATCTTTTCAGGCTGTATGCGACCCTCACTGTACTTTTAAGGACGACAATGCGTGATCGCATCGAAAGCACTGGTGTAGGAGGTCTTTGAATGAGTGGATGTTCGGCAAACTTAAACACCGTGGGCCACGTCGTTATGCATTGGGGATGCATACCGCAGCTCGCCTACATGTTCCAGCGACCATCCAGAGTTCTCAGTCAAACTTGTTGAGGAATGGAACGCTCTACCACATTTCCTTACCAACCTCGTGCCCAGCTTGGGAGCTGGTTACAGAGCACGCACAGCTGTGTTTGGTGATCACATGCTTTATGGAGAACACGTTCCGCCTTTTGCAATGTGACTACTGTCTTTGAACAAAAACGTCAGTTATGTTCGTATCATTGCATGTTTCTTTGTTACCATCTGTACCATGCAGCAGCAATTATTTCTATTTTGCTTGACAGTGACACAACATGTGAAAGTTACTTTGGCCCGGAGTTTCGCAAAGCACTATAATCGAAAACGAAAAAGGTCTGACGGGGTCTATTGGGGTGAAGTGAGACCACGGGGGCTGATTCCATACCACTGTGGCGGCTCCTTTATTGTATGAAGGACTGAATTTAGTTGAAAGTACTTGATCTTCATTTGTCGAGTATATGCTGAAGATTAAAGTTAATCGCATGTGAACCGGTACTTTCAGAGACTAAAATAAAGAGCTCCTGCAAACGCTATTTACTATTCTAAAGAAATGTGACTGGGATCCTAGAATACGAAACTGACTACAACTGTATGTAAGCAATATCGGTTTCTGGTGCTCCATTTATGACAATATGAGAATAGGGGGGGGGGGGGGGCATAGGATAGTGTACCTACAAACACATCTTCTTTCTTGGTCGGTGTTTCAGTTAGTCACCGATTTTAGAACTATATGAAGCAACGCGTACTAGAGGACGCGGTAAGTAGTTCCTGGCATTTTCGACTGCTGCTGTTGTGGGGCCTGAGGTTTTGTTTTCTGCAGGGTTTGCAAATATAACGAGTTATACATATTTAGTGTTGTGTAATATATTAAAGATATTTGGAGGATACTGTATGTTCTATGGTTAAAGAATTTTGTGGTGAATAAAATATTGTTTAATTTTGACTAGTTACATAACGTGTGGATGAATAAGTTATAGTTCGTGGGTCACAAACCATCTCGTACCTTCAAACGGAAGACCTTGCACCATGGAGTATATGAGATTTGCAAAAGAAGTATGTTTATGTAATGTATTAACGAAGTTACCTGTCTCGAAAAGGGAAATTTGTGATAGCTGCAACAGCTTCTATTTCAGATCGTTGTTAACTTCTAACTGGTTTTTGATAAAACGATTGATTTCGCTTGCTGATTATTCTTGTGTAGTAGAGTAATAACGTAAGACATTTCTCATAGAGAAATAGACTACTGACAAAATTTTTTCTCGATTGCAACGATTTGAACTGATATTTGTACCTAGGTACACGACCATGTTGTATCTTGGAACAGTCTCTCATTTGTCAAAAATCTTACTTTTCCGGAGTAATTGTAATTTCAGAAAGAAAGTGCACCACTCCTAAAGTGAATGCTGTCATTTCAAAATAGAATAACAAAATGGAGTAAAGGTCTATTAAAGTGTGAAAGTCTGAAGTGTGTTCCACGGTAAAACACTTTTCGCTAATAATTGTCAAAACTAAGAACAAACACAAAACGCTGTCCAAGCATATAAACGATCGATAGTCGAACTAAAAATCTGAATGCCGGGTGTTCGGACAAACTTCTAGGACTTGTAGAAGGGAGACAGGAAAGAATATTTTTAGTACAAACCCATGCCCAGGAATGTACCGTTTCAGTTCTACAATGGTTTCAACTTCGATTTTTAACTCATCCACTTCTGTTTGAGGGATTAAATTACGCATAAGGCAATACAAAACAATTCGAAATGAAACATAACGGAACACCTGTTTATCACTTAAGCACATTTGTTTGTGTTAAGACTCCTCGCCCTGTCCATCTGTCACCATATCGTTTGTTCAGATGTCTGCGAACTGTACGATACAAGGGAATTGGTGCATCATCATGCTGAAACCACATTTCCTGATGGGCAATCAGTGGCACAGCTTTCAAGAACGGCCCCAATATCTTTTGTAGAGACATAAGAGATGCAAGACCAGTTAGAGTGGAAGGAGGTACGGCCCAGTTACACGACAGTCTGGAATGCCTGCCAACAAACAAATATCCAACAGGCACCGAAGCCTCGGAATGTGCTTTGCATGGGGCTTTTTGGCTGCCAGACATGGCTGTTTAGCGAATTCAGAACACAATCCCTCCCCAGTGAACTCACATTTGTCTGTGAACAGGAGTAGTTGGGTAAGGAAAGGATCAGCACATTTTGTTAGCGCAGGTTGCCTACATCAGGAGCAAGCATACATTCAGTGGAAAACCTATTGGTCTCTTTTGATTGACAAGTCCTTAACTTACTATTTTGCTAAGTGGATTATGTCCACCTGAGGATAATCCGTCATTCCAAGAAACCCTCCACACTCCTCCCTTCCCTCTCCTTCTCCCCACTTCTCCTCCTTCTCCACCACCCCTCTGGAAATTGTCTCGCAATACAAGCACACTTATGATATGGACCCATTTGACTAATTAATTAAATCGACCAATTAATTAACCCCTCCCTATTTGGGACACCCCCAGCAGTTCCCCTCCCCTCCCCTCCCCTCCCCCTCCAGGAATTTGTCTGGAAAAAGACCCAATTGATTGGCTAGCAGGTGGAAAATTGATTGCAGTGTATGGAATATTGTTTAACCCTTTATTTGGCAGTGTTGCTTTCAAGCAACATCACATTTACCTTGGCCTTATGGGACAACAAACTCTTCCCAGTGCATTTTACTGGCATTACTGCCTCCAGGCAACATTCCTTTACACACTGCTAACGCCAGTTTTTGTAATAGCTTAAGGTTTTCCACACGAGATAGCAGTTTGTGCAGTGGTGTTACAGAGATCTCCTCGTGTGAGCAACAGAGGTGTCTTATTTTGGTTCTAAAAGAGTGGATTTAAATAGATTGAAGAAAAACTGCTAAGATTACTGGCAAGATATACCCAGAGGTAAGTTTACAGCAGAAATATTTCAATCTTTGTTTGGAAATACGTAAGTAGTATAAAACTTTTATGTTGCCTGTGAGCAACATTGCCTATAGTTGGGACATGTGCCATTAGTATATTACACATGTTTACGGTGTGACAGAGAAGATATTTTTATTTTTAGGGGCTTTTTAGCAATGGATTCCAGAATATTTTATGGAATTGAAAAAGCGAGAGGAATAGTAGTTCCACTAGAAAATCCGGCTTTGTCTGATCTAAGTGAATCTGATGACACTGAACTCGAAGCTTTGGCAGGCTGTAGTGATTCCAGAGCGTCAATCTCAGTTCCATAACCAAGTTATACCAGACACTGATTCTGATTTAGGAAGTGAAATCTCAGAAGCTGAACATGTGCAAGGACCTTCTGCAGTGAATCCTTCTAGTGCAAGTGGCAGTCAAGTGAAAAAGTAAATTACAAAAGCAGTCACTTACATGTGGGTAAAGGAAGATACAACTGCTAGGGCAGAAAGTCTCTCTCCTGTGTTTTCTGATGAAGGCAATACACCACTGGGTTATTTCAGAAGATTCTTTGATTCAGAACTAATTGACAAAATTGTGCATGAAACGAACTTAAACTCTGACCAACGAAGTACACGTCAGTAAACAGCAATATAAATTAAATAGAACAATTTTTCGGTGTTCTGATATACATGGGTCTTGTTTCTATGTCTTAGTAGACTGACTATTGGTCTCAGTCAATGAACTGTGAAAAATTCACCAGCATTTTCAGTTTGAAGCGCTTTCAGAAACTCCGCCGATACCTGCATTTTACGAGCAATGAGAATGCTGTGAACTGTTCTGAAAGACTTTTGAAAATAAGACCTGTTCTTGAGTCAATTGTATAGAACTGCCGTGAGCAGAAACAAGAGTCGGCATTTTCTACAGATGAGAAGATGGTTGCATATAAAGGTACAAGAGCAGGTAATTTGCGCCAATATATTCAAATAAGCCACACAAGTGGCGTTTTAAGATTTTTGTTCGTGCTGGTGTGTCTAGAGTTGTCTATGATTTTCTTCCCTATACTGGCAAGGGGATGATAACTGATCTTGCTGATGACATGAAAATAATGGAATTGGAATACTTTTATTTTGACAATTTATTTTGCAGCCTTGAACTTAAAACATACTTAAAAAACATCAAAACATTGAGTCCATGGGCACCATAAGGAAGAACTGAATAAAGAACTGTCCTCTACATGACGAGAAGCGGTTACTGAATGACGAGTCAGCTATGACTACAGGAAGGACAGTCACTCCGACCTCATTTTAGTAAGGTGGGCAGGCTATAAAATCGTGACACTTGCAAGCTCGTTTTTTGGTGTCCAACCACTCTCAACAGGAAAACGATGGGACAGCAATCAAAAAAGAATTGATGTGCCCTGTCCCAGTAATGTACGTCAGTACAACAAGCACATGGAAGGAGTTGATCTTGCTGGTATGCTGACAGAGCTCTACAGAGTACCAATGAAAACTAGGCGATGGTACATGAGATGGTTTGGATTTATTCTAGATCTGAGTGTTTTAAATGCTTTCCTGCATTTTTCGAAGAGAATCTCTGGACAAGAAGACCTCATCAAAGTCATTTAGGGCAGATACTGCCAATGGTTTGATATTTTCAGGTAAAAGTAAAGTAGGAAGACCTTCAACAGACAAACCACCACCATAAAAGAAGAGGAGGAAGGCAACAGCTCCGACTGTTACACAAGATGTCCGATTTGATAATATGGAGCATTGGCCTGTATACGGTCCCAAAGGTCGTTGTCGTTATTGTCCGTCTGAATATTCTACAGTCATGTGTTCCAATTGCAATCTAGTATTGTACTTCGATCCAAAGAGGAACTGTTTCCTAAAATTCCATTGCAAGAAGAACAAGAAGGGAAAATGAAACAGTTCTATTACACAGCAGGAATGCATAAATGTGTTTATAAATTAAATTATTCACGTACGGCAAACATTTTGCTTGAGGTTATCGGCAAACTCCTTTTTCCTATAATATGTATAAGTGTGATCTACTGCTGGCAATGTTGCTTGTAAGCAACGTTTCATAATTTTCATAATTTTTGTCAAAAATTTCTAAAACTGACTGAATTGTATTTCTTTAAGTATAATAAATAGATATAAGCACTTATTTTTTTTTTTTATTTTCACCATTTGCCAAATAAAGGGTTAAAAAGTTTCTCATACACAAGACAATGTGTGAAAGATTCTTTATTTAAACAATTTAAGGGATACAAGGCAGTGTATATCATATAGTTCATTTATTTACTTTAAATATTTAAATACACAAAATTCCATTCCCTACAAATTCTTTGAGGGTGAGAAGATACTTGGTATATTAAACAACTTCGAAATTTTTTTTTAGCCCACACGCCCAAACACTTCACTGGGCTTGTCATTCCACGTATTACTATATGTGGAGGCCACGCTACCCCTGCTCAGGTCCGTGACTGGCCACTATGAGAGCAGACGTTGCAGTAATCCCCAAACAAAAGAGCTTCTGATGGTGGCTGTCCTTTATTATTTGATTGCTGAGAAATTCCTGTTCAAGCACATGCGCTCTCTCTCTTTCCCCTATCACCCTCTCTGTCCCTCCACCCCCCCTCCTCACAACCGGTCATGTCCTGTAGTGTAACCCTGCTAGGACTGCATTCACCATTGGCCATGGTCGGATCGAATCACACACAAAGCAGCATTTACCTAGTAAACCCCACCTGTGCATTTCTTAGAGTGAGGTAATATCTCCATCAGATTGATTGTCTAATTAATTAAATCGATGCCCTTCGTGTGGGACAGTTTTCCGTTGCTTTCTATTGGTGGATTACTAGGATTAGAATATTTGATGGGATTCGATCCTACAGCTTCCCAATTTCCGAACCCTACTGTTATTTTTTCCCGTTGCCTCCTATTGGTGTATACTGATACAGTTAAGTCATTTATAGAAAGTCCATTAACCTGGAGGTAGCTGAAAATTTCAAATTTCAGCTCAGCTGCATGCTGTGTCCATAGAAATTCTGTGGAGATTTCGGACTGGTATGTGTGCTCGCAATAAAGCAACAACAATAAATTGATTAAACGGGGATTGGATATTGCGATTGGATTTTTAAATCTTTGTAGAATTCCTAAATTGGTTCTCTCCACTACATTCGGAAGGAGGAGGAGGAGGAGGAGGAGGAGAAAGGGTGTGTTAGGGGGTAGGACAAAGACACAGAAAATACCACAATCCAGGCCGTAGCAGTAGTTGTCATGGCCAGATGTTGGATATCGCTGAAATACATCCTGAATGCACATGCCCAGTGTCCACACGTCACTCGCCAATCTCCTCATGAGCAACCAGCGCCAACGCTCAGAGGTCGGACGGCCGTAGCCAGTTTGGTGGACGCGTGTGTCCGCCAGAGTGCACCACCCTGACGTGGAGGGCGTCTGGAAGTGATTGGAGTGGTAGGAATTAGGATGTTATCAACACGTTCATTGCCAACACTTGGCAGTTATCGATATTGAATGACTCAATTTTCCAAGGGGAATACATGCAACACATGCGATCACAGAGACAGCCCAATGCACACTGTGTATTAGATTGCTGTTTAGCTATCGAAAGGGCACTGTGGCTGGGACTTACTCCTGTAGCTGTGTGCAATAACCGACTAGCTGGCCTACTGGAACTTTTCGTTGTAACCACCGATTGCCAGAAAAGCCCATTTGTTCTGGCCACATGCCTCCTCTGGCACACGCCTCACATTCGAAACCGCGTCGTCCTAGGAAACCAGCAAAATTTATTTATCGCTGTAATTAGAATTAAATATTACACTTGCAGCCCTAATCTCATAACATTGGACACCGACTCTGGAAATATCGCCCTTATAATTGGGTACAGTTTAACACATAAAATGCTTCATCCTCCTTGGGGGTATTGGTGCATTAGTACAATGGACATCCAGCTCACAAAATAGTTTGATTGGGGTGATCATGTGCAATCACTGTGGGTTTTTCAGTGTATAAAAGGAGGTGTGATTTGAGCAATCGTACACCTTGCATGTTTATTATTACTAGAGAATCTAGACAATATTGGTTGTTGTTTTGGTCTTCAGTCCTGAGAGTGGTCTGATGCAGCTCTCTTTGCTACTCTATCCTGTGCAAGCTTCATCATCTGCCAGTACCTACTGCAACCTACATCCTTCTGAATTTGCTTAGTGTATTCATCTATTGGTCTCCCTCGCCGTTTTTTACCCTCAAAGCTGCCCTCCGATACTAAATTGGTGATCCCTCGGTGTCTCAGAACATGTCCTACCAACCGATCCCTTCTTCTAGTCAAGTTGTGCCACAAGCTCCTCTTCTCCCCAATTCTATTCAATACCTCCTCATTAAGTATGTGATCTACCCATCTAATCTTCAGCACTCTTCTGTAGAACCACATTTCGAAAGCTTCTATTCTCTTCTTGTCTAAGCTATTTATCGTCCATGTTTCACTTCCATACATGGCTACACTCCAATACAAATATTTTCAGAAACCACTTCCT